>NW_006438113.1:12297826-12314647 GCF_000325575.1 Pteropus alecto
AAGCCTGTCAGAACCAGATGTGTGCTTGTGAGTATATACAGGGCATATGCACACACAGCTGCGGTGCACGCTCAAGGGTCAGTGGTTTGAGGAGAAAAGATGATAGCCGAGTTCACTGAGTGTTTGCCTCAGTGCTATGCTGAGGACTTTACAGTTATTGGCTCCTTCATGTCCTCTTCACTTGGGGTCTTCAATTGGCAGAAGACACAGAAAATAGAGGCTGAGAGAAACTGGCCAAAGCCACACACCCACTGACAGGCAGAATGGGGATTTGAATCCAGAACTTGTTTACTCCAAGGCCTGTGCATCTAGTTCCCTGGCCAAGCCGACTGCATGTCTCCAGAACCCAGCCCTGTTTCCCACCCACCCCCGACCGCTCCATGCCCTCCAGCCTCACCCTCCTGGCTATGCGTGGGTTTTCTGGGTTGTCCTTCACAGAAATGGTCAGCTTGTACTCTGGGATCCGCTCACGGTCCAGGGGCCGGTTCACGGTGACAATCCCTGTCTGGGATATGGAGGGCTGGTGAGTTGAGCAGTGACCCCTTCCCTCATTTGGGCTCTGACCCATAGATGCCCAACTGCTCTGGCTGCAGCTCCAGGAATGGCTGTGAATTCCCTCTCTAAATCACCAAAGGAATGGTCTAGAAAGCTAAATAGAGCTGGCAGGGTCTTGCCAGAGCAAGAGTAACCCACCAATGCCTAGGCGTTGCTCCCTCAACGGATGGATCCTATAAGGACCCCATGATGCCAGCAGCCAGTAACTCTCCAAGAGGTCAAGTGAGGACTTCCTGGGGAATCCTGTTATAAACCAAGTGGCACCAAAGCTCTGGCCCCATCTGTGTACATGAAAAGCCTTGGGGGGTGACGGGGACCTCAGAGATGGTTCAGCTGTGAATCCAGGATTCCATGCTTCCCATGGAGATCCTAGTCCCAGTGGAGGGAGGAGGCTTTAGGGGGTGATGCAACCAGAAAGAGCCCAGCCGGTGGAGTAGAAATGCCTCTAGGTCAGGGACCTCTTTTTCAGAAAGAGCCCTGGGGGCCTCCCTTGGGTCAGTCCCAGCCCTACCGTGGCATTGATGGCGAAGGCCCGCTCCCGGTTGCCTGCAGTGATGTTGAAGGTGAGGAGCGCGTTGCACCCGCTGTCAGCATCACTGGCCAGAATGTGGGTGACAAAGCTGGAGACAGGGCTATTCTCACTGATGGTGACGTTCATGAAAACAGCACAGGGTCATTGTCGTTGATATCCAGCACCCGGATCCCCACCAGCATCTGGGGCATGTCGGGGGGCAGGAGGAAGGTGAGGTGAAGGAGGGGACAAGGAGAAAAAGGGACACGGAGGAGACAGAGGAGAAAGAGAAGGAAGAAAAAGTGATGGTGGACATGGTAGCTGAGGAGGAGATGATGGTTGAGACAGGGCAGGATGGAAAAGGGGTGGTACTTGAGGAAGGAAGGTGCAGTTGATCATGGAGATCAAAAGGAAGAAGAAGAAAATGATAATGAAAAAGGCAAGAGAATGAAAATGAAGATAAGGGGGAAGCCGAAAAGGTAAAGAGGCAGAGGCGGGGCAGAGGCGAGCTGGAAATGGCAGAGTGACAGGGGCCGAGGCCCGCTGACAAGGCAGCTTCCCCAGAAAGCTGCTGTTGGGGGGGCCAGCTCTGAGTGGGCATGGCTGCCAGGCCCCAGGTCCAGCCTCCATAGGTGAGCCCCAAGAGGCACTTGCAAGTCTGTTAGAGGCCCTGAGGGCCTGGACTGGCTCCAGAGCAGTACGTACCCTCTCTGGGCATGAAGGTAGCAGTGTTTACAGGAGTTTCTATGGAGAGTTCAGGAGGCTGCAAGGTAAAGCCAGTAGAATGGGGCATCCGGACTCACCGTGGAGCTGAGCGGGGGCACCCCCCTGTCACGGGCACAGATGGTCAGGTTATAGAAGGCAATGGTTTCCCGGTCCAGCTCCACATCCTTCCGGACTCGAAGCACGCCTTCCACAGGAGAGATCAAAAACTCCCCTGGGTGCCACCCAGGAGAGGCCAGAGTTAGCTGGGAATTGCCAAGAGTGGTGGAGCGCCCAGGGCTCTCCCCACTTTCTCTAGCAAGCCTTATTTGCCAGGGGTGGGGGACAGCTGGAATGTGGGTCCTCCGATGCCCTCAGCTTCAGATCCTCATGGTACCTGCCAGGTCTGAGAATTGCAGGAGGGAGAGGACCAGATCACTGCTGGGGTGCTGGTATGCATGGGCCCGCTCGTGCCCTGATGTGTCCGAGATGCCAGGCCAGTCTCCTTCCCTGCTCGTGGGCAGACTAGGGACTGACTCTGGGTAAGATGGCCATGGTGAAAAAGTGGGATTCAGTAAAGTTGCGGCATACAAACTTAATATACAAAAACCTGTTGCGTTCCTAGACACTAATGATGAGCTCCCAGAAAGAGAAATTAAGAAAACAATCTCATTTACAATTGCATCAAAAAGAATAAAATACCTATGAATAAATTCAACTGAGGTGAAAGACCTGTACACTGAAAACTATAAGACATTAATGAAAGAAATGGAGACACAAATAAATGAAAAGATATTTTGTGGATTAGAAAAAGTAGAGTTGTTAAAATGTCTATACTATCCAAAGCAATCTACAGATTCAGTACAATCCCTATCAAAATTCCAATGGCATTTTTCACAGAAATAGAACAAACAATCCTAAAATGTGTATGGAAGAACAAAAAACAACAACTAGCCAAAGCGATCTTGAGAAAGAACAAAGATGGAGGCATCGCACTCTCTGATTTCAAACTGTATTACAAAGCTATAGTAATCGAAACAGTTTGGTTTTAGCATAAAAACAGATGTGGATCAGTGGAACTGAA
This sequence comes from Pteropus alecto, assembly GCF_000325575.1. Lineage (NCBI taxonomy): Eukaryota > Metazoa > Chordata > Mammalia > Chiroptera > Pteropodidae > Pteropus > Pteropus alecto. Next base: position 12,300,679 of record NW_006438113.1, read on the forward strand.
TAGAGAGCCCAGAAATAACTCCACGCACATATGGTTAATTAATTTACTACATAGGAGCCAAGAACACACAATGAAGAAAGGACAGTTTCCAATAAATGGTGTTAGGAAAACTGAACGGCCACATGTAAAAGCATGAAACGGGACCACTATCTTTCACCATACATAAACATTAACTCAAAATGGATTAAAGAATGGAATGTAAGACCTAACATCATAAAACTCCTAGAAGAAAACAAAGACAGTAAGATCCTTGACATTGGTCTTGGTGATGAGTTTTTGAATTTGATATCAAAAGTAAAGGCAGGAAAGGCAAAAACAAACAAGTGGGACTACATCAAACTAAAAAGCTTTTGCACAGCAAAGGAAGCCATCAACAAAATGAAAAGGCAACCGACTGAATGGGAGAAAATATTTGCAAATCATATATCTGATAAGGGGTGAATATCCAGAAAATATATAGAACTTGTACAACACAATAGCACAAACAAACAAACAAACAGACAGACAGAAAATGAAATGAGAGTCCAGAGAAGGGTGATGACTTGTCTAAGTGCCTCCAGCAAGTTAATGACAGATCAAGATTGACCTAGGTCTCTGGGTCTCAGCCTGCTACATCCCATGGGACTTGTGGTCTTTCCAGACAATACCACTCAGAACTGAGCTAGGTGGGAGATGTGGGAGGGAGGGGTGAGAACGAGGAGAGAGTAGAGGAGAAGAGTGAGGGGCAAGAAGCTAGTGGAGCAAGTGGGAGTCCAGTTGGATAGGGGAAGAAAGGGTAGGCTGAGCTAGGGAGGTGGGGAGAGCCTGAGGAAGAGGGTTTACCTATATGCAGTCCCCAAAGGACCGGGAACAGGGAGATAGTTATTACTTCCTTCACTTTCCCCTTTGACACCTGGTGGAAAAGGCCCAGAATGGGGCACTGACTGCTCAGGAACACAGCAGGTGAGGGCACAGCAAGGACAGAGGTCTGAGCTCTCCAAAAGTTCTCTCTGCCTACCCGCTCACATCCTACTTCACCACTCCCTGCCCCAGCTCCTACTGCTCTGATTTACAAAAACAGCCGCTCCAAGGCCCACCTGCAGCTGGGATTTCCCACCAGCTCTTCTACTCCCAGCAGCCCCGCAGGCTGCTCGAAGCAGGATTTCCTAAGCCTGATACTCCAAGGTCTCCAAAGAACTAGGGAATCCCTTTCTAGGGGTTTCCAAGCCCTATCTCAGTCCCCGGCCATGTGCAAGTGGGTGGCCTCCTGCCCTCTCTCTAAAGCCAGTCTCCCACTTGAAAGAAGGGAAGAGGTTCTGAAGGATCAAGAGAGCAGGCTGGGTCCAGGCTAGACCTCCACAAGGTCAGCTTGATGCGGGGGGTGGGGTGGGGGGGTGCGGGTGGGGGTGGAGGGGGGCGGGGAGTGCATAGACTAAAGGGCCCCATGCTGCAAATTATCCTCCTTGGCAGCTTGCCCTGGGGCCTGAACTTCCTACTACCCTACTTCTCCTGGACGTAGGGGGTTAAAGGCAGAGGCTTTCCATCCAGTCACACCAGGTCTGCATTCTGAGTTCATTCCTCTGTGCTCTTGGGCATGTTAACTGAGACGTGTCTTGTTCTCAGCTGAAAAATGAGATAATAAAGAGATACCACCATGGGATTGTGCTGGTGGTGGACAAAGCCTGGTCCGCCTTGTGTGTTATAGATCCACGGCAGCTCTTGGTATAAGCAGAGGGATCCTGAAAGGGAGTCCAGGCAGCCCTCTCAAGGAACAGGGGGCTTTCAGGGAGGATGAAGATGTAAGAAAGGGGCCCAAGGAGTGGGTGTGACCAGAAGGGGTAGCTGAGAAGGCTGAGGATGGCAGGAGAGGCTCAAGCAGATATGGCCTGTTTCCCAACTGTTTTCTTCCTCAGCTTAGTAGGGCTGGTGTGAGCCCGTTACCCTGACATCTCCCCACTGACAGGCATGCCCTCCAGGATCAGTCTGCTCTTCCTTCTTGTGGGGAGGGAGCTCTGGCAGGCCAGGTCAGCCCAAGGAAAATTCCAGGTCTCTCTCACTTCCCCAGTGAGTTGCCACTCAGTCTCCTGGGATATTCCACAAGGCCCCAAAATTCCTAAGGCTAACCCCCAATCACATGTGGATTTAACCCCAGACGTTCTGCTCATGACTCCAAGGCCCACGGCGAGGAGCAGCCTGTGGTTTGCTGGGGCACTGCTATGAGCCCTGCATCCTGAAGCTAGGTACAGAGAGGGCTGCTTATTGGAAGAGGGCTCAGCTGCCCACCCAGCACCCAGCACCCACCTCTCAATCAGGTTTTTTTGGCATTCTCCTGAATAGGAACAGGACTCCCTGACATTATAAAACCTCCATGTTTGTGAAAATAGCAGAGGAGAAAGACCCTCGCTTTGCTGGGTTCCGAGCGGGAAGGCGCAGTGCTTGGACAGAGAGACTTTTGAGACATGGAAGGGTGGCATGTCAGAGCAGAGTGACACACCGTAAGTTCTGGTTGGTGGGGGATCCTGGCATGGCCCTACAGAGTGGGTTTGTATTTTAGCCCCTTAATTGCAAATTTACCCCAGGTTCTCAGTTCCAGCCTTGAACGACTCTCCAAAATAACCTCTCTCGGGCCCAGACCTCTCTTCTGAACTCCTGGCTTGTACATCCACCCGCTACCCAACACCTCAAACCTCACCTCCCCTTTTCCTCACACCTGCTCCTGCCTCAGCCTTTTCATCTGTTACCGCAACTCCCCCTCTCCAGTCGCTCAGGCCAAAACCTTGGTGTCATCCTTGACTTCCTCTCACATACCACATCCAATCAGTCACCATATCTGTTGGCTCCACCTTTGAAATATACCAGAGCTCACCACCTTTCACCCTCTGTGGTGCCACCACCCTGGTTGTGGCTACACCATCTCCAGCCTGAGTGACTGCAATAGGCACCTTCCTTGTCTCCCCATTCCTAATCCTTAACTTCTATGGTCTGGCCTGAGCACAAGAACTGGAGTGGTCCTATTAAAACCTATGTCAAACCGTATCCCTCCTCTGGTCCAAGCCCTCCTGTGGTTCCCACATCACTCGGAGCAAAAGCCAAATCCCAATAATGGCCCACAGGGCCTAACATCATCTAGCCCCTCTACCTCGCTTATCTCATCTCTCCTTACTTGTCCCCTGGCTCAACTTCTTGTCAGCCATAGGGCCTTTTTGCTTGCTGTCAGGCGCATTCTAACCTCAGGGCCTTTGAAGTTGCTGTTCCCTCTGCCTGGGGTACTCTTCCCCAGACGGCCACATGACCCACTCCTCACTTCCTCTAGGTCTTTGCTCAAATGTTACCTCCTTGGACAGGTCTTCCTTGAGCACCCTTTCTAGCACTGCAGCCTTCGCCCTGGCACTCCCCATCTCCCAGCTTTATATTTCCCCAAAGCACTTAGCACCTCCCAATATACTGTCATGTACTTAATCAGTTATGCTCATTGCCTGTGTCCTCCAACTGGAGCACATGCTCTATAAGGGCAGAGATTTGAGTCTGTTTTGTAGCATTCTGTATTCTCGGCATCTGGAGTGTGATTGATTTATGGTAGGTGCTCAATAACTGTCACACAATCAATTAAAAATCAGGATGATCCACGATTTAAATTTCCAAATTTTTCTACTTTTAAAAATGCGAAAGTATGGCACTCCTGGGCCTGCATTTCGACATGGCTGCCACTAGCAGGAGCTGAGTTGTAGCTGCAACAGCCCCCACTGTTCCCGCTTGTCTTGCCTCGATCCCTTCACCCATGTGTATTTCCTGAGTGACCCCAGTAGGCCTTTGAGTTTGGAATCCCTACTCTATAGAAATGAATGACAACTGACTTGAGAGAATTGGCTCTGGCCATAAACCCCAGTCTTTAACGGAGGAGAATGCCAAGGTAGTTGTGAAGGCTACTAATGGGTGATGAGATGTGCAGAGAAATCCCAGGGATGAATGTGTGCAGCTGAGGGATCCCGAGGGGCAAGGATGTTCGTCCTTCCTCCGCTCTGGAGCCTTTCTCTGGGTATGACACAGGGGCATTTTCTATTGATTCTCCAAGGGGTCTGTGACCCTCCGAGGCTACCAGCCTCTGTTCCCAGATTTCAGAGTGTTCTCCTCATATCCATGTAAGGAAGGTTATTTTCATCATCTTATGGGTGGGGAAACCGAAGCCCAGAAAGGGCAAGATCACATAGTGGTGGGGCTCCCTGCCTTGAGGCCTCCTTTCTCATTCTGCTCCTGAGTGAGAGTGAGGGGGTGGGGTCACAAGGCCCTCAGATTGGGGTCACAAGGCCCTCAGTGTGCTGTCCCCACTGCCCAGCTCGGGCCCCACTCACCCAGAGGGTCTCCGTCCACGATGCTGTACTCCACCTGCCCATTGGGGCCTGAGTCCTGGTCATGGGCCAGGAAGGTCCACACTCTGGGCCCTGGTTGGCCCTCAGTGACATCGAATGGCCCTTCATAGTCTCGGGGGAAGGTGGGCACGTTGTCATTGATGTCATTCACATTCACGAGCACCTGAGATGGTGGACAAGTTTAGCTGGGGCTGACCCCAGTCAGCCCTGTGCTGGGCCCAGATCCCTCATCTGGAAACTGGACCCAATAATCCTGCCTCATGGGGCTGATGCAAGAGTCGTATGGGATAAGGGATGTGGGAGGGCCTTTTAAGCTTTGCATAGATGAGTTATTGTTATTGTCAAAGCCCTTTTTTAGGCATAATCATATTATTGATAACAGTGCTGTGAACTTCTATTCATTACTATACTGTGATGATTTTACATGGTCTCATTTGGTCTTCCCACACACTGCAATAGTTTTTATTATCTCCCTTTCTGTAGAGCAGGAAAGTGAAGCTCAGGAAGGTTAAGTGACTTGCCCAGAGTCACACAGCAAAAAAGTGGAAGATCAGGGATATGAACCCCTGTCAATTTGACCAGAGTTTGTGATCTTCCCATGGAGGAGAGGAAGGCGGGTATCATGGTCTGATAGGTACAGCCACACGAAATGGTGTAGTAAACCCCTCAAAGTCATACGACAAGTTTGGGTGGGTTGCCACGACCAGGACAGGGCTCTTGGATTTAGGTGTTCCTCTTGGACAGCCCTTCTTCCCTCCTTCCCCATTGGAGCTTTCTGGGCTTCATACTCCCCTCACCCCCAAGTTGGGGCTCTGTCCCACCCACCGTGGTTGTGGAGGTGAGGCGGCGTGACAAGATGGGGCACTGGTCTGTGGCAGTAACGATCAGGGTGTATCGGCCATGGCTGATCTCGTAGTCCAGCTCCTTGGCAGCACTGATGACGCCCTGGGGGATATATAGAAGGCACAAGGGCGGATCGATGGGTGTTGTGTCTGGACTACCCTGGGGATCAGCTCCTTCATAAAGCACCCTCTGACTACCCTAGGAAGTAGGCCCTGACATCTTGGCTATGAAAGGGAACACTTATTCCCACCCCACCCAAGCCTTTTATCCTCCTGCACTGGCTGCCCCACAGTTTCCACCCAGAGTCCATCTTTGCTCTGCCCCTACCCCCATCCCTGGCATGTCACTGAGTTCCCCTCCAATTCCTTCAGCAAGTCGACCCTCCTCTTGGGCCCCACCATCAGCTGCTGACCGTGTGTCTGTCCATATGGAAGGTGTTGACGATGTTGCCCGCAACGATGGCGTAGGTAACTGTGCCATTGGGCCCCTCATCCAGGTCCAGCGCCTGGATAGTGATGAGGCTGGCGTTGATTGTGTCCGGGCCCTCATCTAGTAAGATCTCATAGTGGGGCTGCTGGAACACGGGTGCGTTGTCATTCTCATCCACAATAGTCACATACACGTGCGTGGTGGCCTGTGGAAAAGAATGTGGCCAGGTTTCTTGGTCAGCTGGCTAGAGAGGTTGAAGTGGAGCCAGCTGTATATTCTACTAGGCTGAACTCACAGTGTGATCCAAATGGTGAGGGAAAGGGAGAAGGATAAGATGGAGGGAAGTCACAGGCTGGAGGAAATCACAGAGACTCCACCATAAGCTAAGCTAAGTAACTGCTTAGGTCCAAGATGGCATTTGCACCACCGCTCCTTTGTCCATGCCCATGGCAGACATCACTGATCAATCATGGCACTGCTGAGGCCCGATGCAAGCCCAGCATCCTTGGCAGCTCAGTGACCTAGGGATTAAAATTGGTATATAAGATGAACCTCAGTAACCACCACCGTAGTTTTGCCTGAGCCAGAACCTTACTGACCCTGGGCCTCCATCCAGATCACAAAAGGCAAGAATGTGATGTAGTCAACCCAATACAGTATTTAAACTTCAGCCATTGTTCAGGTAAATGTAAGAAATGCCTATGTTCAGGATTCTAAAGGAGGAAGACATTTGGGGCAATTTCATGGGAAGAATTTGTTGAGTGGTGAAAAACATGCTTACAGAACATGCTTCACTGAAAGAACAGTTTCTACAACATGTTTCCTGTGACTGGCCATTTTTGGCTAATGATTGGTCCAATTGGATCACATGTAATATTTAGCCAACTGGAACTCAGTGATTAGCACCATAGAGAAATGGCTACTGTGGCACTTCACAAGCAGAGTAGCTAAATGAGAGAAAGAAGTTAGCTATGTGCTGGTATTCTTTGTCCCTTGCCTCATCCCCTTCCCGCCTCCAATTCTCTGCTTCTCCACCTGAGCGGGTGTCCCCCCCGTGGACTACCTCACCTGGGCTCCCTTAACATTTGGCTTCCAGATGGGTTTGACCAATGGGAGGTCCTGACAGAAGACGGGAGGAGTAAGGAGAGAGAAGTGGGGTGTTTATTTCCCATTCCTTCCTTTCCTCACTGTAGTTCTGCCCATGGCTGTGTTTGTCCTGCTGGGTAGCCCCCATTCATAGCTCCAGCTCTCACTAGGCTCTGGTCACCTCACCTCCTCTTCTTGTCCTTTTGGATACGTGGGTGGCAATGGCTTCCTGCAGTTGCTAGTCTGAGAGTGCTTTGCCAGCTCTCTGTAAACAGGCCCTCCATTAAACTATCTTTGGTTGAGCCCTGACTGTGCCATATCTTTACTGCCAGGACACTAATACAAACCATTCGTCAGCACAAGAGCACTACCTTGGAGGAAAGGGGCTGGATTTCAGCCTCGCTGCTGGGGGCGGCCGTGTTGACATTTCTCCACTTTTCCAGACTCCTGGAAGTGGGTCTAACAATCTTTCAAGCTGCAGGGGCTGGGAGTGGGGGATTCTAAAGGAGCTGCCCCATGGTGCCTGTTCTGAGGCCAGGCCTGAGCTTGGGAAGGGAAGGGTGAGTCTGACTTCCTCTGGCCTCTGGGTTAGGAGGAAGTCGGTGCCCCGAAGGTCCTCCCAGTTGAGCCCTTCCTGCCCTAGCATTGAGAAAATAGTGCTTGAGGTTTCTGAACCATGCCCACAGCTTAGGCAATGCCTCTATGTCTCACCCTGCTGCAAACTCAGAAAACTCAGCAGGTGAGAAGTGTGGTGGGGAGGAAGGACCGAGAAGGGAATGTCCCGTCACCGGCTGGCTCAAGTGTTCTAGCCCTCTGGGGGAAGGGCTTGGTAGGGCGGTTGCTTTCCTCTCCCTAATCCCGGGCTCCCTTCACCCACCTTCTAGGCCCTGGGGCAGAGAAAATCTGTTTTCAAGGGTGGTTTGGGCAAGGCCAGGCCAGGGAGGGATGGAGGGTGGGGGTCAGGTGCTCCAGGGTCCTACCACTGAAGGACCCTGCCTCTGCCAGAGGATGGCCACGGTGGAAAGAGGGCCTAGTACCCACCTGATTTCAGTTGGCTCCGGACTTTCTCTGGGTGAAAGAACTCATATTCTGCTAGTAGGAAGGGCCCTGGCTGTTTCTGAAGTAGGGTTATAAGGTCAGGTTCATAACTGAGGACCTAGGTTCTATCCTGGCAGTCGCTAGGGCTCCCATTCCAGGGTTTTTCTGACTCCAGGGGGACTGGGCCTGCACAAGATCATCTAATAATAGTATGACATCCATTCTTCCTCTTTTGTGGCCTTTCCTGCCCCAGGAGAGAGGGCTGAAAGCTCTTACAGAGCCTCTGATTTAGATCAGGGCACCCACTTGGGCATCCAGAATTCCTGGCTACCCTTGAGTCCCACTGCTCTGATTCTTGACCCAGATGAACTCTGTCTGTCCTCTGTCCTTAAGCCTGGGGGTTGCCTATAAGCTCAAGATCCCTAATGAGTGCTGTAGGCAGGAAAAAAAAAAAAAAATCCCTAATGGGTCAGCAAAGCTCCTGGAAGCTTCAGCCAGGCTGAAGTAAACTGATACAATGGCTGTGCCCTTTCTCCTCCTAATCCCTGGCCCTGGCCATTGTCATCTCTATTCCTCCATTTAGGAAATCACTTACTCACTTATTCATCAGTTTACCCATTCAGATAAGAGTGCATTAAACATCTTCTCTATGCCCAGTTTTGTGCCAGGGACTCAGAAACATCAGGTAGAGGCCCTCATCCCCAAAAGCTCATGATCTAGCTCAGAAGGGCAGATGAGACCAGATGAGATCAACTGTTGGTAACCACAGACCTAATGTGATAGCTGAAGGGCTGTGGACAGTAAAGACTGGAGGGGGGACTCTCAGGGGAAGTTCAGGGTACATTGCGAAGGGGAAAGACTTGAATTGAGCTCTGATGAAAAGAATTTGGAGGTAGATATCACCAGTGGCGCCAGTGTGCTGAATGAGTTGCAAGAGCAGGGCACTAGTGGTTAGGGTACATGCAAGTGGTCCTGAGGATGTCCAGGCACAGGGAGTGAGATGGTGCAAAGCAGGAAGGGAAGCGGGGCCCAGGGAGAGAGGAGCACTGATGATTTTCTATGGGACACACTACCAGATGTTATGTACACACACGTGTGTCCCAGTGTAGGGATATGCCAAGCCTGTTGTGTATTCCTGCCCCTGTGTCACATCTGTGTGCAGTGTGCATGTGCATAAGGGTGTTGCAAGCTCAGGAATCTACAGTCAAGCCTGCTCCAACATACCTAGCTCTTTACAAAAGTTAGATTTCTTTCATTCATTCATTCCAAAACTGGGCGTGTCTACTACATATCAGGCCCTGGGCTGGGCTGAAGGATGTAGGGTACCAGCCCCTGCCCCCACACAACTTAAAGGCTGGTGAGTGAGGGCAGACATAATCCACAATGACTATGTGTCCTGCTAAGTTACAGGTGGATACACTTCTCAGATTGTGTGACAATACTAATCCTCTCCAAACAGGAATGGAGGAGAGTAGAAAAGGGTTTCAAGTGGAGATCAAGTGGAGCTGACTCACTGGGACACTGGCTGGCTCCCCCGTGGTGCGAGTCAGTGGGAAGCCCCTCCCTCGAGCCCTTGGAGCAGCAGTGCTTCCCACGGCCTCCTGGGGGAGCTGCGGCGGGTGGTGCTGCAGAGCAGGCGGCTCTCGGGCGCCAGCTGCTTTCACTTGCTTGCTCCGTACTCACTTCACTCACTCGGCGGGAGGTTTCCTAGCTGGCGGCGTCTGTCTACTCCCTGCGTACCAGGTGTCCCCCTGCGTGTCCCGAAGCTCTGCTCCTACAGGGCTGCACCAGACGCCTTTCTGCTCGACAGCAAAATGGGCGTCCCCCCAGTCCCGGAGGCCAACGGCCTGCGCTGGGGGCCTGTGCTCCTCGCTGTCTTCCTGGCTGCCTCCCGAGGTAAGGTCGAGGGAGCCTGGACCCTGGAGCAGAGCACCAGGCGAACACAGCGGGTGGGGTGGGGGCGGGTCACAGGCCGGATGAGCACCCTAGGAGCCCCCTCCAGCCTACTGTGACCCCCACCCCGTAGCAGGGAGGCTGCTGGGACCACTTGGCAGGGGGCAGCAGTGTCTGTGCCAAGTGCCCTGGCTGGCGGTGGGCGCATATCTATGCTGACAGCTGTCCAAACAGCTGCCTATCTGTCTCTTCCCCGCCCAGAGAGCCCAGGGCACCAGTAGCTTTGGCGGAACAGGAGATGGACATGGTGGGGACAGCCCCAGTGTGTTCTAGTAGATGCCACTGGCTTTTGACACCTGTGGCATCTCCCTGCCCCTCCTGCCTCCGGGTTCCAGGATCTCATAGGGTGCAGGGGGTGTGGTACTCTCAGCCTGTGTCCTGTCCCTTGATGACATTCCTGGTTCAACATTAGTGGGCACTGGTCCACACCCAGATGTGGGCACCCATCTTGTCCTTATCCTGAGGGTCTGATGGCTGAGTTGAATAGTTAGCTGATTCCTGGCATCCCAGAGAAGCTCAGCTCAGGGACTGGTGTGGGGTGCGGGGTGCGGGGGAGTTGGATGCGGGACATTTTCCTAGCTTGGCCTTGAGCACCTTCTGGGTCCGTTGGATAACTTATGGCATCTGACTTCAGTTTCCTCAGCTCAAACACAGAAATCCTACACAAGGAGGTGCCACTTTCTTCTTTCAAAGCCTAGACTGTTACCACCTCAGCGTGATATCCTGGCCAGGACGCAGGGACTCCTGGGAGGAAGGGCAGGGGTCCTAGTACCCACAGCCTAACTTCTGGTTCTTGCTTGCCCAGAACTGAAGAGGTTGGATCTCAGGGGAAGAGGGGGCCAGCAGGCAGCCTATGGAAGTAAACTTTATGGGGAGGGCCCAGAGAATGTGAGTCATGCAGGGAGTCAGAGGGAGGCAGGAGGGAGGTGGGGTGCTTGGCACGGGGACCCGATGGGTGGGTCAGAAGAAGAAAAGGAAGAGAAGGACAGGGTGGAAGGCAGAGGAGGAGGCTGAGAGAACCCGGAGAACACCTCAGAAACAAATGGGTGCCTGCAGGCAGCATGATATCTCAATATTTGGAGGCTGGCTTTCAATAAGGAAGAGGGAGCCTGCATCCCACAGACAGCTGCCTAAGCCCTGGCCTAGATGCTCCCAGGGTGACAGCCAAGGGGGAGGGCAATCTTGGCACCAAGGAAATGGCTTCCAGAAGGAGCAGGAGATAGTGGCAGGCAAGAAGGCCAGCACCCCACCCACTGCAGACCACCCCCCCCCAAGTAACCCTGGGAGGCCCTTCTGTTTTCTTACCCCTCTCTTGCCCTCCCCTGGCTTGGCTGCTTTTTCTTTTCAGCAGCCCCAATTTGGGAAACTGAGTTCTAGAGAACTAGGGACCTAGTTTGCAGAGCAGCCAGTAGCAGAGAGCCTCAGAGCTCTTCACTCCATATTGTCTACATAGCCAGGAGCCTTTAACCCCCCGAGGTCTTGGGTACTCAAACAGTTTGGAGCTCCATCTCTTCTTGGGCCCAGCTCAGGGAGATAATTAGGGCTCAAAGCAGTTTTCTATGGAAAGGAATCAGGAGAAATCTTTTAGTTTTGAATTACTCTGAGACTCAGTGTTCTTAACTGTAATATGGGCATACTAATGAATAGTTGCCTGACTACCTAATACAGTGAAAGAGGGACAACAGAGGGGAGGCCTGGCTGCAGGCATGGTCAGGAGGGTCTGTAAGTTGGAAAAACCTGCTCACCAACCAGCTAAGATGCTAGGTTGTCCTGGGCTGGATTGCTCAAGTCAAAGCCTTTATGTCTGGGAGGGAGAGATGGAGATGTCTGGGGTAGCTCTGTTCTCTAACTCTTGTGGTTGGGCCAGCACCCAGGAGAATGATGGTGATGAAAATGGTGCTCAGGAGCCCAGGAAAAATTGAAGATACCCTTTTCTTGGGTCTGACTTGGGGTGACATGGGTGGAGCCAGGATCCAGCAGACCTCAAGGGTGGCTGAGCCTCTCCTTCCCCTATAGGCATTCCTAGGACCTATGGAAGTTACTGTCCTTGCCATGCTGTCATGGGCTGACCCAGGAGTTCCAAACTCTGAGACTAGCACATGGAGGTGCACTGGGGGTGAGGGAGGGGAGACCCCGCCTTCTCCTTCATGGTAAACAGGGCTGCAGGGCCATATTGAGTAACCCAATGGCGTAAGTCTCTGATGCAGCAATGGTCAACTCTTAGGAAATCCACGACCCTCTGCCCAGATGCCCTGGGGTGGAGAGAAACAGCATTAAGTTCAGCCCATGGGTATGAGGGGATATCTACCTAATGTCAGGGATACCCAGCAATACTAGGGAGCCCCTCTTTGAGCTGGGCTGGTTGCTCCTGTTTCTCCTCAAGTAGGACAAAGGTTCCCTGCTGGGGCCTGACCTCCCTGGGAGAGGTCGGGGGGAGGTACACTGCTGAGAAGCTGAAAGAGGCTACCTCCCTATATGCATACACATATAGGGTCTTAGGCTGGAGCTGACCGAAAGTAGGAAGAAAGGAAAGCAAAAAGGAAGGGAAGGAGGGAGGGAGAAAAGATAGACAGAAGGGCTCTTCGGTGCCCATCTGGCCTACTGGTAGTGACCCCTCTAACTAGCACTGACTAAACTCCACATACTGAGCTTGAGGCCCCAGGTTTTAGACCAAACTATTCATCCAGGAGCAGTTTGGCCTCAACAGGGGAGAATGAGCCAGGAATCAGCAATACAGCTTCCAGTGGACCCTCGGATCCCCATAGCAGCATAGGCATGCCCGACACCTTTGGGACAGCACCCTGTGTGGGAGTGGCAAAGCAAAGGACCTGGAGTGAGTGCCCTGCGTGCCAGGGCTTCCTGTACAGCTCCATTGCTTAATACTTTGGCTTTGGGAGTCAGTCAGATCTAGGTTCAAATCCCAAGATGCCCATTTACTGCTCTGTGACTTTGGGCAAGTTATTCAGCATCTCTGAGCAAGTTCCCTCATCTCTCAAGTGGGGGTGATGATAGTACCTCCCTCAGAGGGCTGCTGTGCCAAGTCAGTGCACGAACACTTAACATAGTGTCTGGCGGCGAGTGAATGCTCTATAGTATTATGCTATTTCTCGGCTTCCAGAGGCCATATGCCACTGGCTCTGCATCTGAGCTCCTTGCTGCCTATAGAGCCCTGCAGAGTAGCCAGAGCATGGGAAGTCATTGGCCGGTTTCACTGGGACTGGACTCTTTAGAATTCTGAAGGATGCACAGACTGGACCTAGCTATCTGCAGCACCTATAGGCACTTAGAGCCTGAAATGTCTGTGGGGGTGCCTGTGGATTCTCCTAAAATTCTCCAGAGATGGGGACTTTGCAACTTCAAGGCAAGTGGAGCCCAGGGTTTGCTTGACTCAATAGGGTCTTTCTCACAACTGATCTTTACATTCAGCCTATTTGCTTCGGCTGTCCATCTCCAGAGAGAAAGATAGTGGCCACCATCATGCCCAGGGATTCCGTAATGAAACTGTTCTGCTACTGATCAAGTAAGCCCAGTTCCTTTAACCTTCCTACATAAGATCTCATTCCCCCAGGGACCTGGGGTCGAGTTCTGACTTTGCAGCTCACTCATTGTGTGACCACTCCCCCGTGATGTGAGCCATGGGCAGGCTGGGTGATGTGATCTCAGTGAGGCTGCCCACTCCCTCCTGAGGGAGAGTTCTGTGATAGCGTTTCCCGAGCTTCAGTCGTTTGCTTGTCAACTTCAGGATTTCTGCAGTGTCTGCCTATCATCGTATATACTTATTTCTCCTTTAAATCTACTCGTTCTTTTACTTAATAGATTTTTAAAGGAAACTTTATATCACTGCCATAAATGAGAAGCAAGTATCACTTGCCATAAGTGGAACAAAATCATTAAAGTACATAATAGGAAGACCAAATAAGGGTATTAAATTCTAGTTGGAAACTATAGCCTGGCGAAGGCTCCAAGCCTGAAATGTGCTGTCCCTTGCAACACAAAACAAAACAAAAAAATCAAAAACAAAAGCTTAGCAAATCACAAAGATGTTGTGAAGACATATTAGCATCAAACTGGGACTTTCTCTTTGATGTAATTGAGACCGAAAGAATTGAAAAGAGACTGACTTTCTCTCTACGTAAGTCAAGGTATTTAATGCTGAAAAACTACCTGTGCTGTAGATAGTGTCAGCTCCTTTCCATCATTACAGAAGCAGACTCACCACTGTAAGGGGCATTAGCTGGTGGCGGGGGACAGTTCAGCTCTCCTGGAGGAAGGGA
>NW_006438113.1:12314700-12334537 GCF_000325575.1 Pteropus alecto
TCTGGGCTTCTTCCAGCCTGAATTCTCCCAGCCTGAATTCTCCCAGCCCCCGTTGCCTCCCCCAAATAAATAGAGCATTCAAATAAATATAATGGCTCCAGCTGGGTCCTCTCCTATGCTGGGGCCAATTAGCCACCCCAATAACCACCAGGGGAGAGGGAGCTTGCAGCCTCACTGGCAGGGGCCCAGGCCGCTGTCTATCTGTAGCAAGTAGGTAGGGCCCTAGACAGTCCCTGGCCACCTCTACACTCTAGAGCAGGGGTCTTCAACCTTTTCGGCACAAGGGACCAGTGCTCCTATGAGAATCTAATGCCTGATGATCTGAGGTGGAGCTGAGGCAGTGATGCTAGCGCTGGGGAGTAGCTGCAAATACAGATGAAGCTTCCCTTGTTTGCCTGCCACTCACCTCCTGCTGTGTGGCCCGGTTCCTAACAGGTCTCAGACCAGTACTGGTCCATGGCCTGGGGATTGGGAACCCCTGCTCTAGAGGGTAGTCTAGACCTCCCGAGCCAGACAATGTGGGTTCAAATCCTGGCACCATTACTTACTTTTCATGAAACTCTGCAAGTTACTTAACTTCTCTGTGCTTCAGTTTCTTCATCTGTAAAATGAAGATAACAATATCTACCTCATAGAGAGGGAGGATTAAATAAGCAAATCCATGTGAAAGTGATTAGAATGATGCCCAGCACAAAGTGAGTGCCAGTTACTACTACCACCACTGAAGGTAGGGCACAAAAAAACTTGAACCTGAACCTTAGAAAGTCTTCACAGCACAGGATCTTAAAACTAGCTGGCTGGAGCTGGTAGTTTGGGCTGCATACAGTCATCCTCAGGGACGGCCCGGGGGAGTCTGGGAAAGGGTCATCCACTGAAGCGTCCACTGGCAGGGCCTCTGGCCAGCTGCCCAGACCCTCCCTTGGGAGGTGCACTGGCCTCTAGCCTCCAGCCCCAAATGCGTGGATACTTTCCCAAGGTGCTGGAAGTGCAGCTTCCTCCAATAGAGCCTGGCTTCCCCTTCCCGGACTCCTTGGTCTGATGTGAATGGACACTTCCTGCAGGGGCAGGTATCAATAAACACATCTGAGATGCCCTTTGTCCTCCCTGGCCAGAGCCCCAGGGGTGGACCTACTGACTTCAGGCCTTCAGTTCCTCACCCCTGGGGCACTTCCTGGAGCTTAGTGCTGGCAGACTTAGTCCTGATTGGTCCTTGCCCCTATTTCCCTCTGTGCTCTGCATCTTGATAAGGATGGAGCCTAGCCTTTCCCTATACCCTTCATGGACTGTCCTGGGGGATAGGGCCTGGCAGGAAGTTGGAGACCAGGTCCATGTATGTTTGGGGTCCCCTCTGAGGGCGAGGTCCTGGCCTTTTGCCTTTCTCATAAAGCTAGCAACAGCGTGCGATCAGTTAACTGTTTACTTACAACTCCTAGCAGCTGGACAGAGTTCAGCTGTTTGGGTGGGGCCTCCTGCCTGACTAATCAAGCTGGGACCCACCTCCAAAGGCTAGTGCGTTGCCTTGGCAACTATGAGCTAAGCTTATGCCCTGTCAGGGAAAATATACACACCTGCTCACACCCACACACACCCATCCCGTGCACGCCCACAGGGTTTCATTGCGAGGCGCTTGTTGAGTGGAAAGAGGTGAAGGTCACGAAAACTAGCATCCTGAGATGAAGCCAGACAAGAGGTCTTTTCTCCTGTACCGGAACGGAAGCTTTTACCAGAGGCGGAGCCCACCTGTGGCTGAGAGTTCCACAGCTAGAAAATGGCAGAAGCAGGACTAAATTCTGAGCCGTTGTCCCTTTTGGGACTCCCACGGCCTCCCACGGCCTCTCTGCCTTGGGCCTGGCTCATGTTAGGTCCTTGGTAAATATCTGTGGAATGCAAGAATGATGTTTTCAGCTTGGGCCTGAGGCAGGGCTGTGTGGAGCGCAGAGTCAATTCGAGGTCAATTCACAAAGTAGCTGGAGGATGAAGTGTCAGCCCCGCCCCCTGGAGGGATGGGGGCTCTTCCTGTCTGTAGTCCAGCATGTCCAAGGTGTGAGTCTCAGGACAGCCTCATAGGGCTGTGTGGCCCTGTGCCAGTTGCTTGATTCCTCTGAGTCCATTTCCTTACTTTAAAATGGAGATAATAATACCTATGCCAGGGGGTGTTATGAGAACTAAATGAGATGAGTATAAAGTGCTCAGGAAGTCCTAATGCATGAGGTGCTCAAAACACCTGTGATTATCTTTGTGGCCCATTTCTTGCCTCCTTCCTCTGTCCTGAAGAAAGATAGCCCTTCCCTCCTCCTGCAGGGTTTCAGAGCTAGAGAGGGCTTAGGAACTTGGGGAATCTTCTTAAGATGTGATGAAGAAAGGGAGGCCCAGAGAAGGATGAGGGATGGCTAAGTGGGGACAGGGGCCCAGATCAAGGTTTTTATCCTGAGACCTGGAATTTTCCAGGTTCACAATATTTTTCCTCTAGGAGCTTCTGCCTCCTTAGTCCATGGTGGGTGGGGGCCCAAGCCCCAAGAGCACAGTAACTGGATGGTTCCTGCCTTGGCAAAAGCTCAGGCCCAGGGTCATTTTCCTGTCTGACACGTTCTCCGCCACCCTGGAGCCAGGGGCCTTCCTCCCCACCCATTCTCCCCAGGCTCTCACAATGACCCAGGTGTCCAAAAGGATCTGCTCCTGACAATAAGCAATATCCTCCCACCAAATAATTATAATTCCAGCCAAGATATATATACACACACATATACATACATACACACACACGCACACGTATATATATATATATTCCCCAATAACATGTGCGCATGCACAGCTGTGGATGGCGTGGGGCATGTGAACTATTTTCCCCAAATCCTTGCCCTTGAATGTCCTTCCAAGGTCAGGCTGCCCTGGACCTTGATCTGGCTTGAGTTTCAGACACAACAAATGGATGTTTTCTCTCTCCCTAGGACAAAACCCTGTGGACCCTTGGCCTACGCCCATCTAGCCCTTTTGCTAAAACTGAACACTCTTCCCCACCCCTAAACCTGAATCCTAGCTTCTCCTTTTTCTAAAAAAAGATGTCTTTCTGGGGTGCATGAGGGGTTGGGGATTGAGCAACGCCCCTCCTCTCACTATCTCTGAACCTCAGTTCCCCGTGTGCCCTCCTGTGGGTTTTCAAGGAAATCACCTCTAGGGCTGAAAAGACCCTCCCCTCTGCTGTCTGGGCAATTCAGCAGTCATTCACACCATTGCTTGGACCCTGTCCCCGCCCCACAAGCTAGCCCCACCTTGCCTACATTTTAGTCCTACCCCATCCATGCCTCTGTTCCCTTAGGAGTCCCCACCTGGCTCAGCTTTGTGCCCTGCTTCTTGCTTCCACCTCTACCTCTGCTCTACCTGTTCCCCGCCACCCCACCTCCCGAGAGCCCCCAAGGGGTGTGCGTGCTTGCAAATGCTGCTGGATCTAGACTAGGCCCCCAGCCTTGGAGTAGCTCTGGGGTTGGAGGTGATGTTGGGAAAAGGGAACATGGGGCACCAACTGGGAGAGGCGCTAGTGGGAGCTGCCATGTAGCCTACAGGAAACGGGGGAGCACAGAGCAGAGATAACAACAGGGTCTGCTCTGTGGGTGGGATTTTGTTCTTCCTGAGAGCACCTGGGAGGATTCTTTGCCTAGCCACTTCCTAATCTCCATTTACTGGCATAGCCATAGTTCTGAGGCCACACCTACGAGGGCTAGTCCAGGCTGGCAGGGACAGAGTCAGGGAAAAAACTGGGGTAGCTGGGGCTTCTCTTCTACCAGGTGTGCCAAGCGGGTAAAGAGCAATGGGTTGGCAGTCGGAGGAGACTTGGTTAGTCCCTGCTCTGCCAGGCTGTCACTCAGGACCTTGAGTGGATCATTGAGGGTCATCTCTGTAGGCGATAGGCTTGGGAAGTAGAGTCCCTCCCTGGCTAGTGCAAGGAGCCACGCTCACAGATCACAAAGTCAAGGGTCCATGGGGCCAAGAAAATGTGGTGAGAGAGTAAAGCAGGGCAGGTGGAAACATTAGGGAGTAGTGGGGACTGTGACAAACTGAAACCCCAGTGCCCCATCCAGATAGGAAGCTGTTACTCAGCTCCAGCTGATGACTGACTTGTAGGAAAGCTAATTTTGTGTTAATCTTCTGACTTTCAAAGAGAAGCTGAGTCAGAATTTTCATGTCAAATTCCTGTCGTTTAAGTGTTGGCAATCTCAAGAAAAGTATAAAATACTTTAAGGGCCAAATAGAATATGTCTGAAGCCTCAGTGTGGCCTGTGGGCTACCAGTTTCTGAACTTTTTTTCCCAATGTAGTGTCTAATTGCCTGAGTTTAATTCTGGCTCTTGCACTTATTTGCTGTGTGACCTTCGATGAGTTACTTAATGTCTCTGTACTTCAGTTTCTCATCAGTGAAAGAGAAAGAAAACACAAAGTCAAGGGTCCATGGGGCCAAGAAATTACCCTAATTACCCATAGGGGTAATTGGACATGCCCATAAAGCACTTAGCATGGCACAGAATACATGCTATTTCTTCTTCTTCTAACCAGACCCTATTTTAACTGAAGCCCCCATGTTCTAGGTTCTGAGTTCATACCCTCTGGAACTTCAGACAAACCACTTTCCCTTTCTGGGCTTTTGTGCTTCAAAAGGAGACCAGCATCTTTCCAAAGAAACTCTGAAATCTCTGCTCACTTTGGCAAATGACTTTCCATAAATCTGGAGCTCTCAGACATGGCTCCCTCTCACATGTGGATGGAGTGACTGGGACCCTCTGTTGTGTGTCCGTCTTCCTTATCTCTTGGGCCTAAAACTCCACCCTTGCAGACATATTCTTTGGGGCCATGGCTTTGCTGCTTCCCCACATTCTGCTATAAATACACAGGTATTCCAAGATTGGATCATAAATTATCATTCACCCCTTAGTGAGAAAGACTTTGAAGCTGGCTTATCCATTCTATTGTGCAGAACTACTTTTCACTCACGGGAACTGTTTCTTCGATTGCTGAAATGAATTAGAGACTGGTATAGTTCCCATGTATCAAGCACCAACTCCTAGCAAGGCATTTTCAGAGTACTTCATGTAAATTATTGGTAATCCTTGCCTCAACTCTGGCAGGTAGATGTTTCATTTGTTTTACAGTGAGGAGTCCGAGGCTCAGAGTTTAAGTATCTCATAGCTATTGGACTCCAGTGCAGGCGAGTCCAATTCCAAAGCTACACCAGGCTGCATCACTCCTGACTTGGCAAGGCTTTCAGATCTCCAGGCGGGTCTCATGCTCTCTACAGGTAGGAGAGAGGCGTCTGGAGGAGGAAGTATTTTCTTGGGTTCAGGCAATGGCAATGAAAAGGACATACCCGTTTGGATTCTGTACATATTTCCAAACTCTCCTTCCCTGTCTGCCTGATCTACTTCGGCTCCCAAGATGTCAATTAAAATTAAACTACTTCTAACATAATAATCATAGCTATCCTTCCTATGTCTGCAGAGGGCATTAGAGCTCACATCTTGTGTTCTCATCTTTCCATCCTTCAGTCCTTTCACAGCTCTGTGTTGTAGCTAATATTTTTCTCATTGCGCACTTGGAGAAACTGAGGCTCACACAGCTAGAGGAGCCAGGACTCCAGCCTCGGCATTGTTTTCAAGAACCAGTGCTTTTAGGGGTCAACACAGTTAACCCCTAAGGTTGGGGTAGGGTAAAGAGGACTAGGGATTGCTCCATTGGCTTAATGAAAACAGAATAAACTAGAAAATATTTTTAAAAGACTGAGCGGCAGGCAGATGCATGGATGAGGTGGCCTCTTATGTGTTCCCAGTCCCTGCTCCCGAGACACCATGGGTTTTCTTGTTTCCCCACCACCCGGCCCAGGGCAGCCTCTCTACGTGCTAAAACCGTATCTATTTGTCAACTCTAGAGGTCTTCCCTCCTTTAAGAAGTCTCCTGGCCATCCCCAGGAAGGCTATGTGCTTCCATCTCCAAGTGCCTTGAGGTTGGCACCAGTTAGCCCTTTAGCCTATGGGGTTACTTTGTCATGAATGCAGGCCTTGTCTGCCCAGCTAGGTTGGTTGTAAGCTGCCAAGGGAGGGCCATGTGTTCAGCATCCAGGGGACGTGTAGCACCTGGCACACGCAGGAGCTCCGTTAGTGCTCACTGATGAGGTAGAAAGGCATACCAGCCTCAGGAGTGGGAAGGGCCAAAGGTACTACTGATGACCCCCCAGAAGGGTGGTCCAGGACAAAGGGCTGCTGTTGCCAAATAGCCTTGATGCTTCCTATCCTGCCTCCCGTGTGACAGCACTGGGCATGGAGGCTGGAAGTGCCAGGAGCCAGCTGTGGGCAGAGCCACAGTTCCTGCAGTGGTGGGGGAGTAGGGATGGGAGCTGGGGCCAGGCTGTGCTCAGTTTGCTGCCTGCCTGGAGTTCCTCCTATTCCTTGTCCAGCTTCCCTGCAGTGGTGGGGATCCCCCAGCTGGGGAAGCTCTCATTGCTCCTCCCACAAAGTCCGGGATGGAGCTGGGTTCATGAGCAAATGAAAGCTCAGGGAGGTCAGCTGAGTTGCCTGCGGCTAGGAAACCCACATCTTTGGAGCCCCAGGCCAAGGTTCTTCCCCACTCTGCAGGCACTGAGAGTAGCACTGGCTCAGGTAGGTGACAAGTTCTCATCTCTCTGAGCAGGTCTGGTGGCAGCCTTCAAGGTCGCCACACCGTATTCCTTATACGTGTGTCCTGAGGGGCAGAACGTCACCCTCACCTGCAGAATCTTGGGCCCCGTGGCCAAAGGGCAGCACGATGTGACCTTCTACAAGACGTGGTACCGCAGCTCACGGGGCGAGGTGCAGGCCTGCTCGGACCGCCGGCCCATCCGCAACCTCACGTTCCAGGACCTTCACCTACATCACGGCAGCCACCAGGCTGCTGGCACCAACCAGGATCTGGCCCAGCAACACGGACTGGAGTCAGTCTCTGACCACCATGGCAACTTCTCCATCATCATGCTCAACCTGACCCCGTCGGACAGTGGCATCTATTGCTGCCTTGTGGTGGAGATCAGGCACCATCACTGGGAGCAGAGGGTCCACGGTACCGTGGAGCTGCAGGTGCAGAGAGGTGAGGACTTCCCGTGTGGGATAGCCTCGGGGGTGGTGTGTTGTACCTGTCTGTAAGGGTAAGCAGAGCGGACAGTGTGACTGTGGGGGTGTGGTGCTGTGTATATGGTGGTGTGATTGTGTGTGACACTGTGTTGAAGAGTATGTGATGCTATATGGGTAGCAGGGGTGTGTGTGAGATGAGGTGGCTGTGGCGTGTGGAGCTGTGTGTAAGCCTCTTTGGTCAGCTGGGTGTGATAGAGAGGAAGGGTATACATGGTTTGGTTTGGTTTGTGACAGTGGGACTTTTTAATGGGAGATGGTGTATGAACCTGGGCTAGGAGTATGTCTGCTGCTGACAACACCATGACCGTGAAATGTGACCTGGGGTGTGAGTTGGTGAATGGTCGCTGAGGAACATGTATGTGTGTGCTTGTCTAGGTAAGAGTCCAAGCGGAGGTGGACTGGACAGAAGTGTAGGCACAGGTAGGTATCCCCATTAGGGTGGCATGAGGATGGGCAGGGCATGCCCGGCTGTGCGGTGAGAATACATATGTACGTACGTGCGTGCATGCGTGCGTGCATGCATGTTGTGTTGTGTTGTGTTGTGTTGTGTTGTGTTGTGCGGTGTGGTTTCGTGTGGTGTGGTGTGGTGTGGTGTGGTGTGGTGTGGTGTTGTGTAGGTTCCTCCTGGAACGATGCTGCTAAGTGAACAGTAGCATGGAGAGCTGTGACAGGAGAGGGGCAAGCGGGCCTGGATGAGCCTCTCTGGTCTCCTGGACCTGACATCTACCTAACAACCCTTCTCTTTGCGCCCACAGGCAATGAAACACCGTCCAAGTGCACTGCGTACCCACCCTCCCCCAAGGAGAGTGAAAGTAAGGAACCAGCCTCTTGCCCCTTCTGGGTTCTCTATTCTCCTTTGTCCTCCTCCTCTGCTGCTGCCCTCCCTTTTGCTTCCTCCTGCACCTGAGCCATTGGGCTGCAGCCCCCAGAGGCCCACTTCCTTTCTAAGACCCAAAGCCTGAGAGAGCGGCTTCCCAGAGTCGCTGCTGTGGGCTCCCTGGGTGGGGCTATACCCCAGCAGTGACCTTTGGCCAAGTGCCGCATGACAGGTACTGGGTGCCACAGGCTGCTGAGCTTCTTTTCAGTGGGCTCCCCTCCTCTGCACCAGCCCTCTGCCTCATGGGAAAGTTGGAGGGATGTGGGGGCTCCTCTTGACTTGGATTCGACTTAAATTTTCCTTGTTCTGTGTGTGGGGGAGGGAGGAGGGAGAGGCTGAAGAACAGAACAGAACTACCTTTCCTGGGGCTCCTACTATGTGCCAGGCCCTGTGCTAAGTCCTTCCAAGTGCTGGTATCTCAGTGGATTCTCATAAAAACCCTGTGAAGCAGGCATCACCATCTTCATTTTACATACATGGGAAACGGAAGTTCAGAGAGGTGACTTAACTTGCCCGAATTCACACAGCCAACAAGGGTAGCACAGCTGGGGTTGTGCTCGCTTCGCCTTCTTCTCAGCTCGAGTGGACGTGCAGTGGGTGGCAGTCAGTCCCCTGGTGTTTGCCCAGAGAGGTGCCCTATGGGGGAAGGGAGCACTGCCCTAAGGTGCACCTGGGCACTCAGAGGCCAGGAGATAATGCCCAGCAGCTTGGGGATGGCAGGCAAAGGGGAGATGTCTTTGGAGCACCCCCACTCTTCTGAGACAATAGGCCTTGGCTTCCACAGCCTTCTATTTATCAGACAATAGGTCTTGACTTCCACAGCCTTCTATTTATCAGTAATTATTGAGCATCTAGTGTGGACTAGCCTCTGCCCAGGCCCTGGAGATACACAAGTGCAGACTTCCTCCCTGCCCTCCAGGAGCACATGATCAAACACTGAGCCAGGAAAGGGAGCAGCTCGGCTACAGCCCCAGCCAAACCCCAGCTCAAGGGCTGCTGTGACTTTCTACTCAGACTATTTTTTCTTGAACCAACAAGCAGACTAGCCAGGAACAAAATTAGAACACACATCTTGGTCTGAGCCAGACCCACGTGGAACTAAAACTCTTTGGTTCAAGCCCCCATCCCTGTGCACCGCAGAGCTCACGTCACTTGTCACCAAGCCACTGCCATCCTCACTTCCTCCACCAGCAACTCCCTGGTGAGGGTGGAGGGGGGGCCTCTGAGCATCTCCTTCCTTCCCACGCAGCGGTCTCACGACTTCGTGCACACGCGTGTGCCTGTGTACAGGCCGGGGTGAGCTGCACCTGAGGGTGCACATGAGTGTTCACTTCTCCACTGCTCCTTCCACCATGAGCAACTCCCCCAGTCCCACTTCTTCCTCCTGCAGAGCTCACTCAGAGACTTCTGCCACTGCCTTCATTTCACAGGTAGGAAAAGTAAGATTCAGGCAGGTGAAGGGACGGTCTCTTAGTGTCTCAGACCCAGAGCCGAGATGCCAGAGCACCTGATTCTCAGTGTGCAAACCCCACCTGAGTGCTGGGCTGCCCCCCGCTCTGTTAACATTGGTTTTCTGAAAATTAGTTGTATTAGTCTTAGTGACAGAGACAAGAGATGCCAGAGTAGACAGTGCTAGAGAAAGCAGGTACAAAATTGAAAGGGGATGGAGATTTGGTTCATTTCTCTTGATCTAGACTCTAGAGAAGCAGCTGTTGGAATTCAGGGAACAGAAGTCACCTGGGAAATCTATGAAATCTGGCTGATAAGAGCCCAAGGGTGAGGCAGCACCTTGAACCTGACTGCCAAAAGTAGGTCAGGCTTCCTTTGCTGGGCACCTCTACTCTCAGGTTTTAACGTTTCCTTCCTCTCCAGTTCACGGGGATGTGCAGCCTCACTCTGGCCCGTTTCCCTGAGCTACTTACTGTCAACAATGAATTGACCCCCTAAGGGCCAAAAAGACATGTTTGCTTCTGTCCCAGCTATTGAGGGCAGGGGGATGGCTTCAATGACTTCTGGAGCCCCCTTCCAATCTCCTTCCAGTTTCTTGGTTCTGGAGATCTGGAGACTATAGCTGAGGCGAGGCTTGGCACTATGGTGGACGTCGTCTCAGATAAGAAGAAACACAGCTATCATTTTGGGTGCTGTGTGGGGGTTTTGGACAGCATGTCCATTCTCTAGGTATCATGAGTACACTGAGAAACAGGAGAGAGTGTGCCCCTTCCTACTGATGGGAACAAATCAGTGTTTTCTCAAAGAGCTGATTGGGGGATCAAAAACTCAAATGCCTCCAGGGTCAGGAAGCTGGTGAATAAGGTAGTAGGGAGGGGTGGAGACTGTGGCTAGTACCCAGCTGCCAGTCTATAAGTGCAGGAGGGGAGTTCAGAGCCACTGAATTTTCAAGCAAAGTTAAAAGTCCATATTTTACATGAGCTCTCAGTTTAAAATGTTGAGTCCACTCTAGTGAAAGGCAGTGTGATGAAGTGGTTAAGAGCACAGACCTTGAAATCAGCCAAGTTGCTTAACCTCTCTGTGCCTTAGTTTTCTCATCTATAAAACAGAAATGATTATAATTGTACTCACTTCCCCGGTTGTTATGAGGCTAAAATGAAGTTCTATATGTTAAGTGCTAAGAACCATGCCTGGCACAGAATAAGTGCTGAATTAAGTGCTGGCTGGTATTACTTCTAATGCAGATCTCTAGGCCTGGCTTCCCAAGTAAACTTATCCATTCCCTTGTGCCAAGGGGGGATGGCAAGTAGATAGCAGAAGACAGTGGATACATACCCTGTTTTCTAATGATTTAGAAATATTTGCCTGGTGACTCAGATGCTCAGTGGGCCTTGGAGCTGGCTGCTGGGTACCGCCTTCCACTGCCACTTACCTTTGGAAAGATTCTAGTCCTTGCTCTAAGACAGGTGCTTTGGTACTACTTATCAGCTAATGAGGCTTCCAGCCAAGAAGCTCTTTGATTTTTCCTCCTCTAAGTGCACCCCAGTCTCCTAATGTTATCTTTGGAAATTAGGAAGGTAGCTGATCTCTGAGATCATCTGAAAGCCCAAGTCATTCTGAGGTTGGGGGAGGTGACAAGAGAGGAATAAGACTGAGGAAGTTGGTGCCCCAGGAGTCCTGATTGGTGAGGGGCTGTGGTTTTTCATCACGGAGTCCAGGGAAGTGGGCTGGGCAGCCCATTTCCCCTCCCCTTGAAGCAATCTCCCTATCCAGGCAACACAGAATGTTTTGGTTTGCTTTTTATCTAGTCCCTTCCCTGGGGAGCCAGGCAGCCCAGCCAAACTCTCTTCTCCATATATACCCACAGGGTACTACTGGCAGGCCTGGAACAAAAAATCCACAGAGTAGGGTGGCCTATCCCATCCCACCCTGCTAAGGGCCTGGCACAGTCCTGGATGCTGGCCTGGCAGCTGCCTCTGCCAGTCCTTGAGCACCTTCCCAGGATGAACCTGGCTCTGGATGGCTACTGGCATGACCCCTATCCGCTAGGTACTACTGGCTATGCCCGTGGGGAGGGGTGGAAAGCTGTAGTGAGGCTGGGATCTGCAGAGGAGTCTAAGGATTCAGATGGCAGTTGGGTCCACAGAGCTGTCCCCAAATCCCCCTTCCAGCCTTAACTCTTAGCCCAGATTGTAAGGAAACAAAGTCCTGATCCCCTAGAGGAGCTGCAGATGGGCAATTTTTGCCTGAGGACAGGAGTGGGGGTAGGGAGGTCGGGCCAACAGGGAGCCGGAATTAGTGAGCACCTGACTAACCTCATCAAAAGTTGCTTAGTATCAGTCCAGAGACGGGCTTTGATGACTAGAAAAGAACCCTTTGCAACCTGCTTCTCTGATAGTACCCACAATAAGGTACTGTGACAGGGTTTAGAAATACTTGAATGTCTGAATTACAGAATGTTTTTACTTTCAATATTCCACGTCAAAATGCAGCCTTGCTGAGTTCTGCCAGGGAGCCTGCTTTAATGTGCGGTTGAACTTGCTTTCTAATTAGCATAGCGACTGTTCCCTGCACCAGTGGGTACTTCTAAAGCGCCTAAAGACAGTTTGTTCTCTGCTGCGGTGTGAACCACCCCTCTGAAAGCTTGTTTACAACATCGGATTGTTTAGCAATGCAACGAGACAAAAACAGCCCTTATTCCAAATGAGTAGAGCAAAGGCAACGCTGAGACCACAGCCCATCCACCTTTCCTAAGCTCCTTAGGGCCAAATTGACAAGATATCCCAGCCCATCCTGTGAGAAAGGCCAAAATTGGGAAGGAAATGCATTTACGATGGTTGTGGTTCTGAGTTTGCATCTGTTCCCAGATAAACTCCTAGAGTCAGCAGATTGGATTGAAATAAAGCAAGCCTCTCACGCTAACCTTTTCAGAAGGCAATTAATTTAGCAATAGATGAAAAGAAAATGCACATACTTTTTCGCTCAGCACCTTCAACTGCTAGTTTATGTACAGATGTACTTCCCTAGGTGAGCAGAGGTGCATACACAAGGAGTTCACTGCTACATTATCAGTTATGTTGAAATATGGAAGCGACTTACATGTCCACCAATAGGGAACTGTTTTCAATAAATTTTGGGTGAGCCCCATGATAAAGCCCTGGGCAGAACGATACAGAGAGATGTCCAAGCTACGCTAAGTGGGAAAAGCATTGTCACATGAAAAGCATATCACATACATACTGTATATGCAGGGGACATATCCAGACCACACACAAGAAAACCACGGACATTGATTATCTCTTTGGAGGGGGCCCGGGTAGAGGAGGAGGAGGAAACTTTGAAATATATTTTTTAACTTATACATTTTTTTTTTGTAATTTAGAAAGTTTAACGTTTTTAAATGTCAGACAAGATTCACATTTCTCCAGTTCTCGCCCCATGACTCGTATATATAAGATCACTTGCAGAGGCTCTGCTGTGGAGCTAAGGAGTTTTTAGAAGATGTGTGGGGCTTTTCATTCACTTATTTTTATTGTGGTAAAACATATAAAATTTGCCATTTTAACCATCTTTAATTGTACGACTCAGTGGCATTAATTATGCTCACAGGTTGTGCAACTATCACCACTATTTCCAAAAGTTTTTCATTACTTGGGCTCCTTTTGACTTTGAACTCTGTGGCATGAGGTCTGTGAAGGGCCTGCTCTCCCTTCTCAGGGGACGATCTGTGGCCCAGGGCAGTTGAGCTGTCTCCAGTGGGCTGAATAACGACGACCCGTCGGCCGTAAGTGCCTGGCCTCATTTCTGTATGCTCTGGGCCCACCCGAGGAGGAGGCATGGGGCTTTCTTTTAAAGGGGGCCCCTAGACCTTCCGTGCCTCTGACGGTCACTGAGGGTCTGGCTGTGAGGCTTGGGTAAAGGTGGGTCCCACTGCTGCCTGGCCTTCCCTCTTCGGGCTTCTGTTTCCCTTCTGGAGGAACAGTGGGAATAGGGCCTCACCTTGGCTGTCTCTCTGCCCTTTCAGACATCACAGCTGCTGCCCTGGCTACAGGCGCCTGCATTGTGGGCATCCTCTGCCTTCCCCTCATCCTGCTCCTGGTCTATAAGCAAAGGCAGGTGGCCTCCAACCGCCGTGAGTATGCTTGCCCTCCTGGGATGGGTCGGGGTGTAAATGACCTACCCCAGCTGCCAGCTCAGCCCCTGCAATTAGCAAAGGCAAGAGGCAGGCACGAGTCCTCTCTATTCCAGAGATAGGAGCAGTCCCAGCAAGGAGCTGGGCTCAATGGCAGAGAGAGGAGGGGACCCAGGCATGCCATTTTTGGGGCCTGAGTGCCCACAAGCCCCAAGCAGTGCTGGCTTGGCACTCAATAAATATCTGTTGATGAATGAGTAATCACAGAAAGCAGTTAAAATTGATTTATAAAAATGCTGCCACTCAGAGGTCCTTTGGAGACCTGTTTTAATGTACAGGTTGGCTTGTTTTGTTATTAGCATCGCAATTATTGGGACAAAAATGACCTTTGGATGATCAGAATGGGGAGAGATCTTGGAAATAACTTAGTTTAACTCTTTCCTTTTCTGGCTGAGAAACCTAAGATCCACAGGGTTGAATAACTAACCCAAAGTTACTTAACTTAGTAAATGGCAGAGCTGGGACTCGAACTCAAAGCTTTCAACTCACTTTTTTTTTCAGAGAATATAATCCCACCACATAATAAAAACACTCATTAGCATGAGTGTCGTCAATAACCCCTCACTCGCAAGGTGGCTGTGTCAGGAACCATGCCAAACTTGTTACACACATTCTCTCACTTACTCCTTATCATGACTCCAAAAGTTTGGTCCTACCACTGTTTCCATTTTACAGCTGAGCAAACTGAGGCACAGAGATTAAGTAATACACTTAAGGAGTAAGTGGTGGAGCCGGGCTTCAAGTCAGGGCTACAAAGACCTTCGCATAGTCCTTTTCAGGTGACAGTGCCCTTTGCCCTTCTTCTGACCCCACCCATAGGACTTGGCCAGTCTGAGTGCTCTGCCTCTGGCCCTTGCATTGCTTCTCCCCCTGCCTCTTCCCTTCTGCCAGCTGCAGAAGGTAACCGAGGGAGCACCGCTCTGTCACCAGAGGCCTTTTGGTTCCCACGTGGTCTCCTGTGGGCCCACTCTGGAGCTCCACAGTCGATCACTCAGGGGCTGTGGCCACCTCTCCCTTAGTCTCAGGACATCCATATTCCTCTCACAAAACTCACCACACCCTACCTACAAAAATCTTCTTGGTTAGGGGCGGGGTGGGGGGGCAGGTAAAGAGATTGCGGCAGAAAGAGGAACCTAGGGACTCAACCAGGAAGAGAAATTGCTGCAGAGCTGCCAGTCAGCTCTTGCTCATCCATGTGGCATTTCAGTGGAAGGCGGGGAAGGGATGAGGAGGGACACAGGCTTAGCTAGGCTTGGCTCCCAGATCAAGAGTGCTTTCTGTCCCCCTTACTCCAGACAACAGTGCTGCCTCCATCAGGGAATAGGAAGTAGAAAACAAATTTTGGGCTGCAGGGGTGGAGGGTGGGAGGGTAGGGGTGGGGGAGTGGGGCTGGGAGTGGAGAGGGGGTTGTTCCTGCTTTTGTTGCTTCACAGCCTTCCTCACAGAGTCCCCAGAAGTTGATCCAAGGCTCTTGCCCATGTCCCAGGCTGGAGCAAGAAAAATCAGGCCAGAACACTGTGGGGGGTGTCTTGATGACATGGGGAAATTGGAGTCAGCCCCCAGTATTACTCCATGCACTGGGATACCTTCAGTGTGCGGGCTTCCCAGAGGAAGGGACGGATGAGCTGGATGCTGAAGAACCAGACTGAAAGAGGGAGCAGCGGGTACAGTGGGCTGATGGGCTGTGCTGTGACCAATGTTGAGAACATCCTCTGAAACTCTGTAAATGAACCCCGTTCCTGTGATGGGGCCACTTCATAGCACCTTACCCCCACATTTAATATGCGGTAACAGAAAGGAATAATTTATCTTCTAATAAAAGTATTTTTGAGGCCAGTTCCCTCATCCTCTCAAAAAAAAAAAAAAGAAAAAAAAAAAAAGGCAGAATGAATCGTATGATTGAAGTATTTAGAGACAGACAAGAAATGCCAGAGGGGACACTCCTAGAGAAATCAGGTATGAAATAGAGAGAGAGAGCAGAGATTTTGGTCATTTTTCTTCATCTAGACTCTAGAGAAGCAGTTGCTGGAATTAAGGGAACAGAAATTACCTGAGAAATGCCAGGAGTCTGGTCATAGGACAGAGGCCAAGTGGCCTGGAGCCCGGTACCGAGGGCATGGTCTGGGCTGAGCCCCACTCAGGAAGAAAGAAAGAGAAAGGGGTGAGAGCACCGAGGAAGGACGTTCGGTGCAGAGGCCAGTGGGTGTGGAAACCTAGGCAGTACGAGACGGAGACTGGTTTCTCCGGCTCTCAAGTGGGACCACCGATCTTTACGCAAAGGGTGGAGATGCGCTGGGGGACCGTGGAGCTCCCACACAGAGCCCGACGCACAGGAGTCCCTGGTAAACCGTAGCCATGATTCCAAGACCAGAGCGATTTCAAGAACTTTTGTGCAACTTCCCCATATGTTCTGTTGTTGTGCCCCTCCCCCACCATCTGTTTCCCCATAGTAATCAACAGAGAAGCTCTTTAAAAACGAGAAGGATCTGTGGGGGTACCTGGGGGAGCTGCAAGAAAGAGGGAAGTTGGGGCCGCTGAATTTGGTCGGTGTCCAGTTTGGGGGGTGGGGAACCTCAAGAATGGGGCAGGGTGGCAGCCTCTTGGACGAGGAGAAGAAAGTGGTGGAATGGCTGAGAAGTGATAGGGTCTCAGGCCCCCTAAGATTCCTGTAAGGGATGGCACTTCTGAAGCCACCCTATTGTGCAACGTGGAGGATGGCACAGAGAGGCCCAGGAACCCTCTAATTAGGAAATGACCTTGCAACACTCCCACCCGGTAAATCATGGCTAAAGACCAGACCCTGGCAAATGTCCAAACAGGAAACAGCAAATTCAGGAGCCAGGCCTTTGGTTGGTATTTAAATTCTGAAGGTCTAACATCGCCTAAGTCAAGCCATAGGAAAAAGCATTTCGGTCTCCAGGTGACAGACGTCGTACACAGTTGTAAAAGGCAGCCTGAGTTTCATTTGTCACTCTGGTCAAAATGGGCTGCTCGCTGAGGCCTCACTTCCTGGGTAAACACGCAGAGGACTGCGAATGGGTCTCCAGAATGAACAGGAATGGGATCCAGGGCTGAGCATGACCCTGCCTGGGCCCCTCTGACTTCCCCCAAGGGCATTGCCAGCCAGGGCAGGGATGTTGTCTGGGGAAGCCTTCCCTTTGTAGTCAGCTTCTCTGTCTGTCCCTAGGTGCCCAGGAGCTGGTGCGGATGGACAGGTAAGGCCCGTGAAGACCCTTCGGAGAAAATTTCCTGCAGCTGCCCCCCGCCTCCCCCAGCTCAAAGCTTGCCTCTCCGGGCTTGTGGCTCTGTAGGGCAATGTCTACACCCAAACTGTAGCTGGAGTTAATGCAGGAGGAAGAGAGGTAACTTTTAGCCAGGACAGACTGACTCTCCCCCTTTACCAGGATCCTTTCCCCTCTCTTCCCTGGTATCTGGTTGTAACATGACAGGGGTCAGAACAAAGACATGGCTTCCCTGGTCCTCCCTGCTCCTCCCTGCTCCTCCCTGGGCCAGCATAGTGAACGGCAATATTTCTGTGCAGTAGGGCCCCTGTTTAGCTGCCTAGCACAGCTGGTTAGAAAAGCATCTGCCACTGAGGCCTACAATCTGTGCCAGCCAATTGGCTGTTCTCCCTGCTACCCCTCACCCAGCAGGCAGAGCTCTGAGGCTACTTGGATAAGTCATGTACCCACCTTCGAACCTTAGTGGTCAGTAGGCTGAGGTGGGGGAGGGGGAGGAAGCAGCTGAGCTGGGCAGATACTGAAACATGCAAAGGAGGCCAGCACACCTTGATCTGTGGCTCCTCCCTCCCTACAGGGCACTCCAAGGAGAAAGCTGTCAGGCCACTGCAGGCCACAAAGGCAGAGGCTGACTGGGCTAAGAGTGGGGCAGCAGGTCGGGGGTGGAGAGAATAGGGGAGTATGTGCTGGTGCACCCTGGTCAGGAAGCTGGCATGGAGCCTGGCCTGGAGGGTGTGCTCAAGAACGAGCCACTGGTAGCTGCAACACCAAACTCAGAGCTCCTCTGGGTGTTTGAAAGGGATGATTTTCGAGACAGGTCAAAGGAAGTCCTGCTAGCGATCCTGCTAGAATCCCAGAGTTGGAGGAGTCTTAGGGGTTGTCCCACTCCCAAGAGGGAAGAGGGGAAGAAAAGAGAACCCCTCCCTTCAGCTCAAGACCAACTATGGGGATGTTCAATCCTAATGCCTTTGACTCTACTGACCAAAGAGAAACTTGTCCCCAGATTCCTCAGGCTATTCTCCTGGAAGCGCTTCTGACCCTGGGCTTCCTAGCAGGGCCCAGGGCAGATGGTCAGACCATAGGGTGGAGTGGCAGTCAGATGCCCTCAGCTCTGGGCAGGTGGGACAGTGCAGCCCATGGCCTTTTCTCTCTGGCTCTGGCTCCTCCCTTCCTGCTGGGGGAGGCTGCCGAGGCCTTGGAGTGGGAGGGAAGAGAGAAGTAGGGCAGGAGGAGGGCAGAGGCCCAAACTCCAGGCCGCACGGATGACCTTTGGTTCTGATTCTCTGGCAGTAATGCTCAAGGAATTGAAAACCCTGGCTTTGAGGGCTCTCCACCTGCTCAGGGGATGCCGGAGGCCAAGCCCAGGCTCCCACTGTCCTATGTGGCCCAGCGGCAGCCTTCTGAGTCTGGGCGGCACCTGCTCTCTGAGCCCAGCACTCCTCTGTCTCCGCCAGGCCCAGGGGATGTCTTCTTTCCATCACTAGGTGAGTACTTCCCAACCCTCTCAGCACAATGGCCTGAGAGGTCATGACTTCTCCTTGGCCTGCGGGGTATCAGCCTCACTCCCTACCCTCCCTGGGGAGTCCTCACAGCCTCCTGATGTGGGGCTAGAGGGTGAAGGCAGAGGAGACCGCCCCCGCCCCCCCCACCCCGCCACCTTCACTCTGCATCTCTTTTCTTTTGCAGACCCTGTCCCTGATTCCCCAAACTGCGAGACTGTCTAGACCAGCTGGGGGCCAATGGGCAGCTGTGGCTGAGCCTGGGACAGGTGCATTTGAGCCAGGCTGATCCTCTGAGTGGTCCCTTGACCTCGGCCCTGGCTTCTTCCCTCTTGCTCTGAGCCCAGACTCTTTGAAAGATACCTGTGATGGCCAGATTCTCAACCCCTCTGGATGCTACAGGGTAGAAAGGAGAAGGTGTTGGATCGCTCGACCTGTCTCAAGGATGGTGGGGTGCTGGGATGCCAGAGACCTGAAATTCACCAGCTACAGATGCCAAATGACCTACATCCTAGAAGCCCCAGAATTTCCAGCTGTGGCAGCCTCTTTCCTTGAGACTTGACAGCACAGATGGGACAAGATGGGCACTGGGCAGAACTCCCCTGCCTCCAGTGCCACCCTTCCAGGAATGAGATACAAGACTAGACGTGGAAAGATTCCTCCTCACTGTGGTGGACCAGCTCCCCCATCTTGCTCGAGGCTGCTCATCTTCAGACTCACTCTTTATAACCGTGGGGCTGTGGGTCTGGGCCTGCCTGCCTACGGCCATGTGTTCAGTAAATCTGGAGCTCCCACTCCCTGCACTCTGGACCCCAGAGTTCACTAGACAGAGGCCCCCAAACAGGAAGTACACACTGGAGCACCATGGCCATTGTGAGCCAACTGGCATCTTGGACAATGGAGGCTGGGCCAGATGTGTTGGTACCCACAGGGGTGAGGGAGAGCCCAGGGGCCTGCTGGGAAGGTGAGTGGAGAGGGCTCCACTTCCTCTGCATTCCCTGTCGTCCTCCTCCACTGCTCAGCATGGTCAAGAGAGGGTGACAGCATAATGTATTGTCCAAACTGTGACACTTTTGAGTGTGAAGAGGGGGTGTTATTAAAAGCTATGAGGGCAACAGGTGGATTATAATAGCTGGGTTTAAATCCCTACTCTGCTTCTGAGTTGCCTGAGGCCTATGGAGCCCTCCCTGCCCTTGGTCTTCTGTTCCATCCAATCTGCTGAGTCTTCACCACAGAGTGACCTGTCAGGTGGGAGGAGCGGGACATGTCCTTAGAAGTGTTTGTGTCCTCTCTGCTCTGCACCCTCTGTTCCCATCACCTGCTTCCGGGAATGACCAGGTTTGTTTTTATACACATAAACAAGGGCAATCCTTTGTGGAATTTCTATTAAAAGGCTTCAAAGCATGAAGAGTTGGGGTGGGGGCGGCGGGGGCG
>NW_006438113.1:12334660-12361666 GCF_000325575.1 Pteropus alecto
GGAAATAGGTGGGGTTTAAGAGGGCCAGGTGAGAGTTTGAGCTAGGTGGGAGTTTGAGCTGGGTGGGAGCCCTGGGCACTGTGAAGGGTAGAGCTTCAGTTGGGCATTCATCTGCCCCCAGCCTATACTGGCTCTGCTGAACTGTGCCCAGGTGCCAAGAACCAGGACTTCGGGTGCTCTAGGCTCTGCAGCTGCAGTGAGCCCCCTAGATACACGGCATTGCTTCCAAAGCTCCTTTGTCAGGCCCAAGGGCATGGGCCAATGTGGGTGTCCTGCTGTGCCTGGGGGCCTTGAGGAGAGGGTGGGCATGGGCCTTGAGACTGCACTGACACCTCCAGTGGCCAGAACACCTAAGCCCAGGCTCCCGCTTTGTTCCTGGGGGGTCCTCTCTTCTATTCCATCTGCTACCATGAACACTTAGTGCCAGTTGCCACAGAAAGAGGGTGCTGTTCTCACAGCTTTGCGGGCACGTGGGGCAGGGATGGGCAGGTCGGCACCTGGTCAAGGCAGGGCCAGGCTACCTCTAGAGTAGGACAAGCCCACAGACCAGACTTCCTGCCCCCCAGCTCAGAAAGAATGCTCCTGTCTTATGGGGAGGCTGGCCTGGCCCAGCCCTCAGCTTCTGACCTGGAGGCAGAGACAACTACTAAGAACTGAGACCCCAGGCAGGCTGTTGCTGTGTGGAGGGAGGGAGGGAGGGAGGGAGGGAGGAGGCCCCAGAACAGAAAGCCACCACACTTCCTCCCTTGCTTCCTCCTGCATGGTCTGGAGCCCTTCTTCTGTGGACCCTTATAAGTAAACGTGGTTTCCTGTTTTCAGTGAAATTTACTCTGAGCTCCAGGTTCCATCTTCATCCATGACAACACGCCCCGCCCCCAGCTCCCTTCCTGCTGCTGCTGCTGGAGAGGGGCCAGCATGGGAACAGCCCTCTGTGCTTACCCCTGGGGCGGTGGTACTTCTGCGGATGCCATCCCTGGCAGCTGGTTCCTACGGCCCCTGGCTCAGCACCTGCAGGCTGGGGTGCATGAAACAAAGTAGTGGGGTGCGAACAAGGTGCCTGCCTCGAAGCGGCTTGGGAGTAGCCCAGGGCCTCCAGGAAGTTGGCTGCTGGGCAGGGTAAGATTGAGGCCGGAGGCTCATGGATCATGGCACTGTCTTAAAGCCCCAGGAAGGAAATCTGTGCTTTTAGGTACCAAGTCATTGTTAAGAGGTGTATCGGGAATTATGGGGCCTGTAACCCCTCTCCCAATGTTCACATTTAATAAAGACCTCCTACCTCTATTCCCTCTGAGGGAATGGAATTGACACTTTCTGAAAATATGCCACAGAGGCTACTGGAGATGCTGCTACCGGTCAGGCTGGCCCTGCCAGGGGGTCTGTGGTAGACATTGGGGTAAGCGTGTAGGAACAACAGGTTCTGCTTTTCAAAAGACCAGCCCTGGGGCTGCCCTCACTCTCACCTGGCCAGAGCTCACCCTTACACGCAACAGCCTGGGGCAGAGGGGCTGATACATTGTCTTCTTTAGGGAGCGGTCTGTGATGGGGAGACTCAGGACATAGTGAGTCTGGGGGCCGCAGAGTCCTGTCACCCTCTACCCCATCATGGGCACTGTGGCCTCTTCCTTTTAGAATAGGTCTTCCTAGAGCACTCCAGGGCTGGCCTGACTGTGCTGGGGCTGGGCTAAGATTTGCTCAGGGAACCCAAAGGGAATGGCAATGGGCAGAAAGAGGAACTGGGGTTGTCAGCCAGGATGCTGGGTGCAAAGGCCTCTTGAGAAGCAGACACTAACAACCCAGCTGAGCATCCGTCCTAGCCCACAGAGGGCACTGTCTAGGTCTTTCATTGTTTCTGCTTTGCATTGTTGCCTGTCTTTCCTGCACGGATGCTGTGGGTTAGGGTTAGGGTGTGAGTTCCAGGAGGGTGGGGGTCCAATAACAGCCTGTTCTTTGAACTCATTTACAGAGCTGACGACTGAAGCATAG
This sequence comes from Pteropus alecto, assembly GCF_000325575.1. Classification (NCBI taxonomy): domain Eukaryota; kingdom Metazoa; phylum Chordata; class Mammalia; order Chiroptera; family Pteropodidae; genus Pteropus; species Pteropus alecto. Next base: position 12,336,644 of record NW_006438113.1, read on the forward strand.
ATACTGGGTGATGGGCTGCACCAGGTTCTCTGGACTGCGTGCCATTGGCCGGGCTACCTCTGACTTTTTACCACCTCTAGTTTCCTAGCAGCTTCATCTGGGCCTGGTGGGTCTCCTCAACAGCCATAATGCCCTGAGCTTGTGCAGGCCAGGGGGAAGAGGTTTCATTTTGTTTTTTCAGTTCTGATCTGTTGGCATGGCTTCCTGGAATGTATGTTGAGAGGTATTCTGAAGTATCAATATAGCTTAATGAGAAAGTGCTGACATAGGCTAGCAATGCCTGCCTTTGGCACAGGATAGAGAAGTGGCAGTGTGTGTACCATATCGTCGCCTTTTCCATTTTAATACTCTGTGCTTTCCAAAACACTTTCCCATGTTATTACTTCTTCGTTTTCCCCCTCCCCCACCAGAAAACCCTGGGAGGCTTTACTGTCCTCATTTAATGCAGTGGGAAACTGAAGTTTCAAAAGGTTTGTGCTTTGTCACCACAAGTAAATAAGGAACTGGGACCAAGGCCTCGGTCTCCTGCTCCTGCTCCTCGGTCTCCAGGCCTGTGCTCCTTCCTCTGCATCAAACTGAATGGCATTAGCGGCCAGGACTTGGACTTGCTTACAGTGTAGACCAAGGCCCTGGAAGATGAAGCCGTGCCCACATCCCCGTGGCTCCGCTTTTTCTACACCACTTTTTGTCACTCTCCTTTCTGCCTGGCAAATCTGGTAGGCGTGGTGGCCCTTGCACCACATTTGCTTGCAGCAGGAGATGGGGAAGGGAGAAACTCTCAACTAACTGCAGAGGAACCAAGGTCTCTTGGAGGAACCAAACCAGTTGCATGTGCGGCATTTGAGCAGCTGCAGAACATCCCTCAAAAAGCAAGGCTAAGGGAAGGGTCTAAATTTAATCGTGCCGGGATGAAGAAGGCTGGCCTACTTGGTGAGCAGCGTAGGGAAGGGGCCAGGCTGGGGTTTCCTGAGCTTGAGCCAAGGGGAGCAGGCTTCCCAAATAGCAGCAAGGTCCAAGTTTAATAAACAGAAGAGCCCTTGGCCCTAAAGATACGGGGTGAGCTGCCAAGAGCTGTGTTTCCAGCTTATAGACTTTCATGGGGCTACTGCTGGCGATTCCTGTATCAGAAGTGGGCAGATTTTTTGTCCTTCTGCCTGGACAGGTGACTTCTGAAGGTCCTCACCAGCCTGAGAAGCCAGGGCTGGTTATTTGGGATTGCCTAATCTGCTGGCTGTGCTTCGTGCAGCAGAAAGGCCCAGTCAGGCCCTCCCTCTCCCCATCCCCCTGCCAAGGTGCCTCTATAGCGGGGGGCTCAGCTTCTGACCTGCCAGTTGCCTTCCGTCCTTCGTCCCAGCCCTTCCTCTTACAGGGGCCTCTGTGAAGGCTGCTTAGATCCCTCCCCCAAGCCTGGCCTCCCTGCCTGTGGCCTGCAGCTAGCTAAAGGGCTGAGGCTGTGCAATGACTTCCCCTGGCTGGTTGGCACACCATGTGTGACAGGTCTGGGCTAGCCTGGATGCCCTTGCAGCACAGCTGTTTTGAGCTCTGGGTGCTGGGTGGAGCTGGTCTAGGCTGGTCATAGGAATATCCGGCTCTCAGGAAATTGACCGGGGTGGGGGTGGGGGGCGGGGAGGGCGTTGGTGTGTGTCTGTGTGTCTGTGTCTGTGTATCTGTCCATCCCCGTCTGTCCGTCTCAGGGAGAAAAAAAAGAGATGCAAGGGCTCAGATACAGGATTTCTCTTGGTTTTGGGGAGGCTCTTGGTAGCTGAATCCCAGGCTCCCAACTTAGAGAGCCTCATGGATGCAACTTAGAGAGCCTCATCCTTTAAGACATGGATGCAAATGATGCCTCGTATAGAAAACCTCCCCTGGCTTCTGGCTCTGAACTCCTAGCACTGTATCACATTCCAGAGTGTTAACTCTGTTACATAACCATTTCCCCCACAGGACGGTAGGCTCCTTGAGGGCAGAACTCATCTCGGATTCCTAGCCTCTGGCACAGGCCTGACATGTATTTAGCACTGAATGAATAAATGAATTAATGAATGATTCAGTGTGGACTGGCTTGAACCAGGTAGATAATTGCAGGTGGGTGTGTGGGTCTGCTGTGCATCTCTGGATAGATATGTTCAGGGTGGCACCCACCCTCCTACCCCCATTAAATCACGGTGAGATTTCCTGGAACCTCGGGATAGCTGGTCTGATGCTGCTTAGGGCTCTGGCTGGTCTAGGAGGAGTTGGGATGATCCTACTTCCTCAAACACTCATCTAGTAAAATCTGCCCAATAGCAGACAAGGGTCCTCCTCTGGTCACCTCTGGTCACCTCTGGATTGGCCCTAAGTTTTGTGCTTAGGGGAACTCAGGAACCTGGGGCTTCACTGTCCAGAGGTGACAGTCTCACAGATGAGGGTCCAGTGCTCTTTGGAGGCAAATGCCAATCCTGACTGGGCACTGGCTGCAGGGCCCTAGCTTGCCAGCTCTGCCCCATCCCCACCCTGGCGTAGGAGGGCCAAGAGGGAGTGGAGGAGGCACTAGCCCTTGGGGCAAAGCCCAGACAGAATGTCAAGGGGAGGGTATGTAGAAAGAGAGCTCTACTCTCAGCTCTGAATTATGCCAAGGGCCTGAACTACCTGTGGCTCCCCACACTCACTCTTGATTATCACTGGATCTTAGGTCTTTGTTCAGGCTGACCTCCAGGCCAGAATATGCTTTCTCCCTATACTATGTTAACTATGACTGACTGACAAGACAGCCCAGGTGTCACCTCCTCCAAGGACCTTCGGGAAAACGTTCTTAGAACTCCTCAGTGCCCCATCTGCATCTTGGCCCCCACACATGGATGTCCTCATTGTCCCCCTTACTCAGCTGCATTTCACTGTGGCGGGAGCCATGTTGCTTTCATCTCTATATTTCTCATGCCTGGCACATAGTGGGCATTCAGGGAACCACAGCTGAATGAATGAATGAGCAAACGAACAATGACTGAATGAACTACGCTCCTGGGGTGGTCACTGCAGTTCTTCACTGTGGTGTCCCCTACAAAAATCAAATAAAAGAGATCTTTCCCAGCCTAAGGGAACAGAAAAAAAAACTGAAGGGATACATTCTTTTGGACTTAAAATGTTTCTTTTATAAATCTTTTTATAGCTGGTGCCTGATGCTATTTTTCTGTATTATGGTATTTTAGCCCAGGAGCCATTACATATTCCCCCAACTATTACATATTCCTCCAGTGAATCCCATCCCTCATCCTAGTCAACCTGAAGGTGTTTTCTGGGAGCAGTGTTGGTGATAACCAGGAATAGGAAGGAAGAGAAAGAGAGACTGCATTTCTCATCACCCAGCTTCCCACACTCTACCTAGGAGCTGGTACAGGCCGCGACCTGCTTCAAGGAGGGCCAGAATGTCAGGGACTGCATATGAGGAGGCAGTGTTCACAGGTCTCCATTGGGCTATGCTGGGTCTCTATGGAGGGCCTGGTCAAGATGGAAACTATTTTTGGCCATGGGGACCAGTCCCAAGTTCTGCAGGCACTGAATGAATAGTGGCCCCTATTCTGGGATGTTAAATGTGGCTACGGTGATTTCCCAGTTCTCTAATTCCCATTTCTTCTGGAGACCAAAAGGAAGTCAGATGTTGCCTCTAAAACTCAGGGTTTTAAAACATCATGGGTTCACCGACAGCCTCCCTGGGAAACTCTGCACTGCGGGGTCGGGGCAAAAGTGGTGTGTTCATTGGCCTACATCAGGATAGGCCCAAGTCCACCATCCTTCCCAGAGATACTCCAGAGAAAGAGCTCAGCCTGGACCTGCTCTGACCTCACAGTTCACAGTGCTAACGTCAGAGGGGAGAGGTCTAACAGGTCACCTACTGGGGGCAGAGGGGCAGAGCTGAGGCCTCATTTACAATCAGGGTTCCTAGGGTAGAGAGATTACGAAAATGTCCCAATCCTTTATATGTCTCTTTATCTATATTCTTTGCAATGTGACTTTGCAGTTCATTCCTTCAAAAGATAGAATTTCCCCACATCTTGAACCTGGGCTGGCCTCATTACTTGCTTTGGCCAACAGAATGTGGCAGAGGTAACCTTGTTCCAGTTCCAAGCTTGGGCCTCAAAAGCCCGTGTATGCTCTGCTGTCTCTCTGGGACCCTGTTCAGCTCCATGTGCATAGGCACAGGGTAACCTCCTGGTGGAGGAGAAAGAGGTGGCCCAGTTGTCCTGTCACCCCAGCTGATAGGCAGCCAACTCCTAGAAGCATAGCCGCCTGACTCACACATAGCACCCCCGCCCCTGGCATTTGGGAGCCCAGCTGAGAGCAGCACTGCCCAGCAAAGCCAGGTCTAAATAGCAATCCTACAGAATCGGAGCGAAATCAATGGTTGTTTTATGCCTCTCTGTTTGTTTTGGTTTGTAAGGCAGCATTATTGTGGTGATAGATAATTCATACAGTCCTCCCCCTCCTGGTTTACCTTCCACTGACACGAGCTAATGCAATTCCCCAAGCAACACCTATGAAGGAGATGTCATCTCCCTCTAGCAGATGACAAAACTGATGTTGAGAGGTTCTGACTTACTTGCCATCGTGCAGCCAGCTTCGCAGTGCTCCTGACTTCAAATTCTCCACTCTCAATTTGCAAACTGCTCCCACTCCAGCTCATGGCCTGCAGACTGTCTCACCATCCAGCCCCGCCTTCTCCAACCTTGTACATTGTCTTGGGCAATAGTCCTGCCCATTCAAGCATTAGACCAGATCAAAGACATTAGCCCTTTCCAACCATGACAGGTTGTGATGGTGTATCACACCAACACAACATAAGAAGCCAGAGGGCATCTCTTCCTACTTGGCCCAGAAACACCACTATATGGGTTAGTGCGGCCCCACAGGTACACAGCTTGGCAAATGGAGTGAGGGCTGGCTAGTCCCCGAGGTCCAGGCTCAATCTGTACCATACCACCGAGCTGCTCTGTGAGCAAAGAGGACCAGAGGCTTTGGAGTCTGCGGACACAGATGAACTAGCACCCTACCTTTGGACGCACGGGCCCTGCATCAATACTCGTAGGCCGACAGACTAAAGGCCTACCAAGGATTCACCCACTGCACAGCACTCCGCTCCCTCATGCAGAAGGCGGAGCTTTCTCTCACCTGGCTCCCCGCCCCCATGGCCACCCTCATTGCTCACCGACAGTGTGGGGGTGCCCTCGTCTTCCACAGTGACTACCAGGTGGTAGAAGCTCTGCCGCTCGCGGTCGGGTGGAGCGGGCCGCGTGGCGATCTCACCACTGACGCGGTCCATGCGGAAGGTCATGTCCTCGTTGCCCTCAGTGATGTAGTAGGACAGGACACTGTTGATGCCAATGTCACGGTCGGTGGCTCTCACCTGAACCACAGCGGTACCCCCGCCCACGTTCTGGGGGAAAAGCAAGAAAGTGGTCATTCCAGATTCAATGAGACAAAGTCCAGTACCCAAGGGCCTCACCTGGACCTCCAGAAAGCTTTGCAGTCTATCCTGGAGTAGTGAGAAGGTTGAAGATGATGGTGGCAAACACTCCGTGGGCTCCTACTACATGCCAGGGCCGTGATAACTCATTGACTCCCCTCTACAACACTGCGAGTTAGGTCCTGGGGCCATCCCTCTATTCACAGATGAGAAAAAACTGAGGTGCAGGGGAAGAATGTGTGCCAGTCGCACAGCCAGTCAGTGGCAGAGCCAGGGTCTGAATCCCAGGGGGCTGGCCTGAGAGCTGGCCTCTAAACCTCTATGCCATCCTGCCTTCGTGAATATCCAACTTGGCATGACATCCAGCAATGCTGGGGCAACGACTCCTGGGAGCGCTCAATCTTAGGACTGGCTGAGCAATCATTGCTTTATTTAACAGCAGCTCTCCCAGGTTAAACCTCAGTTCCCTGTTGGTGGTGAAAGGCCACTTTCTTCTTTCCCTCTTATCTCCTCCTCACATCTACCACAAAAAGATACTGCACTTCAGGAGTTGGCTGAGGTGTTAGGTTAGAATTAAGAATGAGTAAGCAGTTGTCCCCAATCCTGAGATCTGAGAGATTAGTGGGCCAGGCAGACATTTAAATGGGCACTATCCAGTCCGCTCAGGCCCACTGTCCACTCTGGATGTCCAGCTGTACAGGTGCTGGCTCTGCCCTCACCTCGTTCACACTGACATTGTATCCAAAGGGATTCTCGATCACCGGGGGATTGTCGTTGATATCCAGGATGGTCACCTGCAGGATGTGGTCCTTCTTCCGTGGAGGGGTGCCACGGTCAGATGCCACAACCTGCAAGGAGGGAGATGACTGGAGTCAGGGCCAAAGGGTTGGGGAAGGTTAGGAACACGAAGTCCGAAAGGGCTGTCTGCTTGGTGGGAGGACTGGGAGGGCAGAGACTTGCTGGCCCACTCCTGCCCGCAGGTGGCTTCTGACCTCTGGGCTCTCTCCAAGGCTTTCACCTTCCGCCCCTTGCCGCAAACAGTCCTTGTCCAGCTCTTGTCTGACCTGGGACCCTCATCTGCCATCTGACTCCAGTGTGCCCAGTGTTCACCTCCCAATCCTACCCAATTGTATTCTGGGCTGTGCCAGCCCCTGACTGTGCCCCTGGGCCTTCAACTAGACCTTTAGCTTTGAAGGCCCCTGTTCCACACACTCCGATCTGAACTCTGGCAAACAGAGAAAGAGCCTCAAATAATCTTTTCAGCAAAGAGCTGGAGTCCTAACCACAACCTGAGCCCGTCCCTGGGAGGTACAGTGCTTGCTGGATGCCTGCGGGGCAGCAGAAATACTCTAGTGGCTCAGCCATCCGTCCCGCGCCCCGCCCCCGCCCCCGCCTCAGAAACATAGCCTTGGCGTCCCCAGAGCCTCATCAGGAAATATGCCAGTCACAGCAATTCAGCAGTACTGGTGGCCTTAGTGACTTCTCACACCTGCACTTCTTACCTCAGCAAAGGCAGGCTAGGCAGGGGTTTTTCTATCTGTTGCACAGGAGGCCCAGAATAAATAACTTGCCATGGTCACACTGTGTTTGTGGAAGAGTCAGGGCTCCCCTAGGCTCTCTCCTGGCTCTCACAGCAGGGACAGGCACCTCTGCTGCTCCAGAGCCCCCTCCCTGGGTCAGCCTCACTCATGCTCTTGGTCCTTAGGGGTACTGCCTACCCCATGGTTCTTGGGAAAGTGACAGCAGAGATGGTTACCAGCAGGGCATGCTGATGGGCACACTTTCCTGGATGGTGAACAGTGACCCTGAGGAGGGCCAGTCCCTACCTTGAGGATATAGTGGTCTAGCTCTTCTCTGTCCAGGGGCCTGGCCACAAACACTTCTCCAACAGAGTCATTTGTGGTGACGATCTCGAAGGCTCCAGCGACATTGCCCAAGGCCAGGGAGAAAATCACCTGTCATGGAAGAGAGAGAGTGAATGGGGAGGCAGAGGGGCGGTCGGTCAGGCCAAGGGGCACGTTCCTGCCCAGCTGGGCCCTCTGCTCAGTAAGGGTGTTTGAGAAGATAACGTGTTATATAGGCGTGGTTATGTCCCTTAAAATGGGGGTGGCAGGCCCACTGAGGTAAGGCAGGGCCTGTGGCAGGTTCCTGGGTGGGAGTATCAGCCCACTAGCCTAGGGGCCTGAAGACAGCTGTGAGCTCCAAGCACCGACATTTCCCAGGGCAGAGGCAGGGAAGTGCTGACACTTTCGGAGTGTCTGCTAGGAACAGGCACGTTGCCCTGGTATGACATGGACTCTGGCTCTCCCAACAGTCTTGTCATAGGGAGCTGCCCTCTTCAGTTCACAGACAGAAAGCTTGCTCAGAAATATGAAACAACTGGTCACATAGCTCGCAAGTGCCCAAGAGAATGAGGATTTGAACCCAGGGGCTTCTGACCCCAAAGCCAGTGTCTCTTGGTCTCCCAGGGGTGTGCTAGAATTTATAAATGGTGCCACCCAATTCATAGGACAGATCGAAGCAGTGTGAAGACTGACGTGCTCTATCACCCCTTCTTGTGCTCTAGGGGTCTCCAAATCTGGAGCATGGGGAGTGCTTCCTATTGTGGGATGAGGGCCCGAGAAGCGCATCCTCTCTGGGACCGGGGGCTAAGTGGGGGAGGGTTGGTCTCAGGAGCCAGATGCTGTGTGGCTTGTGGATGAAAGTGATGGAGGAGTCACCATGAAAGCTGAACCTCCATGGCTTTCCGCTTGCGGCGGGGGTCTGAGCTGTGGCTAGCCTTTGGGGTCCACATTCATTCAACCCAGGCAGGGTCAACCGCTTGCACAGCTCTGCCTCCTTTCCCTGACCACATACTGGGGGAAGAGCAGGGTGGTCCTACTTGGGACTGGGCAGAGCCTGGATGACCCATTCTTCCTGCTCAATGATGGAATTGCTTAAATGGCTCCCTCTAGCTGAGGGGCTGTGGGAGCCCCATATTGACAGGGGCGATCTGGGCTATTTCTCTCGATGCTCACCTGCCCATTGCTGCCCGCGTCGGGGTCCCGGGCCTTGACGGTGGCCACGCGCTGGCCCACAGGGCAGTCCTCAGGCACACTGACCACCGAGTCGGAGGTGAAGTCAAACCGGGGACTGTTGTCGTTCTCATCCAGCACAGTGATGTAGACCTGGACAGGTGACCGTGGCTAGAGACCTACCATCTCCTTCCCCACCCCAGCCCCAAACACCAGGGTCCCACCATGGGTCCATTGGGGACCAGACCTCCGATTGGTTCTGGAACGTCAGCTAGCTTTACGGGCCTGCCTAGGTCAATCCTGACTTTACGGAGGACGTGAGCACATTTCTTCTAGGAATCTGGTGGGGGAGGGCCACACAGACTCAAATGCTAGGGCTGGGACAGCAAGGGAAGGGGCCTGGGGTGACTCAGGGGTGGTGGCCTGGGAGAACTGGAAGGCATGGGCCCTGGCAAAGGGAATGGAAGCTACTTAGCTCTAAATCCGTGAGGAAGTGCCAGCTTGGCACTGCCTTAGTTTCTTGTTTTTCAAGTGGAACTAAGATTCCAGATTTTTGTGTGAAATTAGGTGGTGATTAATAAAAACCGAAGAAAAAAAACGTGCAGGCTGGCTACCACACATCTGGCGGCCAGATATTGTCCAAAGGCCTCTTCATTCACACTTCTGGATTAGAGGGAAGGAAACAGGGCTCAGGAGGAGGGGGGCCATGAGGTGGGTTGGTGGTCCCCTTGGGAAGAAGGCAGATGGGGAAGGGAAGAGAACATGCACATTGCGCCCAGAGAACGTATCTCTTGTGTCTACAGTGCTAGCTTTGCCTCCAGGGTCTGGATAGCAAGCCAGAGAAAGCTCTGCTGTGGGCATAGACTCCAGCCCATGATGGCTACTGTCATGAGGTGGGAAATACAAGTGCCCCTTAGGTTCACTGATGAGGAGGTTTGGTGGGTAGGAGGATGCTCAGGTTTTAGGAATTCCAGCCAGGCCTCTTCCCCAGGCCACACCTCATCTTCTCCTTCCCCGGACCTGGGATTCTGGGTCCCAGGCTGCCTGCCTCCTGCAGGACCCCACAGGGAGCCTGTGATACTTCCTGAGGAGATTCATTTCATCCTTCCTCCTAAACTGGGTTTTTCTTCTCAGTCCTAGCTGCACTCCTATCTTTAGGAGGCTTTTAAAACCATAAGGTAACAACTCTACCACTTACTAGCTGTGCTTTGCAGTAGGACTTCGCAGTAGGCTTTGCAGTAGGACCAACTCTACCACTTAGCTGTGCAATTTTGGAAAATGTTATTCGAACCCTCTAATTTTCCATTTTTTCAACTGAAAGTAGGAACAAGAACATCTACAGTACTGGGATATTGGGGGATGCAAAAGGGCTAACAAAAACTTAAGGGGTGAAGCGTGGTGGTTCCTATCCAGCTTTCTGCCTGGCAGACAGGCATGGTCTCGCTCACCAAGACTCTGCTCATCCATCATGAATTTTTGTCAGGTAGTTCCATGATGTCCCAGAGCCCCCGTGTGCTCACCTGTGAAATGGGCGTAATCATGCCTACCATGCTGTTCTCAGGGCGAAAACAAACAAGACCCCTTTGCTCTGAATCCTCCCAAACTCTTCCACTTGGGTCAAGGCCTTGTTTTGGCTCTCCGTGCTTCCTCCCGCCACAAGGCCTTTGTATGCGCTGTTCCCTCTGCCTGAAATGTCTTGGCTGTATAAACTCCTGTGCTTTCTGGGGCTCTTAGCTTGAGTCTCTTTCTCAGGGAAGCCCCCCTCAATTTCCCTGACATCTTATTATAGGCTCTCTCTTGTGGCATACATCTATTGGTGCGATAATTTGATCAGTCTTTCTCTGACTATATCTTATGCTTGTGAAGGCAGGGACTGTGTCTGATTTTGGTTTCCTGTGGTACCCCGAGTTCAGCCCAGAGCCTGGCACACAGTAGATACTCCCTCTATGATTATTACTCTGATGGTCATGATGATGCTTGTCAGGTTCTTCTAGTAGTAGGGAGTCAGCTTCAGTGGATGAGGTCTACAGGAAGTAGACATGAGTCTGTGTCCCCACCCAGGGCCTCATGGTCCAAATCTCCCTGCCCTGTCCCTTGAGGGCCTGAGGGTGTAACACTCAAGAACTCTTATGGCAGAGTCACCGCCTTCCCAGTCTGCCCCCTTCTGCTGCCTCCTCAACCCTCCCAGGGTCTGGGAGGAGTCAGGTATAGGTAAGCTGTGGTTTGGGGTTCCGGCCTCACAGAGGAAATGGTAGCACTTCTAAAAGGCCCGTCAGTCTGCCTCCACCCTAGTACCTCCAACAAGTTTTGGGCTGAAAGGGCTGGTGTATTTGGGGCAGTGGCCATGGAAGCCTCTGAGAGGAAGCCAGGGAAGAGCAAAGGGGTGGAGGTCCTGCTTTCTGAAAGAGGGTGAAGCGACTGTGGAAAAACAGGACTGTGCAGGAGTGTGTGCTCTGAAATGCCTGCTAGTCCATCAAAGGCAGTGGGCAGCCTGGTCCACGGAGGGCTCCAGCAGCTCACAGGGAGCATCTTAGCTGCTTATCAGTCTCCACTTGGCCTCGGCTCCTGGGCTCCTCATGACAACAAGTTGTGAGGGACAACTGGCCCATTTTACAGATGAGGCTGCCAAGGCCCAGGGAGAGGGTCCCATGTAACCTGAGTCTCAGCTCCTCGGGCTGAGAGGGCCAGGAGCTGCAGGACACAGGGCACCTATTCACTGCCCAACACTAAGGGCTCTGCTCATTGGCTGCCATCTGGGGCCCCTGGGAGGCCAAGGGGAGCTGTGTGGGTACAGTGCTGCTCAGGGCTTCACTCACCCTCAGGCTGGTTTCGTGGACGGAGGGGTCTTTGGTGTATGGTTAAGCCACAGTCAGGGAGCCGGGCCCCCTCTCGGGAGCCATGAGGCAAGGACCCCAGCAGCCATGTTTGGCTCTTCGCCTTTAAGTTGATGTTACAGGGACTCAGTGGGGAGTGAAAATGTGGCTATAACCAAGGCTGATGATGAGCTGGACACCCATATGGTCTACAGATGGTCTCAGACCTGACTGGCCGGTGCCCAAGCTAAATCTATTGCTAAATGTTCTCATCACTGTAGGATGACCTATCACACTGTAGGTCTCCAGTGGACCCCTACCGTGGGGCTCACCCCCATTTCATCCCCCTCAGCCTGAGGTCACCTGCCTGCCTCTCTCACCTCTCCCACGCTCCTAGGAACCTTATCAGGCACCTCTGACTTCAGGGGTCACCCTCCCCAGTGTTCCCAGCATGAGGTCTCCCCTGCCTTTACTTAGAGTCCTTGAGGGAGGTGACTCATACCGCGACCATGGCTGCCCTTGCCCAGCATTCCCCAGGCCGTGGAGCTGTGAACTCCATTTTACATGCACCACAGTATAACAAGCTCCTTACACCAACCCACCAAGACAGGGAGGGGGTCCCCTTTGCAAACGCCACTCCCACAATATCCTTCTTCAAGATTAGTTTACAAGGGCTTCCTATCCACCATCTCCTGCCATCTCTATCACATCCTCCGAAGGCAGGGCTGCTGGCATGACCCTCATTTTAAAGCCGAAAAAATGAAGCACAGAGCAGCTGAGCAACTTGCCTGTGTCACACAGCTGGTGAGGGGCAGAGCTGGGATGAGGCCTCAGTGTTCCTTTCATTGTGGTTCCACCTACTCCTTTTTAGTGTACACCCCACCCCAGGATCCCATGGGTGCTCGGCAGGACACAGAAGGCAGAGAGAGCAGAGCTAGACATAGGGTACATGCCCGAGAGGGGTCTGGACTGGGATGGCTGTGAAGGGTCTGATCAGGGACCCGCTGCAGACCCATCTACGTGTCTTTTCTTCATGGGAGGCAGGAAGTTCCAGCACCAGGCAAGGCCCAAGCCAGCATTGGCCACACAGCCAACAGCACAGGGAAGAGCCCCAGTCCACAGGCTACTCACCTTCTGTAGGCAGAGCCGTCAGGAGGAGGCCAAGGGAGAGAAAAGACAAAGATGCAGGTAGTTAGAAGCCTGCAGGTCTTCCAGCCCCCACTCCAAGCAGCAGTCTGTTGAGGATGCCCCCAGCCCCCACCTGTCTAAGGTCTCCTCCCAGCCCGGGCTGCCTCGGAAGGTATGGCATGACCAGCTGCAGCACTGCCTCTGGGCTACTGAAACCCTTGTCCACCGACCGGTCGGCATTTTGGGTGGCCGGTGAAGATGTGAGTTTGAAGGTGACCTGGGGTGGTGATGAGTGAACCTGTGGGGTTCTTACCCAGGGACCTACTCACCACAGTGGAGTCTACTTTGGGGCCACCGTCATCTGCCACCACCGTCAAGGTGTAGAAGTCACCTTTCTCCCGGTCCACCAGGCCTTTGACTGTGATCACACCCTGCAAGGAGGGGGCCAGATGGTCGACAACATTGCACCCACCAGGCAGAGCCCACCCAGCCCCCAAGCAGTCCCATGCTCCAGCCGAACCAGACTCCTCACTAACCCTGAACATTCTGCCCACTGTCACACACCCACGCCACTCTCTCTGCCTGACAAAACTTCTCCACGTAGCTCTGTAGGTTAAAATCCTACTGTTCTCTCAATCCCACTCAGATGTCACTTCTTCCATGTAGGTTTCCTGTTTCCCCAGCCAGGTATGAGCACTCTCTTATTTGGACCCAGGAGGTGCTCCATTATACCTATATACTGTCATTCTTTTCACATATTTCCATGTGATGCTGATTTGCATTCTTCATTATTCCCACTTCTACTCCTAGCCTGAGAACTCTTTGAAGGTTAGAAAGGGTCTTGTTCATCTTTGTATTCCCATTATGCCCCAGGCCTGGCACATTGTAGTGATTATTACCTTGCCTATTTTCAAAGAAGGGATTTTGATAAAAAACACACTAAAACAAAGATGAAAGAGTAAGATCCAGGCAGTAGATAAGAGATAGCTGCACTAGATGCCTAGCTTAAACTAGCTTTTGCAATGAAACACATTTATATCTGAGCTTCCTAACAGCCAAGATAAAAAGGAAAACATGATGATCTGCATAGCTTTTGTTGTCTAGTAACAAGGACACCAGGTCGCCTAGGTATAAACTTTATCTTACTCCTAAATATGAAACGGGATATATTACAGGGATGTTTATTTCAGATACTTTATGACAAAGAGGACAGTGCTGTATATAGGAGCTCAATAATGGTTGGTTAGCTTTAAAAGAATTGAGCTCCCTGCTCTGAGAGAGAGCCCTTGCCACGTCTGTCCCAAGCCTCCCTCACCGTGATGGCATCTATCTTGAAGAGGGCTTTGGCCTGGGCGCTGGTGTAGGCATCAAAGCGATAGGTGATCTGGTTGATGTTGTCAATGGAGTAGGCCTGGACCCGCACAATCTCAGTGCCCAGTGCCAGGTTCTCCAAGATGGAGGCCTCGTAGGAGGTGTTGGAGAACTGCACGGCCTCATCCAGCTCATTGAGCAAAGTGATGTAGACACTGCAAAAGCCCTGGTTGAAGGGGGGTGCTTGGTCAGTGGCGGACACGTTCATCAGGTAGCTGGTCTTGGTCTCATAGTCCAAGTAGTCCACGGTGATGATGAGCCCCGTGCTCTCGTCAATCTCGAACTTCCCCTCTGCGCCTGACAGGATGCGGTAGTTTACCAGGCCGCCATCCCCTGTAGGAGGATGCAAGAGGTTGGACAGTCCCAGATGAGTGGAGCTGCCCTGTGGTTTCCCAAGGTGCCCACAGCATACCCACTGCTGTCCTAGAGGGACAGGGTGAGGGGCCTTGGCTGGCCTACCCAGCGTGCACTGTCCCCCATCTGTGGGCTGGATCATACCAAGGGATGTGGCAGAGGTTTGGCTGGCCTACCCAGCGTGCACTGTGGGCTGGATCATACCAAGGGATGTGGCAGAGGACAGTGTCAAGGTCTATGTGGACAGCAAGGTCCAGCACACAATGTTGCCCCCGCCCTGGGGCCTGGTCCGGGCCTGAGAAATATGCTGGAGGGGTTTAGTTTTGCTCCTTAAGCTTCGAAATTTAAGCTCAAGCACCTCCCTTGTGTATTTGGACAAAGAGGGTAGAGAAATTAGAGATCACTTGTAGTGTCTAGGGTCATTGATCTAGAAAATGTTAGATCAACAGGGAAAGCATCCTCAGAGGTGGCCAAGCCTTCATCTGGTCCCTCTGGATGAAGAGTTCCAGTGCCAGGGACGCCTTCCCCCATTCTCCTTATTTCTCTACCCCAAATCCCCGGGTCTTGGAATACAGCCTTCAGCCAGGAGCAAGAGCTGGGCTTCCTTCGCTCGAGTCCACACACTTTGAGCGGAATGGTCATAAAACCACTCAGGAAATCCCAGACTTCCTTGAAATTATTTGCAAAACTCTGAATAGACCTGCATTTTTCTGGGGAGGGATTGATAGCTTCCACTTGTTTTTCAAAAGAATTCCTGAGCCAGCAAAGGTCATGAACCACTGCGCCACAGTGATATATATGACCTAAACTGTATAAATGTGCCACATAAGGGAGAACAATCCACCTAAGAGTGTTCAGACCAATTTCTGCCTCCACTCTATCCTGTGCCCCAGGTGAGCTGGGGATGCTGAGAGCCACCAGAACAGCTAATATGAAGGAAGGGCAGGAACCTGAGAAACTAGGAGCAGCTCAGGGAGCCTCTTTGGGGCACAGTGGAACCCCAGGAAAGAGCTCCTCTCTGGCTGTACCCCTGGCTTAGGGCACAGGCCCAGATAGCCTGGCTCCATGAAGACGGCCATAGTGACCTGGCCATGTTTTCCTTCATTTTGCACTGCTAACTGTGGCCACCTCTGGGGCTCGGGGCCCTCAGTGAGGCCCAGGCTGCCTTCAGGGCAGACCATTGCCTTGTGGAACAGGTTGTGCTGCCCCTTGTAAAACTCGTGTGTGCCAGGCCCGGAGCCTCGGCTGGATGGAGGAGCCAGGCCTCAGCCAGCTTTCTGGCAAGTACTTTATTTCTCCTAGCCCTGCCCAGCCCCCAGCCAAAGGCTAGCTGGGAGCTGCTGGGTCCTGCAATGACAAAGCTGGACTTCTCAAACTTGTGACCTCTCCTCTCTCCATCCAGAGATTGAGACAACTCCCTCTAACTCCAGCCCTGACAGGCTCCACAGGAGCAGGAGGGGTAAGCTGAGGAGGGTCATTCTAGGGAATGGGGCCCCCTGGCTTCCCCTGCTGGCCTTACCAGTGTCTCGGTCTGTGGCTCGAACGACAATGACCGATGTGCCAATGCCTGCGGTCTCTCGAAGAGCCAGGCGGCTGTACTGCTGCTGTGTGAACACAGGGGCCTCGTCATTGACATCCTCCACATATACTATCACCTGTAGGAGCCAGACCGGGGCAGAAGGTCAGTCAGTGAGGCTGTCCAGTTGGTTACCGTGTCCTCCCACCTCGCACAGTATCTGGCACATGGCAGGTGCTCAAACATCATTTGTTGAGGAAAGAACTTTATCTTACTCTTGGCTCTGCCACTAACCTTGTGGGAACTTGTGACTAATTAGTAAATCTTTCGAGCCATCAGGTTTCTCAGTTATGAAACAGTAATATTGATATAATAATTCATGCCCCATGTCACTCCCAGGGTTGTAATGAAGATAAAATGATCCAGACTTTGCAAAAGTGCTTGAAAAGGTTTAAAGTGACCTCATTCAAATACCAAAATGTATCTGGGAGACTAGACATAAAACTGTTAATTATGATTGTAGCAGGGAATGTCGGTTCTAACTCCTCTAGATTCTCAGGCATCTTCTCTGGGTGTTTTCACTGCCAGTGGTCAGCACCCGCTGAGGCTGCTGGAACCCACACTCAGAGAGCAGAAGTGTCTGGGAATTACGTCCCCTGGGGCAGGCCTTACCTACTGACTAATGGGCACACAGTATAAATATTCCAGCTTCCCGAGCTGGAATGGTGACTCTCTCCAGAGCTCTCTGTGGAACTGGGTCAAAGTTCCCTTTGTGCTACTTTGCTGTCTTTCCTCCCTGGTCCCTTCAGGCTTTTCCTGGGAACACTTGCTATTAATCGCTTTCACACCAATCCTTATGTCAGGATTTGCTTCCGAGGATGTCATCCAGGACAGTGGCTATGTCTGAATTGTGGAATTGTGCATAATTTTCATCACTGCTTATCCATACTTTCTAATTTCTCTTTCATTAACATGTGCATCTTGCGTAACAAAAACGAAAGTTTAAGAGATGTTTACGGAGAGATGTAAACTTCTTTTTGTCACACCACCTGCCCCCACCTCTCGCACAGAAGCATGGGGAGGGTGTGGCCCATGGATGGGCAGAACCAGGGCTGGGTCCAGAAGGACCAGTATGGTGGGGGAGGGGAGTTACAACCACAGAGTATTGGTGCTCCAGAAGCAGTAGTGAGCCCGGGGCTCCTGACTCTTTTCCCCAGATGGGAGACAGGGGCTCAGAGGTGGGGAGTGACTTGCCCAAGGCCTCCCGTAACTGAGAGGGCTGGAAAGGTTCTTCTGGTTTCAGTCTACTAAGACTACTGCTCTTCGCTCTATGCTGGGGGCAAGCTGGCCCCAGAACAGGAGAGACACCCTCCTTCCAGCCTGACAGAGCCAGGGCCAGCAGAACTTGCCAGAAGAGTGGAGGGGGAGCAAATGGGGCAGGAGCAATGATGCACAACACGGATTTTACACGTGGTCACAGCACTAACGGTGGAGCCCAAGGCACAGACTATTCAAGAACATGAATATTTAGTTTCTAGTTGATCACTGCCCCTGGGATCAGCCCTGGCTTCTGTTCTAGGTTTAGATGGAAATTAGTTGGAGAGAAGTGAAGGGGCTTCTGTTGGTATAAGCAGGAACGGCGGCCTAACTGGTGGAGAATTCTGGGGTGGGTGGGGTGGCAGAGCTAGGGTGAGGTGATGTATACGGGGATAAAGGTTTCTCTACGTCTCTGCTCCTGGGGTTCCTGTAGCCCTGGTGTGTCATCAGATTTTCACATGCAGGCACCCAGAACCCACTATGCAAACTAAAATGCCCACTCCAGAACACAGCTGTTTACAAGCCGGAACCTTCTAAGTTTGGCTTCCCCAGGAACTTGGCTGGGCAGATCCTGGGTGGGGTGGGTGTGGGGAGGAATTTGCATGGATGAATTTCGGGAACTCTTTCTGTAAACAGAAACTAACCATCTATCTTTCAAAACTGTGAGCCTTCCCCTTCCTCAGTCTGCTTGTCCAAATGGCCTTGAGTTCAAGGTCGAAGGGAGAAAACAGGGCTAGTCTGACAGTACAATAAAAAGAAGAGGGAGGTAAACATGGAGCCTGGGTGTGGCCCATCCTCCAATGAGGCTGGCAACATGCCGCTCTGGTTGGTTTCGGCTTTGTTTTTAGCAGCAGAGACAGAAGGCAAAATGGTATGTGGTTTGCGAACCTGAGAGACCCAGATGTACAGGAAACACACAGGTCTGCCGAATTCTTGCTGAGCAGAAGAGCTCAGCTAATGAGCTCCTGGGCTCCCTGGAGAACCAGCCCCACTTTCCATCCAGTGCTGTGCCCTCCAACAAGGATGGCACAGGGGATGCGTGTGTGCGTGCATACTTGCAATGTGTACGAGACCCCTGGTCTCCATGAGGAGCGTTTCACGCCGTGCTCCCTGGCTCTTCCATCTGACCTGTCCCTGTTCTCTGAGGCAGGAACTGGAGAATGTGGATGGTCTCCAGGAAAATGAATCCAGGGCAAAGCTGGAGTCTCCACATCATCTTCAGGAAGGTCCCAACTTTTCTGGGGCTCAAGGGTATATGGAGGCTGTGTACTACAGGGGCCATGCAGCCCCCACCTCATGGGCCAGCTCCCACATTCCCACCTCAGTATGACTCTGGGAATAAGGCAGCAGTCTTCTGAACAGGCTTGTGTGAGAGCGTGGGACAGTGGTTAAGAGAAGCCCAGCTGACTGCCTGGTGCCTCTATCTTTACCTCTCTGTGACCCTAAACACGTTGGCCAATCCCTTCCTATCTCAGTCTCATCTATAAAACGGGTATAACAACAGTGCTTACCTCATAGGGCTAATACGAGGATTAAATGAGTTCAAGTACGTGAAGCACTAAGGAAAGTGCCTGGCACAGAGTAAGTACGATATGAGGGTTTATTATTCCTCAGGATTCCTGAGGAGAGGAGCAAAAGGAGGGTGGCCAAGCTGGTGTGGCTCTGGATGTCCCACCCTGGCACTAACTGGCACAGCCTGGCTTTGATCTGTTTTACACAGTGCCTTGGGGTGCTGCATTCTATTTTTAAAGATACGTGGCTAAAAGAGATTTGCAGCCGCAATGCTGGAGAGAGGTGCTCACCTGCTCCTGGGAGGGTGAGGAGTGAGGGGGCCACAAGGAGGGTTGTGGTTAGGCAGCTTGAAGTCCAGGGAGCCACTCAAGCTATGCTAATGTCAGTCACTCTGTGGCCTGAAGCTGGCCCGACAAAGGGCAGGTTGTGACGTGGGTGTGATCACATGAATAAGCAACTCAGTCATGCAGGTGAGCGTGGCTGTGTGGGACTGCCTGAGTGTATGTTCAAGTAACGGTTTCACCTTCAGTCAGCAGGGCCCTGGAATTGTTCCAAGTAGCCCCAAGGTATAAAAATCCAAGGGGTCTGCCCCCTCAGCCATCTCCACCTAGGTAGATCTCACTCGGAGGGAAGGGGCAGCCATGAGGAACCCTTTTCCATCTCTTTCCGGGACAGAGCTTTGGGGATACCAGCAGGGGATGGGCCAAGGCTGAGTCACCTGTTCCCCCTGCGTGATGGTGACCCCAGGCAGGCCTCTGTTCATTGTTTCCAGCCTGAAGGAAACAGCGGGTAGAGATAGGGCTGATAAGAGGAGCCGATTCTGCCCCACTCAGTTCTGGGTAAAAGTCCCTTGGCCTGACTTTTCCCACTCCCTCCTACTCTTCACGTATGGGGTCTGACTCACTTTCCACCCGGTTTAAGGGAAGGGGCTGTGAGCTGCTGAGTATGCAGTGGGGGTAGGATGGGGTGACCTTGAGAGGTCATCTCAGTTATTCCCCTGCCACTTGGTAGGCGTGTGCGTAAACCAGCCCAGCTGGGGGGAATATTTGTGTGTCTGTTTTTGACCATTCATGGAGATGAAGGCTGATTTGATTTCAGCTGCCTAGAGGAGAGGCCCGAGGTGAATAAGGGTGGGCAGAAAAGACTAAATTTGACAGAACAGCTGGAAGTTGTCACCAGGGCATTAGGGGGACACTTTCAGTGGAAAGAGCACTGAACTTGGACTCAAAAGACCTGAGCTCAGAAGTCTATTGCTAATGACTTTTCTGTGCCTCAGTTTCCTCATTTGTAAAATGAAGTTGGCAACATCTACATCTCCAAGATCACATATATGAGATTTCCGTGGCTCATCGTAGAGAGTCATGTGACTATAGGGGGTTAGTATGGTAAGAACACCTCTTTCATTCTTCTGGACAGATATCAATATCATTGACCCCCTTCCACATGTGGAGAAACCGAGGCTCAGAGCCAAGATCCTAGGCTGGGCTAAGCCTGTGGCACCCCGCACTGTACCTTTTAGCTCCAGGTGTCATTCAGCACCTAAATCAGCGATAGCCTTGCCCCACCAGGCCCCAGAGAGGGGCCATCTCCCCTTCACCTAGGGCATTGGCCCAGCCCTGAGGTCAGTGCTTCACGATCTGCTGACTGGCTATCCAAGAGCTGCCCAGCCCACCCCCGACCTCACCCTGACAGAGCTCCGCATAGGGCCCAGGTCGTGGTTGTAGGCCTCCACTATCAGCACGTGGGATGAGTCCTGCTCCCGGTCCAGGGGCTGGGGTCCTCGCATCAGAAGTCCACTGCTGATGTGGATCCGGAAGTTATTGCCATGGTTACCTGTAGGGAGAGATAGAAAAGATGCATGAGTTCTGTCCTGGAGCAGGATCCTCATGGAATCATGGGGTGGGCGGAGAGCGGAGGGAAGAAGGGGTCCCAGACCCCCAGAATGCTGACCCTGCCCAGAGGCCTCAGGAGCTTGGCCAAAGCCCACAATGGCAAGCAGGCCTCTGCCTCATGCTCTCCTGGCCTGACAGGATGGGAGGGAGGGGGCAGAAGTTCATTATGTGTCCTCCTTGTGGGAAGCCTGGGGGTCCTCTGAGAACCCATACCCAGAAGTGTCATTGGATTCAATATTCAGAGGGATCTGGGCACTACACAGAGAGGAACTAAAACCAAATTCTCTGTGGTGGCTGAAGCCAAGATTTCATGGACATCTCCTGCAACCATTTGTGGTAATGGTACCCTGATTTTCCTCTGGGTATCCACCCTCCTCTACGCTCAGTGCATATGCCTTGCACAGGGGTGATTTTACTCTGATTCCAAGAGAAAGCAGATCAGCATATTTTAGTCTCTGGCCACAGTGATTGTTTCAGGGCTGAGGATGGTCACATGATTCTAGTTGGCCAATGAGACTCATTTTGGGAAGTTTGAGAGCACAGTCCAAGGTGAATGGTTTGGGGATGGGCACATGATACATTTTGCGCCAATGACACTCAGTCTCTGGGAAGCTTGCTGCTGGGGGCTGCACTTGTCCCCAAGAATCCCTCTCTCAGGGTAATGCCCTACTGTGGGACATGAGGAACTTCAAGAGCATAGTGATCAAATGCAGTACCCTCACTTAAAAAACATCCAACTTGGTGCAAATGATCGAAGAATGTCCCTGTTTCCTTTCTCTGGCCCGCTCGCGTGTACAGTACTTGGGGCTTCCTTGACCTCACCTCCCAGGCCCTTGGTAGCCTAGAGAAGCTCTGCCATCCCAAGAGCAGGAAGGCCGGCCTCCGCCGTCCAAAGGCAGCCCACTCACCATGAAGGATGCGGTACCACACACGCCCGAACTCGCCCTCGTCGGCATCTGTGGCCATTAACTGAGGAAGAATGAGATATGAGGTCACTCCTGGAATTCCACCCCACGAGAAGGGGGGAGAGAAGACGTTTGTGGAGCTTCTCTCCTTCCCTCTACAGTACCCCCAGCCCATCCTGCCCAAACTTGTGGTTTCCCAGAGAGGCCGGAGATGCGGGACGGGAGAGGGACATGTCTGTCTTTCTCATCCCCCACGAGGACATCTGACTGTAGATGTCTCCGTGCTGCTCTGTTTGTGGCGGGAGACCTGCCAGCTCTCCTCCCTGATTCTCCTCCAGGTTCTTGGGGAGGACAGGGAGAAGGTAGATGATGGATACAGCCTTGACTAGGTCGGCTCGTACCTCCACAGTTCCCTCCTTCAGCCTTTTGAGTGCCTAGGAACCTCACCTAGGGTGGTAAATTGTGTGAGCGCTTCTTGACTTGGTGACCCTGAGTAAGCCACACCTCTCTGGACCTCAGTTTTGTCATCTGAGAGAAGGGGCTGGATGACACCTCAGTCATCTAAAGGACTTTGACAGTCCACAGGAGGGTCCATTTGGTGCAAAGAATGCTTCTTTTGAGATCAAGGGCTAAGGGCAGGAGGAAAAAGCCAAATACCAAAAACTAGGGCTCCAAAAAAGGGGGTGGACCCCGGGCTCAGGCAGAGCCACAACTCCCCCTGCCCCACTGTGTTGTATTTCTGGGAGCGTGGGGGTCCTTGATGGAGAAGCTACTTAAGACTGAGGCTTCTAAGGAGGTAGCGGGTTGCCAGGGAAGCTCTGGCTTTGGGGAAGAAGGGAGGCTGGGGGAGGGGCATCTCTGTGTGTGTGTGGGGGGGTTGGTGTGGAGAGAGCCACTGCCTGGAGGGTCTCCAAGAGCTCACCCAAACTATGAAGAGCACAGCTTTGGCTGCCCCTCAATCCTAGGCTTTCTGCCCAGTGATCTCTTTGACCTTTGAACATGCCTCTCACTCCTCATGTCTGTAGCCAGACACTTTCAAAGGGAAAGTACTTTTCTGGGAAGTTGAGAGAGAAGCCTGGAAGGTGAGAGGACTAGGGCGATGGAGGGAGGATGGAGGGAGGAGGAGCCTCAGGGGCTACCAGGGCCCATCTCTCTGCTGTTCCCCTCCCGCTGTGAGCCCCTCTCCCTGGTAACCTGGGGGTTGGCAAGCACTGAATAGTGACCCACTGGCTGCTGCCTGACAGACGATACCATTCAAATGTCCACCAGGGGAAGGTGAGAGCCATGGGCTGCAGAGGCCTTGAAACCCTCCCCCAGCATTCCCCAAGTGCCCCTGCCCAACCCCTTCAGAGGGCTCCAAGGAGACAGGCTGGAGTGAGGCCCTGGGAGGGCTCCAGACCACAGCTCCCCTCTCCCTTGTCCAACCCAGTTGCCATCCCTACCCTCTTGGGTGTCCCCTCCCCCAAGGCAGGGCCCCAACTCTTTCAGACAAAGCCAAGTCCAGCAGGAGAGTAAAGGGAGACAGCCCACTTTGCCCAGCCTGGCTGACTGACGGACGCAGGGAACTGCAGAGTCCCGGGGTGGGTTGGGGTCGCAGGTGGCGCCCGGTGCTTCTCGGGCCTCTCTTGGAAAGCTGAGACGACCTTCCACCCAGCTCAGGACTCCTGAGGGCTGGCTCTGAGGTTAGTGCTTGGGGGACTGCAGAAGAAGGCCTGGCGAGGAAAGTGGGGCCAGACCCTTGTTGGGGTCCTCTGGGGAAACATGTGAAGGTATGCTCAAACCTGGGGAATCCCTCTGCTTTAGTATAGAGTGAAAACAAGTCCCAGTGAGGGGCAGTGGCTAGCCTAAGGCCATACAGCAAGATATGCTGTGAGGTCAGTCCCTCTACTCATAGACCCTGCTTTATGGAGCTCTGAGGCAAGAAAGAAGGTTCTAGACTAAGCTTGCGGAGCTATGTCCAGAGCAGGGCCTGCAAGAGTGCCCTGGACTCCAGTGGCATGGAAGAGATTTCACCTGCCCTCAAGGCGATTCCTAGCCTTGGTCTGATGGAGGCCTCCTTTCTCCAGAACCAGCCAGCCTGGCTGGTCAGAGGGGACATCAAGGGGGCCTCACAGTTGACATTGCATGTGTTTCAGGGAGGGTGGCTTGATGTTTTCAACCAATTCAGAACCTCTTGCTTCCAAGGGAATTACTCAGATGCTAATTATAAGCCTTGCTTATCTTTTTATTAAGGACTGAAGCCAGGACCTGCTTTTCTAGCCTGATAAGGTCTCCAGATCCATGAGAAGACTTGAAATAACAGTAGGACTAGCAGGATTGAGACTTCTCCCACTTCAAACTGCCCTTTTCTTATTCCCAGCCAAGCAACGCCCAGGGTAGGATAGAGAGACAATTAGTTTTCTCCCTGTGGGAGATGACAGTGGGCACGCCCCATCCCTCTTCCCTGCTCAGATTCAAGGCAGGGCCAACCCACATCTGGCTGCCTCTCCAGGCCACACCAGCAAGGCAGAGGCCCTGGCAGCTGGTCAGGGATCAGAGTTTTCGGTTGGGAGCTGGGAGGGGTTGTGTTCTCCCTGGAAATCCTGGAAGGAGTGGTGCTAGGGAATGGGTGGGCGGTGGGGTGGGGTACACTGGATGCCCTCAGTTGGCTGGGCACAGGGCAAGGATGCAAGCAGGAAGGAGGCTGGGCACAGGGAGTCGGGAGTTAGGTCTTGCAGCTGTGGTGAGTGTCTGGGGGAGGGGATGGGGGCTCAGGAGGGTGAGGACGGGGTAGGCCCTCTCCACTCCCCACTGCCTGCTGATATGGACTCTGCAGCCACCTGCAGAGCCTTGATGTGACTTGAGGACCTTCCTCCTACCAAGTGCTAGAAACTCTTGACTGAGTTAGACTAAGCTGCAAGTCGGGAGAAAGGAGGGAAAATCTTCTATCCGTAGTCTCACGAAAGTCTCCAAGGTCAGAGAGAAAAACACAATTATTATTGGACCTTTTTGGGGATTTCCTGTCCTGTGTTTGTAGAAATCATAGATCATGAATGCTGAACTGCAAAGCTGGATATGGCCTGCTAATGTGTTTTCTTTGGCTGTTGTAGTGTTTTAAATATTTGAAAATTCATTTTGAATTTTTTGCAATCCAGTTTGTTTGGTCTTTGCAATCTCCACACTCCCCAATATGAATTGATTGCCAACATTTAAACCTCACTAATAATTAAATAACATTTTAAGTTTGCTTAAAAATTCAGATTTCTGGCTTCTCTTGGGAAACTGGAAGAGCTGACCGCACTGGGCCTGCATCCTGGCATTCCATCAGCCTAGCTGAGGCACCTCCACCTCCTTGAGAGTGCTCTCCAGGTAGACCTGCCCACCTGTCCTCTTTGGTCACATGTTATCTACCGGCCAGGCCCTGTAAGCGTGTTTATTTGTAACCACTCAGCCTGATCTGTAAGGACCATCTGCCAAGTTCCCTCTAGTGGGATGGTCTTAAGTGATAACAGGTGACTAGTGTGTGTGGGAGGTTCAAACCCCACCTTGTCAACTCTGTTGTTCTCTGTAGGTTATTTCCCACCTGTCCTCAGACTAGCTCAGTGAGCCCTGAGGGAGGGTTGGAAGCCAGAAGCGTGGCTAAGGCCAGGAGTCAGGAAACCTAGTTCTGGCCTTTGTTTGGCCACTGGCTCACGGTGTGGCCTTGGCCTGGACTTCCCTTATTTGGGTCTCAGTTTCCTCACTTGTCATAGGAGCAAATTGGACTGCCCAGAAAACACCAACAG
>NW_006438113.1:12361685-12384192 GCF_000325575.1 Pteropus alecto
TGATATAGGTGCAGTGGGACTGTGGGGAGTGTGGTCAGCTGGGGACCAGTGCCCTCTCTAAAGGAGGCAGCTGCTGCTCAGCCCCAGCCCCTGGGTGCCAGGCATAACGTTGCTAGCGTTGAAATTCTGAAATTTCAAGGGGTGCCAGACATTCAGACACTTATGTGAAAACTCTAGTTTTGTTTGTTTGTGGTTTTAAAAATATTTGCAATTTAAATTTGTAAAAAAATACTGTAAGAACCAAACAAAACACACTAGTGGGCTCCCAGGTCGTACCTTGGCATCGGATAATTGCTAGGGTCCTTGCCAGTTGCAGAATCCTATTATCTATGACTCATTCCAGCATCACAGAGAAACTTATTGATGGAGTTGGTCTTGGATCCCAAGTTTTCAGGTGTAAGACTTTTGGAATTCATAATAATTCATTTTAAAATGCCGGTAAGACATTACTCTATCTCCTCCTCAGCAGGCAGGCAGGGAGGTATAGCAGAAAGAGGACCTGAGTTCGGGCCCCAGCTCCATCGCTTATTTACTGTGTGACCTTAGACTTGTTGCCTCTGTGTAAAATGGTCATGATGTTATCCGCAGCTAGTTTAGCAGCGCCCAGTTCCCATTAGTGTCCCCCTCCCTCCCCAGCTCTAGGTTCAGCTGATTTGCCTTTGAGCTTCTGTCCCATTCCTGTTGCAGGAGCCATGAGTACAGAGGCCTCCAGCCCCCGCATCTTCCTCACAGTTCCTGTCACTCCAGGGAGCCCATCAGAGGCAGCTGACCCTCTCCCCGTGCTCATTGCCCTGGCCAGCATCTTCCTCCTGCTGGCCACCTGTCTGCTGTTCATGACCCTCTGCAAACCAGCCGCACTAGACCCGAGCCGCCAGGCTCACGAGCGCATGCCTCACCATCCTGGGAGCCCCAGCGAGCCCCAGCTCCGGCTCTGGAAGCGCCTGGGCTCCCTGCGCTGCTCCCTGCACAGCTTTCGCCGTGACCAGCCTGCTGCATCTCAACGCCCCCTGCCAGACCGTGATGATGACCACAGCTGGGAACACATAGAATCTACCAAAATGTGATGGGGTTTCCTCCCCATGGATCCTCCTCCCTCAGACATACCCTGGCACCACAGGCTGCAAGAGGACAGCGACCCAAACACCCTGGGCAATATGCTGCCCACCAGTGGTTCCCTGTGTGCCCAGGCCCGTGGCCTTTCCCAGAGACAGCCCCTGGAAGAATACCTTCCTCTCTGCAGACCTTTTAGCTGCTACCTGCTGAAAGACTGCTGGACCAACTGTGCTGAACCTGCAGCCATCTGGACTTTTGATCAGAGGTTCTGGACAGTACAACCTGGGGTCCCCAGGGCCCCTCTCTGGCAACCAGGCACTGACCATCTCCAGGAAACAGTGCCCCTGCTTCCCAACAGAAGCCCTGCCCACCCCCCAGTGCCAAAACCAGCTTGAATTCGAGTGGGAGTTGCCAAATGGCCAAAGGTTCCCTCCGGCCAAGTGAAATACT
Organism: Pteropus alecto; assembly: GCF_000325575.1. Classification (NCBI taxonomy): domain Eukaryota; kingdom Metazoa; phylum Chordata; class Mammalia; order Chiroptera; family Pteropodidae; genus Pteropus; species Pteropus alecto. The sequence continues at coordinate 12,363,189 of NW_006438113.1, forward strand.
CAACTTACACTAAGGGCAAGTTACTGTCCTGCCCTCTGGGCCAACTCAGCATCCAAAGCAAAAGGGAGCCCAGGGACTCTTCTCCTCAGATTTCCTGGGCCCTGCCAGCATTCACCTAGTAATCTAGGGGAGCAGCCAGCACCCTTGCGGTGGACCAGGAGTCTGGGTGCTTGCTGGGAGGAGGGGTAAGTGAGGCTCTCAAGACTGTCTAGTCAATTTCGATCTTGGTGGGCCCCGTTCAATGCACCCACACCAGGATGGATCGGGAAGGGACTGATAATGGGTTGAGAAGCTCCTTGCAGAGGCCAGGACTGGTGCTGTGTCAGTGGCAGGATGCACTGTCAGTAGCTGAAGGTGATGCCACCTCGGCTCTGAGGACACATCGTAGTGGCTCCATGCCTCACCCAGGAAAGGGGGAGCCTCTCTTTGGGTGGGATGGTCCAGACCTCTCCAGGACAGCTACGGTATCTCAGGCCTGGACCACAGTGGGTGTACTGTCTGTCTTTTTGGTGACTGCTTCATTGACTGGCTGCCTGTCGAAGCAATCTCATCCCGAAATTGGGCTTCTCAGGATCTCTAGCCTTCAACCTCTCCTCACAAGGGCAGGGCTCTATACTTTGGTTGGGTCCTACATTGAGGCAGAGGGGGTCTGAGATGCCTAGCACTTACCCCAGAGAGTCAGCTGGCCAGGACTACCTTATACTCGGCCACGGGGCTGCCCACCCCACCCTGCTATGATCCACAGTATAGCCAGCCAGGTCTTTTCAAAGAGTGAGTTTTAGTTTCACCACTCCCCAGCTTCAAAACCATCACTGGCTCCCTATTGCAGGTTGGATAAAGCCACTCCTTAGTCTGGACCAATTAGTTCAGTGACCTCTGAGAGCTGGCTCCAAAGTATCTTTCTAGCCTCATCTTGACCCAAGACACCACACAAACTGAACAATCTGTCCTCCCCTGGCTGTGCCTCATGTTTCACAAGGCACCCCCTCTGGGAAACCCTTTTTGCTCTCCAGCTGAAAGCCACCTCCTGCCTGGGACTGGACCTACTCGTTATACCTCTGAGAGGGAGGCCAGGGATCGCCTTCTCTTGATGGTGTGGGTCATCCTTGTCTATGTCTTCTCCCTCCTATGAGCCTAGGAGCTCACAGAGGGCGAGACTGTGTCCGACCCCTCGCTCTGCCTTACTAGCCAGGGCATGGAAGTACAAGGTTCCGTGTACTAAGTGAAGGGAGGACAGGGATCACCTGCTCTTGGCGGTGTGGGTCATCCTTGCTATGTCTTCTCCCTCCTATCAGCCTAGGAGCTCACAGAGGGCAAGACTGTGTCCGACCCCTCACTCTGCCTTACTAGCCAGGGCACGGAAGTACAAGGTTCCGTGTACTAAGTGAAGGGAGGTGTGGTCTGGGTGTGTCCTTACTCCCCAAAGCCTTGAGTCCTGTGGGAACCCTCTTCTTCCCTCAAATGCCCCTCGAGAGAAGCTTTCTCTTCAAGCAGACCCACTGTGCCTTCCTTCCAGGTTAATCTGATATCAGAGAGTTGAGTCCTGCTTGGCCAGAAACTTGTTTCCAGGGCCTTGGAGAAGTCACTAGTGCCTGAATTTCCCCCTGAGAAATGGGGAGAATTCCAGGGCTGCCTTTTATTACTCATAAGCTCTAGGATTTCAGTGTGAGTCGTGTTGTGTAACAGAAACCAATTCTTCAGGTTTAGAAAGTGGGGCAGGCCTCCTCCCTTCCAGCTTGTTAACCTCTTCCTGGTTCCCTTCCCCAGGGCCTCCCTGAGACATCCCAGGATGAATTTACCTATACTCAGTCCCCCACGTCATCCCCTGGCCAGGTGCTCTGCTTGGCACTAGGTGTTCTCTTCCTGGACACAAGGGGTGGGCGGGTGAGGCTGCCCTGAGGCCTGAAGGAGAAGGAAAGGCTGGGGACGGGGAGAGGGGCTCTCGAAGGTCTTGCCATACCCCCAGGTATGTTCCCAGGCTTGTCCTGGGAGACCTGTCAGTGAACTGGGGTGGTAGTTACTAGGCTAGAGGAGAGAGGCCCTCCAAGCCCACAGGAGTAGAGGCCCAAAGGGAGAGAACCTCCAGCTTCCCCCTTTAGGAACCAGCCCCAGACCCTTGCAAACCCCCATGGCTTCCTGGACTCTTGGTGCCTCTGGGATTCAGCACCCTGCTCCCAGCCCCTTTCCTGCCTTTCTCCTGGTTCTAATGCAGGGTGATGGGTGCACTCCCAGTCTCCCAAGTCCGGAGCCTATCCTAGCGGACAGGCCTAGACTTGCTGTGTTTGGCTCAGCCTCTAAGTCAGAAACCTTCGCAGCTGTTTAAGAGGGTGATTTATTCCCAGCATCCCTCTCCACCCAGCAACTGAGGCCTCTGGTTGCTCGGGGAGGGCACCAGAGCCTCATTTTCAGGTCCTGCCCATTCTCCCTCTGAGTCTGCTCCCTTTCTTCTTGTGCCTGTTTATTTCTCAAGAGGGGAACTTGGGCCAAGGGCCCCATGAAAGCCGCTCTGTTCTGGGCCTTGCTGGGCCCTGGCTCCCAATTCCTTTCTGGGAAAATGTGACGTTAACCTCTCTTCCCGGCTCTGAAAGGCTCTTCTGGGTGGGGTCGGGGACGAGGAGGGCTGTGGGAGAGCGGGGGAGAAGAGGAGGGCTAAGGCCTTCGTTATGCTTTTTGGGGAGCCAGGGCCCTGGCCTCAGCTACATAACCTGGGGGCCTACTCTCCTCAGGAGGGAGGACAGGCCTGGGTCTCCCTCTCCCCATAGCACTGGCTACTTCTGGAGCAGTAGCTGGACCCTCTCCTGTTTCCATGCCTCTCTGCCATGATATCACTAAGCATGCGTGCTTGGACCTGAGGGTGGCCCTGCCTGCCCCCAGCCTACCAGCTGCGCCGGAGGGCCACGGCCACCTACCTGAACAATGCTGTGGCCCTCAGGAATGTCCTCGGGGACACTGGCCTCGTAGCTGCTTTGCAGAAAGATGGGCCGGTTGTCATTCACGTCCAAGACAGTGACGAACACAGTGGCTGTGCCTGTGTGCCGCTTGCCTACTGGGCCGTTGTCTGTGGGAGTTAATGGAGGATGGGCTGTTAGATGCCTGAGGGGCGAACGTGCCACTCTGGGCTCTGCAGAGGTGGCTCTTTTCCTTTTTAGATTAAGAAAAACACTAACAATATCTAATATGTCCCAGGCACTTCCAGCTCATTCAGTCTCACAACAAACCTGAGAAGGTGATATTATTATCTCCATTTGATAGAGATGGGAACTGAGGCAGGAAGTGGTTTGAATGGTGGCCTACAAAAGTATAGCCCTGCTGGATCTCTAGGAACTCGTGAAAGTAAACTTATTGAGAAAAAGGATCTTCAAAGATATAACTAAGAATCTTGAGATGACATATCCTGGATTATCCAGGTGAGCCGTGAATCCAATGACAAAGGTCCTTATAAGGGAAAGAAAAGGAGATTTGACAGAGAGAGGAGAAGCCATGTGAAGTCGGAGGCAGAGACTGGAGTCCTGTAGCCACAAGCCAAGAATACTTAGAGCCACCAGAAACAGCAAGGGTCAAGGAAGGATTCTCCCCAGAGCCTTCAGAGGGACTGTGGCCCTTCTGACACCTTAATTTAACTTCTGGCCCCCAGAGACACGAGAGAATAAAGTTCTGTTCTTTTAAGCTACCAAGTTTGTGGTCATTTGTTACAGCAGCCTTAGGAGACAGATACAGGTCCCGAGAGCACAAATCCAACTGCTCAGGGCCAGGAGGGTGAGATCCATGGGTGCCCATCTGGGTGGGCCTACCTCAAGGGGCAGCTGCCCTCTCTTCCAGTCCACAGTGGACAGGCAGAATGTGAGCCCAGTGACACTAGAACTGATTTCTTAAGAGAAATTAAACATACAAGCTTTTAAATAAAATCTCCTGACTTTTAAATGTTTATAACTAATTGTTATTCATTATGAAACACGAGATGGGTCAAACATGCCTATGGGACAGATTTGCCTGTGGGCCCTCTGCATTCAGGGATGTGGGTCCTGCTTGATTTCTAAGCCTAATGTAGTCAGGGGTGCTGACCCGTCAGCTCCCTGCAGGCCCCTCCCAGGGCTGGGGAGGTGATTCAGCCCCAAAGGCAGCTATTGGGTCATCCTCCCTGGAGGAAGGAGCTGTGCCAAGCACTGTATGTCCAAGCAAGGACAGTCACCCCAGAAAAAGAGTACAGGAAGCTGGAGCTGGCTGAGGATCAGTGGAGGCTGTCCTTCCCCAGGCCAGCTGATCACATGCTGGGGTGTAGTCACCTATCCTGAGTCATCCTGCCCTCCTAAGCTCCTCTCCAGGACGAACCTCTCAATCTCACAGCCCTGGGGGTCCTGCTTATTTTCCCTGGCTGGGGATGGTATGAACTGGGGGACCCCCAAAAGGTCTGAGTCTGACTGAGCCCTCTCCTGCTAGCGAGTGCCTAATGCGAAGGCTGGACTCAGGGGAATGATGGGTCGCCAGAGGGTGGTGTGGCTGCCCCAGGATTGGAGGAGAGCAAGGCAGAGGGAAGATGCATGTGGGTGTGGGCAGGCCGGGGGAGACTGCTGGCTGGAAAGAGCGAGGCACAGAGAGCACATTCCTTTTCTACCCAGAGCTCACTGCAAACACCGAACTGGGTGCTTCTGGGAGGACCAGAGCCATCTGGGGATACAGGCCTCATCACTACCTTCTTCCCTTCCGGAGCCCTCAAGAGCTCCTGCTGCCTGGAAACCAAAGACCAAACTTCCGGCCTGACATTTAGGCTTCCACAAGCCAGCCCTACCTGTCGCAGTCTCCCCTCCCCATCACAGGCTGCCGGGGATGTGCGTGTGTGCACGGCTCTTTCCCCACCCCAGACCATCGCATGGGCTGATTCCTCTGCCCGAAATGTCCTGCCTGCTTCTCTACATACTGAAACCTCACTTGGCCCTCAGGGAGGTGGTGGGCCTCCCTCATTTCTGCCCATCAGTACCACCCTGCTCTCTTCGGCAATTCCACGTCCTTGAAGGACTCTCTGGAAACCCTCCCTTCCCGACTATGAGGCCTGGGGTCCCAAGTTGGTCTGACCCCCACCCCTACTCCCGCCAGCCGTAGCTCCAGGGACAGGCATGTGATTTAGGCCTAACTCACCAGCACATCTCACCCACCCCCCGCACCATGACAAAGGGTTTGGGGACAGGCACTGGGGGAGGTGGAACTAATCAAAGCTTATCTGCGGCTTCGGCTGGGGCAAGGGACAAGTGCTGTCTCCCTGCTGCTGCACTTGAACCCAAGAGGATTAAGGCCTGAGCAGCAGCAGCGATTTGTCTCCATGTGAGGGAGAGGATGAAGCCAACACACAGGAGGCAGAGCCAGCTGGAGCAGAGGAGCAGAGAGACTGAGGCCTGGTGGCCTCCCCTGAGCCGCAAATCATCTTACGTGAAGCTCCAGGAGGTGGGCTGGGTTTATGAACCTATATTGCTGAAGCCAGTTTATTTTAAAATTTGCAAGTAAGAGTCCTAACTGACCCAAAGGCACTCCCTGATACCACTTCCCTCCAAGACGTCTTCCTTGATTACCCACCGCTATGTTTCTATCTCCCTTTGTGCTGTTACTCTTGGGTCGTCCCTTCTCCCTTCGTGCTTAGTTTTGCCTGGCTCTGCAGTGATTTGTCTACATGCTGGTCTCTCATTTGACTCCCACATAGCTCCCGCCACACTATCTCAGGGTTGTGCATATAGCACTAGGCATTGAGCCTCATGCCCTGCAGGTACTCAGTAATATGTCGGATGTCCAGTTGCCCATTGGCATCAGGGCGGAGCCTTCGGCTTGCAGGCTCGGCTGGCCCCTAGGAGGGGCCTCATGTGAACTCTGCCCAGAACCACCACGTTGTGGTGTGCAGGGAGGGTGGGTGCGTACCGATGGCCTCCAGGACGAGCGTGTATGCAGCTGTGGTCTCCCGGTCTAGGCTCACCACCGTTCTCACAACGGCGTCGCGGTAGCCGACACTGAACTTCCCATCCACGTTTCCACCTGTGGGTAAAAGAGAATGAAGTTTCAGTCAGGAAACAGCTCCCGTCCGGGAAAAGGGAGGTGGCACCCAACTCTGCTTCTGAGCTGGGACACGCCAGGGGTGGCCTGGCAATGAAAGGCTGTGCTGTCCGTTCAGCCCTGCCTGAGAACAGGATTTTGGGGGAGCTCCGATGAGAGTGTGTCCTGTGCGGGCTTAGGCGGGGGTGCTAAATGCCTGAAATCATAAGTGTCTAACATTCACTGAGCACCTACTGTGTACTGGGCACTTCACGTGGACCATGCATTTCATGCATACTATTGCTTTTTTCACAGAGAAGGAAAATGGTCTTTTAGTGAGGTTATGTGTATTGCCCTGGGTTACAGTCACCTATTTGGGGTGTAGGACTCTAATGCACTGGTCTGTTCCCCAGCCCGTGTCCTTCAGCACTCTGCCACCTGTCTGTCCTGTAGAAGTATCTGAGCAGTTAACCTGGGCTGTGGTTTTCACATGTGGCCCAAAACTTTGGGGTGAGCCAAACATTCTCTGGGCCCCTCATCTCGGGCTCTCTGAATGGGAACGCCTGGATGCTCCAAAGAGTGAAAAATAGGGGCAGGTGGACAGGAGACAAGTGTTACTGAGTCTTCTTGAGCTCTGGGACAGGTAGGCAGTGCGAGAGTCTCCTTCCCGAGGTAGACGGGAGCCAGGAAAGGACTCCATCAGAGCATTGTGGACATTGCTCCCAGGCTAGCTGGTGGGCAGTGTGGTGTTCTCGGCAGCAGAGGGCATCGCTACACTGGGTTTAGATCAGCCCAGTCCAGGACACCGCACAGCTCCTCGTAGAATGTGCAAAATTAAAACCAGAGAATCCTAGGGCTGGGAGGGCTCCAGGTGGGCAGGAACTGGCCACTTCAGTGTGCTGGAAGTTATCCTGGAGGCCACTGTCACACGCTCCCTTTTCCTGACGTGGTTTGCCCCTGGAAAAAGCCCCCTGCCCCTATATCTCCAATATCTGCTCCCCAGTATCTGAAGCACCATCTATAAGGCCCACAATCTGGCTCCTAGAGCGAGGAACTAAGACACAGGTAGTGCTGGGGACTGAACCGTGGCTGGTAAAATGTGGATGTCTGGATAACTGAACCTTTCCCAGGGCAGTCTTGAGGATCAGACATGAGGAGCTGGCCTGAGGGAGCTGGGCCCTTTAGGGAAGGGAAGGAGGGAAAGGATCTAGAAAGGAGAGGCTGAGGGCTAGAAGGTCACTTTGGCTATAGCAAGTTGTGGATGGGCTGTGAGCCTGAGATTCCTTGCTCCTGGGGGAGAGGCATCTGGCAGGCTGGTGTGTGCACACACATACACGTCCACATGGATGTGTGTGTAATGTGGCTGCAGGCAGACCATGGGCAGAGGAAAGTCAGTAAAAGGGCCAAGGGAGGGCTGAGGAATATGAAAGAACTATCACTCCCAGCCCCACACATCCCAGCATCTTTCACATATGCAGTGAACAGGAGAATGCTGGGAAACTGCTCTAACCCGGGAACAGCTAACACGTGGTGTGTCTGCCATCACCTACCAAGCCTACCGCCATGGCAGACGCCAACTGATCGATCACGGCTCCTTTTACCCTGTTGAGCCAGGACATGGCCTTATAATATTTCTCCACAGCTCTTCAGGTTTTAGCTACTTGACATCTTTGAGCTAAACCCATTTCATTTAGAGAGATCTAAACCACCTGCTTCTAAACAGATGGGAATTCTCTTCATGAGTGAAGGGTCCTCAAGGAAGGACAAGGCCACATTCCTCCAATGGCAGCTCTGTCACCCTAATGTGAGATGGAGTGGGGGAGGGTAGGGCTCCTCCCAGGAGTCACTGGCTCCATCTCCCTCCAGACTGAACCTTGGTAAGTACCACATGACCTGGTTGAGGAGGCCCCTGGGGAGGCAGACCAGAGGGATCCAGCTGCAAAGCTCTGGGGAAAAGCCAAGAGCAAATCCTCAGGGAGCCTCCAGCAGGGGCTAAATCCTGATGGCCAATACGGGCCTCTTCCCCTCTCCCCTACCCGACCCGGGGTGGGCCACACATGTGGAAGGGGTGGAAGCAGGGTTGCACCTGTGATGAAGTAGCTGAGCTCAGCGTTGAGGCCCACGTCGTTGTCGGTACAGTTTAGCCAGACCACCCGGAAATCCCGTGGCACGTCCTCGGACACGGAGACATTGTACACGGCAGGGAAGAAGGTGGGCGTCTCATCGTTCACATCCAGCACTGTGGGCAGAGTCAGCACACAGGGCTAGGCCTGTCTTCCACTCAAGACCACCCAGCTCCAAAGGCAGTGGCTCATGTCACAGGCCAAGAGGAAATGGGTTTCCTAGGAGTCAACACCTCCTAATCGTGAGCCAAGGGCCCCCATGTCAGCTAGGGCCATGACAGAGCTGACCAGAACGCCACACCCACCCACAGTCTCTGTTCCCTGAGTGGCTGGTGGCTGGGTGGCTGCTCATGCTGCCCAAGAGAGGAGAAAACCCCAGAGCCTCTGTCCAGTGTGAGCCTGATCACGACAACAATTTCGATGATGACAGTGACCATTCCTCAGCTCAGCTCACACGCCAAGCCCATGCTAAGTGCTTCCCATACAGGACCACGCATATCCCTCATAACATCCTCATGAGGCAGCCATGATTGGGCATATCACATAGACAAGGAAACAGAAGCTCAGAGCAGCTGAGTGACTTGTTCCAAGTCACACAGCAAGGGAGTGGCAGGGTTGCGGTGTTGGGGAGGCCTGCCCCCAGTTTGTGATAAGGTCCCAGGGAAAGTAATTGCCTTTGAGGACCTTTCCACTCCCCCAAAGCCAATTTCCCTTAAAGATTCCTTTTTTTCCAGCTCTACATACAGGCCTCTAACTCCTTTGGCACATGGGGCCTGGGGAGACCTTCATAGGTCTCCACCTTGATTATCTTTGTGATGTCACCAAGAGAAATGATGGGCTCATTTGGTGGTATGGCTTCTGTTGAGCCTTGGAGAAAAATACTCTGGGGTTCCTCTCTGAGAGGACTGGACATCCTCCCCGTCAATCGCTGGCACAGAAGTGGGTCCTCAAACTGGCACCAGGAACCCACAAGGCAAGCCTTAACCAACCAGAGGGAGGATGCTTGGCTCCCTCTCGTCTTCACCACCTCAGGTCGTGATTAAGGAGGGTGACTATTTGTGCCTCTGCTGAGCTAACCATCCATCCCCAACTCATGGAGACCGGTAGGAGCCAGGTTGGACCAGGGCCTGTCCTAGAGAACAGGCCATGTCTTGCCCATTACACTCTGTACTTATATCCTGGTGTTTACTCCTGGCCCTTTGGCAATAGCTCATATCAGAGTACCAGTTTTGTTCCAAGAATTAAAGATATAGCCAAAGTGATTGAGAAACAGTCACCCGCCCCCACAGCCTTGCTCCACAGAGGGTTGAGACAGGTGGAAAGTATTGAGAGGGCCCCAAGGGGATGAGCAGTCTCAGGGAGTCTGGGAATCCCAGCTGCTCTCTTCCCAGGGTGATGTTCTTCCATTGAGATTCTGTGTGGGAGGGGAAGGTTCCCTTTACATCTCCAAATAAAAAGTCTGCCCTTAAAAGAAGAGGAAGGGCTCTGTGACCTCCCCAGACTGCCTGTGACTGCGAGGGCCCCACCCCTCTGCTCTCGAGCTTTCTCTGCTGTTGCCAGGATCAAAGAGGGAGACACTGGCAGGGGGTCTAGGCCACTGCCCGCCCCGGCTCTGGGGCACTGAAGGCAGCAGCCAGGTGGGAGAAGGGTTGCTGGCATTTTTGACTTGGTGGAGACAGGGAAGGCTCTGCTGTGCTGAATGGCTCCAGTTGAGGAGGATGCTCTATGAGCAAGGCAGCCTGTGACCACATGGATGATGGGCAGCAGGAGCCCCGTGCCCGTGCCCATGTGTTCAGCATATAGCAAGAGGTACCCCCATCCCTCTCACCTCGGATGGTGAGTGTGCTGGTGGAGCTCTTGGTGGGTGTGCCTGCATCGCTGGCCACCACCCGCAGCTGGTACTCAGCGATGCGTTCGCGGTCCAGCTCCGTGGTGGTGACCACCACGCCGCTGCTACTATTGATAAGGAAGTCCATGCGGGGCATGCCCACCTGCATGCGGTAGGACACCAGCCCATTCAGGCCCTCGTCCAGGTCGACAGCCACCACCTGAGCGAGAGAAGGGGCTGTGTGAGTAGGGACACCAGGACTGACACTTCTCAGTACTCCCCTCCTCCCCACTGACCTGCTCGGCTCTAGTCAGAAATTCCAGCTACTCTGTCTCAGGCCAAGAAGCTGTACACTCTGCCACGTGTTCTTTAAGAAGGCAGCGTGTCAGCTGAAAGGTGTCCAGTTACACCATGTGGGGCCAAGGGTGGGTGGAGAAGGGACGTTTTAGGACAAGAGTCCAGGTCCCCACAACTCCCCACTTCGGAACCCTGCTTTCCTTATTAGGAAGCCCTCCCAGATTTACCCCAGCTGGCCCCCGCCACCCTTGCCGCCCTTCTAACGCTGGCCCAGAGCAGCCCTTACAGCTCAGACCCCTTCAGCTGTGTGGAGCTCAACTACAGAGAACACTCAGCAGGATTCCCCTCCCTGCTTTGTTTTGATTTGTAAGACAACAAAAAAGATAACAAGGATCAGTTTTTTTAAAGTCACTTGAGGATTTGGTTGTTATTTTTTACAAAGCCACGGAGGCCATGTGTAGGTAGGTGGAGGCCATGTGTAGGTAGGTAAGCCTCCCAAATCCGACACTCTTCCCGTCTGCACCTTCACTCCTGATGACAGATATCCTGACTCAAGACTCTGATAGGTTGAGTTTTGCAGAAGAAGATTCAAGACATCTGGGAAAAATGAGTAATCATTAAGATAAGCCAAGTCTCTCAAAACTGAAAGGCAATGTCAATGTCATCTGGTCTAATTCATATCCAACAAGCTGGATGGAGGGTGTCCAGACTCAGCTTGAATGCTTTCCTGGATAGGGGGCTCACTACTTCAAATTTCTCTGCACACAGCTTTAGTCCATGGAGAAAGTTCTTCTGCACATCCAGCAGAAATCATTATTGGTCAAGGTCATAGAGGGGACTTGGGGAACTGCACGGCTCAAGTCAGTTCCCTCTTCCTGTATCTGAAGATAGTTTCTAAGATAAACACTCCCAGATCCTTCAACCATCTTCTGATGATTCTGAGCCAGTTCCTCTGTGAACTCAGAAGTTGTGCTGGCGGGCATTTCCTTTCCGTGCTGTCCGTGAGCCCCCAGAGAACAGGGTCTGAGGGCTCATTCCCTCTCTCATAACCTATCTCTCCTATCTGCAAATTCCTTAGGGACTGGCTGCTGGTCCCCGGATCTCAGCTCCCCCTGCTGGGGGTGTGGGGAGGATATTCTGCTGGAGAGACTGCTCCCTGGAACTTGTCAAAGAATACTTTTAATTTCCTTTTAAAGAAACTGAGGCTCAGTGGGCTTGCAGGGCATCACCAAGGTTACAGCTCTGGCATGCTGACAAACTGTCTTCTCTGAATGAGATTAGGCTAACCCTCTGCTATCGGATCCCACCATTTCTCCTTTCTTGAGTATAACCCTCACGATAGACTCAGAATGAGTACTTCTGCTACAGTGTATCTCCTGCAGTCCAGGGGCTAGGTCGTTTTATACCTGTGTCTGATTCAATCTCCATCGCACAGAGAGGCAAGTACTAGTAGCCCCATTTCACAGGTGAGAAAACTGAGGCCCAGAGAGGTTACATTGTTGCTCCAAGTCAAAGGTGGTGGAGTTGGGATCCACAGCCATGTTGGTGAGACTCTAAAGCCTGCGCTCTAAACAGTGAGATCCTTCTAGTGTTTCTAATTGGCTCCTGATAGGGCATCACTTTCCCTGAACTGGCACCTTCAGGGCTTCCCTGACCGGAAGAGTGATGGAGCAGGACGCAGAGGGCCCAGTTCAAGATCAGTTGCTACCTCTTCTTGGCCACAGGAACTTGGGCAAGTCTCTTTATGTCTCCCGCAAAGTGGGGAGAGTCCCACCCACCGAGCAGAGCTGCCTTTGTGCTTATGGGAGAGCACAGAAGGGGCTGCCCACGGAGGCAGGCGCCTGGGCTACACTCGTCCAACCTGTGTTCTAGAATCACTTACTGGCTTGGAGTGTTCAGGGTCTTGGGCCCGACCTCTATAACCAGGCCCTGAGAAACTCTCTGACTTGGCTTCCCAGAACTCTCTTTCTCCCCTTCCCCGCCTCCTTCCCTCTCTCCCTCCCTCATTTCTGCCCTCATCCATCCCCTGTGATGCTTTCTCTCCATCCCTCCAATCCATATGTCCTTCAAGACCCAGCTTGAATTCCTCCTCCAGGAAGCCTTCCATCACCGTCTCTCAGAGCACTGGTTCTCCAAGCCTGGCTTGGATCATGTCCTGTCTGGTGGTCTCTCTTGTCAATCCCCTGCAAAGTGCTCAGCACGAGGCTAGGCACCCATGGCACCTGCTGGCTGGTCAGGATGAGGTGAGGGAGACATAGAGTAGTATCGCAGGAAAGGAACACTCACCTGGTAGACAGAGACCCCTGCAGGGGTGCCTTCAAGCACCTCGGCCACAAAAGGTAGATTCTGAAAGGTGGGGTCATTGTCATTGAGGTCCAAGAGGTTCACAAACACTGTGGCACTGCTGGTGGCTCTCAGGGGGGGCCTGCCACCTGGATGGACCAGGGGGTGGGGAAAGGAGAGGAAAAGAGGGGTGCAGGAGAAAATGGGTCAGGAAGAAGATGAGTGGGGGAAGGGGCAGATTCAGTGACCTTCTACCCCGGTGATCCTCCAGGGAGCAGCCTGGGCCTTGCACAGCCCAGCGCACCCCTGCCCTCAAGGGTGCTCTGGGTGGGGGGTGGGGGGAGGGTTTACAACTGGGAAATGTCATTACTCCACTTTTAGTCATCAAGACACAACGTCCTGGGGAGGCCCAGGCCCCCCAGGACAAGCCACCAGGGAGGTGTCAGGGGCCCCAGCCCGGGTGTGAGGGGCACGTACAGTCCCTGACGGAGACGATGATCTTGCGCATGAGCTCCGCCTCCTGTGGGTCGGGGTTCTCGCGGTCCAGCATGACGTGGGTGGTTCGGATCTTGCCTGTGCTGCTGTTAAGGCTGTAAAATTTGTTGGGCGGCTGGATGCTGTACACCAGGGTGCCGTTCTCTCCCAGGTCTGGGTCCACGGCCACCACCTGTCCGGGAGACAGGGAACCGACCCTCCACTGAGCCCTGCTGTATCCAAGCTGCCTGCCCAGGATGTCTGAGCTCACATGCTGGTCCCAGGCACCCCACTCAGACCCAGAAAGTGGCCCTCCCACCTGGCTCCAGCTTCTTCACCCACTCACTTTCGACTTTAGGTCAAGTCCCTTCCCCCACTTGAGCCTCGGCCTTCCGATCTTAAAAGTAACATCTAGCAGCACCAGTGCACAGCAGGCTCCTGATAGCTCCACATACTGTGTCAACAGCCTCATGAGGTGGATACCTATAACCGCTCCCATTTCACAGATGAGGCTCAGTGAGGCTCCCAGAGTCTAACCAAGAAGTGGCTCTGGGTCCCTCTAGAGCCCATGTGAGTAGCCAGCAGGCAACACTGGCAGCACGTCTTAGAGTCCTTCCTTTCCAGACATGCAGGGTAACATTCACAGGCTTCTCGGAGAGCAGGGGGGCCCCAGTAGGTCCATGGCCATGGAATTCTTCAGGGTGGGGCTGGGAAGGGCTGGGGACTCTGAACCCTTGGCTGAGCTTTTGGAAGGATTTGCAACTGGATTTTGGGAACTGGGTTCTTCCTCATCAAACCCTCTCTTCTTTCGTTTGGAGCTTTTGCTTGTGGGGTGATTTAAAAAGAATTAGGCCTCTGTTATACCAAGGATGACAGGGCATGAAAAAGGAGCCACGGAGAAGCCACCAGTTTGGAGGGTAGATCCCAGCAAGTTGAGACAGTCATGGGGCTGCGGGAGGGAGCGGGCTGAGTCTCCCTGGAGGGGAGAAACGCCATCCCCAGGAGGCGTGGGTCTCAGGATAGGGGCCCCAGACACTCTGGCCCCTTTAACTTTCCAGCCATCCTTTGGTTCCCCACTTGTATCCCCACCCCATGAAGGGATCCGCCTCAGTCCTAACCCAGGGCCACAAACACCACAGCCTGTTCTCTCTGAGGTCTCTCTGCCTGCCCATCCTTCACTCTGTAGGGAACTTCTCTAGCCACCTACCACCCACAAGGAGAAAGCAAGACTCAGAGAGTCACAGGCCAGACTTAAGGTCACACAGCACCAGCCTCGGGGTCAACTCAGATCCCTTGCAGGCCTCCTAGGGTCCCAGGACAGCAGGGACACCCACCCCACAGCTTGTCTCCAGACACGCAGGGGCCTGCAGGGGCCACTGTGGCACCAGAGGTAGACAAGATCAATGTGTGTGTGCGTGTGTGTGTGTGTGTGTGCGTGTGTGTGTGTGTGTGGGGGGGGTGACTGCAGTCCCTGGGGTCACATCAGGACAGTGTCATTCTTCACTCTGGGACACTTGGCAATGACAGCCCAGCCTCGTCAGCTCCTTTATCTTACTTGATGTGGGGCCTTTGTGCTTTGGCAGCAGAATTTGTCCCTCCGCTGGCTTAATCCCCAGCTGAGGTGTCTCTGGGGCCACCAGACCAGAACAGACAGATGGGCCACTCTGGCCAAGGACTTTTATCTGCCCCTGGGACCCAGGAGGCCAGGGAGAGAGGCTGATGCTGGTGCTGAACCCTGAGCCACTGCAGGCCCTCCCTGCTTCAGAAAGCGAGATGCAGCTCCACTCCCACCCCAGACTGCTCAGCCCACCCCCTCCCTTCCCAGCCTTGCTGCACCCAAGGGTGAGGGGTGCATAGGGGCAGCCTTCCAGGCCTGAGGAGCCCTCACTGTGCCGTGGGCATGCTGCCTCAGTTTCTTCAGCCTCTATAATGGGGACTCAATCACTCCTGTACTGACAACAGGAGACAGGGCTCTTAGGCACATCAGGTGTCATTTTAGCCAGCCACAGTCATCCTGCTAATGGACAAAGGAGATCAGCAAGCCCTGCATTTCCACAAAGTTCTCTCTTCCGTTATAGGAGGGAGGTAGTTCTTACCCCCTTTTTCTGAATGGGGAAACTGAGGTACAGGGCAGTTAAACAACCTGCTCCAGACCAGCAGCCTGTTGCTGAATGCACTGAGGCCAAGTTCACTTGGGGTGGAGCGGCTTCCCCTCTTCTCTACCCTCTCCTACCCGAGTACCTGAGGGTACCGGGGTAGCTGCTTCTGAGTGATGCTAGCAGGGGGTGGGCACTGGTATTTGGCTTCTTGGTTCGTTCCCTGGTTATGAGGTGGGGTGCGGGCATGAGAGAGGGTGGCGGGCTGGGACCCCCGTGGGCTCCTCCTGGGCGACTGTGTGGACTCTTACCACTTTCTCATTTATTTCCCATTTCACGCTCGTCATTTTTCTCCTGGCCTGACGGGGACTAATTCTCTCCCTCTCCCCTCTCCTTTATTTTGCTGGAGGGCTTTGAAAGGCTCTAAATCAATGCCCATCAGCCAGGTCCTTGAAGCAGGCTGCAGGAGCTAGGAGAGAGAGTGGGGCCAAAATCTCACTCGCAGAGAATGGTCACTCTGCAAGCTCATGTGTATGCAGTGGATGCCATAGGTGCGCACGTGTGCAGACACACGTGCTGGGCCAACTCCGAGTGCACCTGGAAGCAGGCTCACACACAGGCTCTGAATGTCACTGGGATTGCCCTGTGCCTCAGACTCCTAGGGGCTGGGGCCAGTGCCCCCTCCAGATGGACCCTTGGGAGAGTCCCCCGTCATGTGCCCTACTCTCCCTCTGACAAGGAAGACCCAACCGGACCCGGTGGAGAGGGGAGCAGGGGTTGTAGGCTGGGGAAGGAGGGTAAACAAGTCCTTCAACAACTTTCGTTCACAAATGTTTTGAACACTTACAATGTGCCTGGCACTGTGTGAAGCATGGGGGCTCAACGTTAAACAAGACAGATATGATTCCGGCAGGGGAGGCAGCTGATGGTGACAAAAGCTATCATTTATTGACCACTCACCATGTGGTAAGGTACTTTGTGTATTTTGGTTCACTAAGTATGACCCATAACCCTTTCAGGTGGGGACTCTTAACTATCCCTATTTTCTAGATGAGAAGACTGGAGCACAGAGAGGTTAAGTAACTTGCCCAAGGTCATGTATCTATCTGGTAAGTGGTATGGCTAGGATTGGAGCGCAGACGTTTTGGTACCAGCGGCTGCCCACTGGGTCACTAAGCTATATTGCCTCTTAATAAGCAAGGAACCTAACAAACACACACAGGTTGTGAGACCAGATCTGAAAGGAACAGAGTATGGAGAGGGGCAGAGCGACTTTAGGCTTCTCTTTGGAGGTGGCATTTTAAGCTGGGATGGCGGAGAATGAGGCAGCCATGGCAAAAGCAGGGCTGGGGGGTAGAGGAAGAAGAGCACTCGGGGTGGGGAGTGGGGGGCAGCGGGAAGAAAGCTTGCGCAGAGGCTCTGAGGTGGGAAGGAGTTTAGTGAGTTCAGAGGACTGAAAGGCTGGTGTGTGTTGTGGGGAGAGGGGTGGGGTGGGTGTGAGATGAGTCAGGAGGTGGGTCACCCTCTGTTCAAATATCAGATGTCACTTCTGGGTGAGCTGTTCCCTGCACTGCGACCTTCTTTCCTCACACCTCTGCCACAGCCCCTATCTCACCGAGGGCTATTGTGAGGCCTTAGGCCTCGGGGGCCCCCCTCAAAGGTATTAAAACATACTCGCATATATATGCATACATACATTTCACAGCTATAAAATTTGGAAGAATTTTTATGACTATTCCTTTTGAAATTATTTTGCTATGACAAACTCGATTAATTTATGGGCTCTTTGACTTCTGGTTTCCTAGCAATCATCACATGTATAACTGGGAAATCCAGAAAATTTTAGAAAATTCTCAAGAATTCTTGAAAATCAAAGCTATAGTTTTCCTCAGATGTAATGAGATTTTTACAAACACTAAATTTCTTAATTACTAAAGTTGTCATTATAAATTTGCTAGCTGTTTAACAAGTTTCAATTTTGACTTTGCCCTTTTGTTTTTGAACTTCCGAGGCATTGCATTTTTTTTTTCATGTCTCAAATACTACTATGGGTCACTGAAAAGCTCAAGTGTCCCAACCCCATGACTGCCCTGAGCTTGGGGACGAACAGCCATGTCCACTTTGTACTGAGTGGACTCCCACGTCCATCTCCCTAGAGGTAAAAGTAAGGTGGCTCTTTTTGGCTAGGTATGTCTGGTAGGGACTCTGGCTTTTACACAGGGTGAGATGGGACCCAATTGTGGGTTTGAGCAGAATGGCATGAAGTTCCCGGGAGGCAGAGCACACGCATTGTTGCTTCCTGTACTCCTGAGCCTGCTAAGCATGGGACCCGGCACACAGTAGGTACTCACTGAAGGTTTACTGAGGTTTCCTGGAGAGTAAGGAAGTGCTGGGCAGCAGGCCCCTGGCCCATTGTCCATACCTGCTCATGCCTCAGAAGGATCTGAGAAAAGGCTAGAGACCCAGAGAGGGACACTGGGGGCCAGATCGGGGAAATGCCCAAGCGCAAGTGCAGTCCCAGCCCCGCAAACCTACTAGCTTTTTCTGGCAGGTGAACTCTTCAATAATGGCACCCCTGGCTTGTGACCCATGTAGCCAGTTTCTCCTGGGGACACTTCCCTCACTTGTCTCTCAATTTCCTCTGGGAGAAATTTCTCGGAGACACAAATCAAAGGTTAAGAGATGACCGAACAGGTGTTCAGAGGTGGGCATCCAGCCCCAGCTCTTGGGCTAGAGCCTGGGTGCCCACAAGGTGGCGGCAGAGAGCGCCCAGCAGATCCTGAGCCCTGGAGAATGGCTTAGGGTCATGGTTTCCAAATTTGGCCCTGGGTTGGAAAGAATCCTCCCACCTGGGGCTTTGAAAAACCAGATTCCAGATCCTTTGGCCTCTGCCCCACTAGACTCTCTGGAATGGGACCTGCCCACCAGTTGAGAACCATTCAGATCTTGAACATGTGGAAAAGAAGGACGGCTGTGACGGCCAAGTCCCCACTCCGCCCCCATAGGTTGACATCCTCTCCCACCTAGACATAGGCAGGCCTTGTCACTCCTCCCTGTGGCTGATGAGAACTCGGGGAGGGTAGGCTAGGCATCACCAGCCCACGGCTGCTTGAGCTCATGGTGAGGCAGCCTCTCAGAGAGCTGGATATGAAAGTACCACCCCTTCTCCCATCCCACTGGCGTTGTCCAGTTTCTCAGGACACCTGCCAGGGGGACAAGGACTGGGTTATGTGGTTTCGAAGTTGAGTTCAAGTCCTAGCACTACCTCTTACTAGATCTAGGTCCTTGGGAAAACCCCTCGAACTCTAAGTCTCCGTGTCCTGTGTAGTATGGTGGGAGCCATGAGTCCATTGGCCACATGAGAGCACCATGAGGATGAGAGAGAATTCACGAGAGGCCCCTAGCACAGCGCCTGGCACATCCCAAATATTTAATAAATGGGTTGTCACGAACTGTTCGGTTCATGTCCATCACAGGCAGGCTGGGTGGCTGTGGCGCTGGACAGTAGGGACAGTAGAACCTCCCCATTGAGGCCAATTGGGTACAAGTATGTAGGGGGTTGGGGGGAGGCCTCTCAAATGTGAATCGCAGAGCAGTAGGGTGCATAACCCTGGCTTTCCTCAGTTTCCCCAGGATGCTGGTCTCCATTCTGTGTGCCTCAAGGCTTTGGCCACATCTCCCTCTGCCCACCCCGAGTCACATCCCTGCACACAGCACTTGGATGTACACACATGCAGCACACACAGGTGTCTGTGCAAACAGATATCCCGTGCCAGAAAACCCTTGGGTGAACTTCAGACCCCCTGCTGGGGTAGCCCTGGGTCTAGCTGACCCAGCCCAGTGGCTGCAGTGACAGAAGTGAAGGAAAGGTGCTGAAGGCAAAGAAGAAGCTCCTGCAATTTGAGGGAGAGACATGTGCCTTGCCAGGGGAGGGTGGGGCTCTCATGAGGGGGTGACCAGAGTCCTGGGTCTCAGGGTAAGTGGCTACAAGTTGCACTATCCTGGCATCCCCTGGTACTGTACCTGGGCATCCTGTGCTCCCTTTGATGAAGCCTGAAGCCCACTGTCCATAAGAACAACCTCTGACTACCTTTCACCGTGCAAGAGCTTCCGGACCTCTGCTCAAAGAGCTGGCTCAGGAAACACTACATGCATTAGCCTCATATGAGCAGAGGCCCATAGGGGATGGCAGACACTCCTCAGAAGGGCAGCCTGGTAGTTCTGCTGTCCTGCCATCACTTACCGTGGTCACATCAGAGTCTGGAGGGGTCATCTCCACCAGGTTGATGTAGTAGGGAGCGTCTTTCCAGGTGGGGTGATTGTCATTGATGTCCAGGAGGGTGATGTTGACCTGTGAAGCCATAAGAGGCACTGTGGATTATGCCTAGCTGCCCATGAGGGGACTCGTTCAGAGACCTATGGGGTATCTTGGTATTAATTCCACTGGCTCCATCCACTTTAGGGGCTTCAGGGCAGAGCCTGGGCTTTTAAGGACAGAGGGTTTAGGTGCTGTCTCATCAGGTGGCAGAGGAACAGATGAGATGGGCTCTGTGACCTGGGACTTGTCCCATCTACTCCTAGTCTGGGCTGAAGGTGAACGACAGGGTAGTGGAGGTTTAGGGTGTGGGCAGGTCTGATAGAATCCCTTGAGCTTTCTGGTCAGTCTCAGCTATAAGGCGAGCAATTTCCTTGCTCACCTGTCACCAGGTAAATTATTTATAGAGCTCTGACTCCTGTTAGCAGGGGCCTTCTGTGATTGAATAGAGCTCTGGGGATTTTTCTGCCAAGTCCCTGGCCAAGCAATACCAATTCCAGCCCCTCTGGCTGGGCAAGCCTGGGGAAAGCTGCTTTGGGTAGGGTGAGAGCAATGCGGAGAAGTCAGGAGAGGGGTCCCAAGGGAGAGCCAAAGAAAATGAGTGAAGATCAAGGAGGGGAGATGGCTGGAGTGACCTGTCAGCCGGCCTTCCTGCTTCCTCTCCCATGGAGGGGCTTATTGCTCCTTACTTCCCCCATCCTGTTCTGCAGCCAAGAACTCAGTCAGGACCCTCAAGCATTCTTTCTTTAGCTTCCTACCCTCTGAAGCACCTTGGTGGGGTGACATGGCCTTGAATAGGGACCCTAGGCCTTGATGGGTCCTACTTGAGCATGGAAGGGAAACTCAGGCACCATTTCTCAGCACCATGAGGGTTAGGGGTGGGGTGATGACAAGCCCCCAGGGATCCTCCAAGGGCCTTGCTTCCTGCTCTGAGTCACTCTTCTGCATGCCTTCTCTTATCTGCCCCGCTGGTCTTTTGGGGGAAGAGGAGAAAATATTTGCTCCTCCCAGGTGCTCATGCTTCAGGTGGGAATGCCTTTCTTCCCGTAGCTGCAGTGGCTCTAGTCCTGACCTTGGCTGACTCTGAGTTGCCACCCTCACTCCACTCCCACAAAGCCTCACGCTCTCCCAGGACAAAGTGCCCAGACCTAAGATGAGCTGAAGAATAGCAGCCTGGACAGCAAGTGGGGAGCTGGGGGGCATGCGAGGGGTGGGCACTCACAGTGGCAATGCCAGTTTTCTGGTTGTGGCCCACACCCCCGTCTACTGCTCGTACGATGAGGATGTATTCGGACTTGGTCTCACGGTCAAGCAGAGAGGTGGTGGTGATTTCACCTGCAGGAGAGAGGGGTGTGTGAGAAAGGGTTTGGGTGGGCCAGGGAGAGATCAGGGAAGAAAGGATAAAACAAGGAGAGGAGGAAGAGACAGGGGAAGGAGGGAGAGAATGAGAGTATGAGAGATGCTTGCAAGATCAAATGGTCTGGCAGCGTGCACACATGAGTGAGTGAGTGAGTGAGTGAGTGAGTGAGTGAGTGAGTGAGTGTGTGTGTGTGTGTGTGTGTGTGTGTGTGTGTGT
>NW_006438113.1:12384343-12395850 GCF_000325575.1 Pteropus alecto
TGGTGGGATGGTGCTCGTGGAGAGAGAGGGGACAGCACCCATGGCTTGGGAACTAGACCCCAGAACTGGGCAATACAACCCTATGACGAGGAATTATTTTCAGATGTGGAGAAACCTAGGCCAATTGTGCAGCTTGTGCCTGGAAAACAGGGCAGGAGGGCCATTTGGCTTCAAGCTCAGACACCTGTGACCTTTCATTTAGACTTTTGACATCTGACTGGCTTTATCACTTGAAACTAGTTAAAGTCTGTGTGCCTCAGTTTCCTCATCTGGTCAAAAGGGAATTATAATAGGACCTACCTCGAGGGCTATTGTGGCATTAATTTAGTTATCATGGAAAACTTAGACCAGCAGCTGGCACTGTTCATTTATATAGTTATAGTCACAGAAATACAGTGACGGGACTGAAAGATGCCAAGTGTTTCACACATGTTCCAACTTGTTACTCATTACTGGACAGCTCAACCTATAGTGCATTGAGAGTTAATAGTTATAAAATAATTTCCTTAACTACATAACATAATTATATTGCCTTGAATGTTTTAGGGTATAAGCAAGTTATTCTACTAAATATAAACATTTAAAATAAACTACAACTTTGTTAGCCCGTTTTTGGCTTTTCTCTGTATTTTGGTATAACAAAAATATGGCAGCAACCCTGGCAGTGGTGCTGGTAAACGTCCGATGCCCAGTTCCCCAAAAGAAAAGCAAAGCATTTGCCAATTTCCATGGCAGAAGTATTTCCATCAGGACTCATTTTAAACTATTAACTTGATGGCATTGAACATGGAGTTGGGAAGATGTGTATACAACCGGCTCTTGTGAGCAGGTGTGAGCCAGTACCGGCTGGCTTTAGCACATGAAGGCCACTGTACCACCTCACATGGGCTGCAGGAAAGAGCCCACATGTTGAGGGCAGTGAGACCCAGATCTGAATTCTGATTATGGCTCTTTCCAGATGCTTGGCCTTAGGACAGTTACTTAATTTCTTCGAGCCTCGGTTTTCTCGTTTGTGGGAATTAATCTGTGTGAGGATTACATAACCAGAGGTGAAGCTCCCAACACTCAGAAAATGCTCATTTTCTTCCAATGGACTGAGAATTCTCCAAGGTAGGGACAGCGTGCTATCCATCTTTTTATCCCCATTGCCTGAGCTGTGTGACCTGGGGCAAGTTAACTCTCTGTGATTGGTTTATTCTACCATGAAACAAGGGAACAGGGCTAGATGGTTGCATTTCCCTCCCCGCCATACTGGCCTGCCCTCTGGCAAGTGCAGGGCTGGGAAGGGAGCTGGGGGTGGGGGACATGGGAGCAAAACTGCTAAGGCCTGGAATGAAAGACTGGCAAAGGTCTGCCCGCCGAATCGTGCTCCTTGCTGGGGTGGTGTCGATTAATTGACAGGGAAAGGAAGAAATTAATCTCTAAAAAGTTTTAAACATGAACTTGTCGGCATGATAGATGGCTCTTCCTGTCTGGGAAATTAGATCCAATTAAGGCCACCTTTGTGGATCAGGCCTGGCTAATTTGACCGAGGAGCTCAGTGGAAAACGCTTACACCTTTGGAGCTGAAGGAGCCGTGTTAAGGCAGCAAGAAAATGTCCGTGTCATTATTCAAGGCCCCCGGGTGGAGATGGGGTCCCTGACTGGGGAGGCAGGGCAGGATGCTGAAAGGTCAGTGTGCTCCGCACTGTATCTGGGTGGTGGCCTTCTATAATGCAGCTTTTAGAGTCTGGCCTCTGAATTCAGATGGTCAGGCTCTGCGAGTCCTGTCAAGTCACTGAACGTCTCCTGTGCCTCAGTTTCTTCATCTGGAAAATGGGGATAATGCTAGTACCTGCCTCATGACTGGTAAAGGAGGTGAAATGAGACGACGTTGGTCGGAGCACTTAGAAGACTGCTGAGCACGTGGTTAATGCAAATTAACGATTTTACTCTGAGCCCCCTGGAAATGTGGGCTCACTGAAGGCGGATGCTCCCGAGGGCAGGGAGGAAGGTCTCCGATTTGTCAGAGGTGGGGAGAGAGGCTCAGGATGGCTCTGGATGTGTTCAGTCTTTGTACACATCAGCACCAGCTGTCTGTTCCCTAGGCTTCTAGGAAAAGGGGATGAAAGAGGCTGAAGGCAGATCGACCACAGAGGCATGGATGACTGTCAGACTTAGTGCCCCGCTGGCTCCTGTCCACCTGTAGCAGGGATGGCCAGTGTCCAACAAAGATTTGCAGGTGGGGAAACCGAGGCATACACTGTGTTAGGAAGAGGAGCCATGACTCAAGAACGAAGTTGGCAGCTGAGGGAGGGGGACACTTAGGCTTGAAGAAGGGTGTCCCTGAAAAGTGGTAGCCAGATGTTTGTAAAACAGAACACATTTTAAACATAACAGGGCTCTTCACCATTGAAAGGCATTCTGTAGTGGATAAATTCGTGTTGTGTTCTTTTTTTTTTTTTGGTAAAATCAGTAATCTCACTCAAATTAATCTTTTAGGGATAAAACCAAATGCTCGAAGCTGGCTTGCTCAAAGCCGGGGCTTCCCGTGAGAAGTCCTGGCCTAGAGGCAGGTCTTGGGCATGGAGAGTCAGCATGAGGTGCAGAAGACAACGGCTGTCGGGGCTCACCTGAGCGGGCGTTGATCCGAAACTGGGAGGAGCCTTCCAAGGAGTAGATGATGGACTCCTGGCCGTACTCTCGGGAGCGGTCCAGGTCTGTGGCATTCAGGAACAGCACTGTGGCTCCTTCAGGGAGATAAGGGGGGTGGAGGGAGTGCTGCTCACCCTGGGCTCCCAGCCACTGGCCCTGGAAGCAGGACTGGCACAGGCCAGAGGAGGATGAGGGGTCTCCTGGTGACCAGCCCTCAGGAGACAGGGCACCTGGCATAGGGGGAACCCGGGGAAGGGAGTGTGCTTAAACACCTGCTCCCGTGGCCCAGATCCCTGGGTTGTGTGGGCACAAGTCTCCATGGGAGGGAGGGCCTGGAGCTTGGGATGGATGGGGCCTTCCTCCCCCTCCCCCTCCCGGCCCAACCTTAGAGAGCACTTCACTGCCTCCCCTGACCCTGCCCTGGCTCGCCACTGTATTAAATACAAGCAGACTACCAGCTTAGACTCTGAGTCAAGAAGAAATGAAGCTCCATATTAAATTATTCAACATTTATTATATTTAATTTCAGTCTTGTTTTATCTTGGTCACAGAATTTAGAAAGGTTTTTATTTTCTCTTTAATGTCCAGTTAAGGCCCTCACCTTCGTTTTCATCTCTGTGGACTCTTGGGCCAGGGGATTGGCCTTTCAAGCTGCCCTGGCTGGGCCCCGAGAGCAGCTTGTCCTGTAGCTGTGCCAGCCAGGGCTTTCTGCACCCTACCGCCACCCAACTGCCAGCTCTGGCAAGTGGTGAGTGTGTGATTCACTGTGTGCACCTCTAGAGTCACTACGCCCAGGTGATAATCTGGTGGGATCTCTGGCAGGTGCCTTAACTTGTCTGAGCCTCAGCTTCTCCCTCTACGTGATGGGTCTAGCTATACAGCCCATTTGTGGGGCTGTTACTGAACTGTGGACTGTGGTTACTACTGTGCTGATGAATCGATAGTCGTTGGAAACACAAGGGGGCTATGGACAGGCAGGTCATTCTGACCCCTTCCAGGTAGCTGCGGGGCCTCTGATCTGACTCGGTCCTGCCCTAAGCAAGACTGATACATGGGCCCTGACACAATCCTTTATCTAAGCACACTCAACTTGGAAGAGGATTAAGTGCCAAAATGAAGGCCTCTCCGTGGCAGAGTCTCCGGGGATGGTGGAATTGCAGGGGCCACTTCGGCAGTGACATTTTACAGAGAATGCCTGAGACTGATATAGGGAAGGGTGGGCTGGGCACAGCCTGGTCCCACCCAGCAAGTCATCAGATACTAGGGAGGTACCAGAGGAAGACTCTGTGGTACCAGGCAAGGTCACCCCTGACTCCAGCTGTCCCTGGTTCCTCTAGTTGTTCCTTGACTTCAGCTGTCCCCGACTCCTCCAACTGTTGCAGCAATTCCTGACATTTTCCCCACATACTGTCCCCTCGGAGTGTAAGGATGAAACTGCCAGCCTGTCCTGAGGACAGAACAGGTCCCCTGGATCCTGAGTGTGGACTTTATGGCCCTGGGTCTGCAGACCGAGGCTTGGCACCTGAGATGTGGCCCAGGGACGAGCCTCCCATTCTTGTCCTCCCATGGGAACACACGCCATCCTCCAAGGCCAGACCTTCAGCCATTATGGCCCCTGGGACCTGCCTCGCAGCACCGTGATCTCAGAACTCTCTGCCTACTCCCATTTAACCAAGGTTGTTGAATTAATCACCAGTCATTTTTCTCTTCCCTGCTAGACTGTAGCTGCAGGAGAGCAGGGACCAAGTGCCTAGCAGAGAGTCTGCACGTAGCAGGTGCTCTAGGTATCTGCCTGGCAGATACCTGGACATCTCCAAAGGTTCCCCTCTGTTGTCATGGAAACAGACAGGGAGGACCATGGACCTCCCCAATTTGTGTACAAGGTGAGGTCTATCCATTGTCGGTGCCTTGCCTGCTGGTTTCCTGCCTTCGCGCCCTCCCCTGCCTGGGCCCGTACCTGCCATGATATTCTCCACCACGGAGACGAAGTAGGCAGGCTTGCTGAAGGTGGGAGGATTGTCGTTCTCATCCTGGAAGAAAAACAGACAGGTTTCAGGAGCCAGGGAGGCAGTGGGGGCTGGTCAGCTATCCTGGGCTGGTACCAAGGGGAGGCTGGGCACAGCTGGCACTGACATGCTCTGGCTGGGCTACAGATCAGGGAGGCAGGACAGGCCTTGGGGAAATATGTGGGGGGTCAGGAAGGGATGGTGAGGACTGGAGAGATAGAGAAAGGTAGCAGCAGCTGGAGCTGCCTATGACACCAGCTCCCCTGGTTCTCCCCTTCGGTCTTTCAGCTGAGCTCCGAGCTTCCTCCAGTTCTCCCACTTTCGGCTCATCAGCCCCCATACTGGGATGCCTACCAGGAACTTCTCTCCCAGCTCTGCCAAGGTGACGGCGGAAGGTTCTAGGAACCTTCCTAGAAATGAAGGGAGAAAGGAGCAGCTAACCCAGATAATACTGAAGTACATAGGGGACAGATGGCTCCTCCACCACCCTGGCAAGTCCTGGCTCAGAACCCACCACCTTCAGCTTTCCGGAAGCAATCGCTCCTCTGGCCCAGCCTCCACCACTGACCAGGTGAGAGGGCTGGTGCTGGGCCGAGAGGCCCAACTGGCAGGTTGGGGCCCGGTGAAGCCTCTGCCTCGTCCTGCTCCTCCACACGCTATCTCCGTCCACTATCAGAGGAGACTTTCCTACCCTTTAAGACTATCATCCTCACGGACTGCTTTTTGCAATCACTTGAGGATTCCTCCCTGGTCCCCTCTTGGAGGAAATCTGGCGGGCCCACCTGACCCAGCCTTCTCTCCTTTCCTGAGGAGCCCAGCATGGATGCAAACTCCAAGAGCCTCATTTCTCCTGAAACTGCGAGCTCCTAAGGGAAAGACTCTTGAATAAGCGCCTTTTGCTGGAGTCACTCATGCTGAGCAAACGTGACAGTGAGGGAGGCATAATAGCCGGAGACTTCAGAGAATCCCATCCTTCTGGGGCTGTGGGTGCCCAGAAAGGAACACTCGTCTTCCCCAATCTGGCCCTTGGCTCTGGACTGCACACTGGCTCAATCTGGTTTGTCTCTCTCCCTGGTCTCAGGGAACTGGCTGTGAGAGGACTCGCCAGACATCCGACATCCCAAGAGCATGCCTGGGCATCCCCCTGGTGCGGGCATGAGCGCCCCGAACGCGTGTCTATTTAAGCCTTCTGCTTGGCTGCATGAAACAAGCGTGGAGAATGTCAGTGAGAGAGCATGAGGCAGAAACTTATTAGCGGTGATATTTCCCTGGATCCTGGCGCTGCATTCACTATTAGTTCTAATTCAGCGGCTCCCTCTACAAAAGCTTATTGTCCCCTAATGGGAAATCTACAAACCGAGTTTGACTTCTTTATTAAAAACCAACAAGCAGTGGATGAAAAGGAATCACCTGGCCCCTCTCGCCTGCCTCTCCTCCTTCAG
Source organism: Pteropus alecto (assembly GCF_000325575.1). Lineage (NCBI taxonomy): Eukaryota > Metazoa > Chordata > Mammalia > Chiroptera > Pteropodidae > Pteropus > Pteropus alecto. The sequence goes on from NW_006438113.1 coordinate 12,390,426, forward strand.
GAGCCCTGTCATTTTGATCTGCCTCTGCCCACCCCCTCCCTGTGCAGTAAGTGCTGCCATCAACTACTTCATCTCTGCTGGGCATTTTTTTTTTTTTTCCCCAGTTCAGAGAAAATCCCTTTGATGGAGGGAGGAGGCAGCTTAGACAAGTGACAGCTACTTAAAAATCACCCACATGCAAAATCAACTCAAAGGCAGTGACCTTTTCAAGTGTAGTCCGTAGACACAGTGGCTACGCCATCCAAAAGCCCTGCTTGAAAGACGATGTTCACTCATAGCCAAGGTGGCATCTGTTTCTGTGACTGGACCCTCCTGCTGCCAGGGGCCAGGACAGACCGGAAGGAGTGTGGGGGCCCCTCTTGACTGGCATGACAGCTTCGAGGGAACATAGTCAATAATATTATAATAACAACATATAGTGTCAGATGGGTGCTAGACTTATCAGGGTGATCACTTTGTAAGTTATATAAATGTCTAATCACTGTGTTGTACACCCGAAACTTATATAATGTCAATTAATTGAAAAATAAGTTAAAAAAGGAACACCAGGATGTGGTCATAATTGTCAGGGAACACATTCTAGTTGTCTGGTGTCGCCCTTGGCATTTCAAGGTGGGATGCTGCAGGTTAAAGGCAGGCAAGTGGTTAGGCTTCTGTGGCTCTCCTCTCCTGTCCTCCCCTGCCACTCCCTGAAGCCTGACACGCCAGATATAAGGTGTCTGCCCTTCCCTCTCCTGCATCTTGTTCCATATAGCCTCACCCTCCCACACCACCCCACCCTTGGCATTTCACGGTGGGATGTCGCAGGTTAAAGGCAGGCAAGTGTTTAGGCTTCTGTGGCTCTCCTCTCCTGTGTCCTCCCCTGCCACTCCCTGAAGCCTGACACGCCAGATATAAGGTGTCTGCCCTTCCCTCTCCCGCACCTTGTTCCATAAAGCCTCACCCTCCCACACCACCCCTAAACCCTGCTCCCACGTGCCCACCTGCAGAGCTCCCCCCAGAACATCACCCCTGACTTTTCCATCACTGAAGCCCCATCCTATTCGAATTGCAAGCAAATTAGGTCCCCCAGCCAGACCAGGACATTCCCACCTGGGAGCTAGCCCTGGAGCCTCTAATGTTGGGTTGTAAGGACGAGGCTTGTCAAAGCCAGGTGTGGGGCAGTGCCAGAGGTTGTTGGCAAAACCAGCTAGAACTGGAAGATCATCCGGCAAGCCCGCTCTGGGCAAGATGTTTTCCCGAGCATATGTCAAATCACAGCGTATCTCCTAACCTGACAATCTGATCTAATCCTCCTGGAATCGGTAAAGTGCTAATTCTTTCATCAGCATGCGTTCACCCTCGCCTGCAGGCAGCAGCCTTTATGAGATGGGGGGCAGGTGTGCTTGTGCATGCACAGTGTTGGGGGTCTCTGGGGAGAAAGGCCCGCTGGCCCACTGTCAGAACACCATCTCATCCCCAGGATCGCTAGGGGAGCTGCACGGGGCCAGCGAACCAATGTGGAGACGGGTTTAACGACTGATGGTTTCAGACGTGGAATGCACTAAGGTGTGCGTGGCAGTCATGTAAGACAAGCTGTGGTTTGGTTTCAGGTCCCTTTAGATCTTCAGAGGAGCAGAAAAAGGAAGTGAAAATGAAAAAGGAGGGGTAGAAAGAAAGAAAGAGAGAGAGAGAGAGAGAGAGAGAGGAGAGAGATGACCTTCCAGGAATTCCCTTGAACGCCACGGAACGTAGCTGTACATGAAAGAATCCAGTGACATCTCCTCTAGCTCCTGCTCCCCGAGAGGTTGTCCTGAGGCCCCCAAATGAAGTTAGAACCAGAACTTCAAAAGTTGGGTTCTTCTTGCATTCCTGGACCTCCCCTGGCCAAGCTGGCAGAGGTTTTCTAGGACAGCCTTTGGGCCAGTCTGCCAGGTAAACCCCCTGAGCGGTGGAAGGGCAAGGCCAGTGCCCCTGGGTACTTACAAACACTTCGATGGTGACGGGGACAGTGCTGTTCAGAGGTGGGTTGCCAGCGTCCTTGGCCATGACCGTCAGATAAATCAGCCCATTAGGTATCTGTTCATAATCCAGCGGGTGGCTCACGCTGATCACTGAAATGACAGGAACATGGCCCCAGATCCCGTCAGCAGACTTTGATGCTCATCCAGTCAGGGCTCCCCTTTGGGAAGAGAATGTATGGCTGGCATGGGCCTCGTGGTCTTGATTTAGGTTTACTGACGGCCTGATACATGCCAGGCCCAGTGCTGGGTCCACCGGGTGGTAACTATTCCGGTGGTAATGTAAGCCCCACATTATAGACGAGGAAACCAAGCTCGGGGAGGGTCAGCGACTTGCCCAAAGACATACAGCTAGCAACTTGATAGAGTGGGATTTGAGCCCAGCTTTCTCTAGTAGGTGCTACTCCTACCTGTCTGTCTGTCGGACCCACTCGTCTGACCCTCCTAATCAGTCTGGAAGACACTTGGAGAACAGGGTCATGCCCCAGGCTCTCTAATCCTGTCCCTGTTATCACTCCTGATACTCTCCAGAAAAACACAGAATTCACCCATTTGTTGCCCACTGTCGAGGCTGCTGGGCGGTGGGGTGGCAGGGGGTGCAGATGGCAGCTCCTTCCTTTGACTCTTCTTGCCCTGCTTTTCCCTCTCATCACCTTGCTCCTGTCTTCTCTTCTCTCTCCGCATTTACCCTACAGTCTCTTCATGCCCGTCCAGTGGCCACGCTGGGCACGGTTTAGACACTCAGGGTATCACGTTGTAGATTTCACCCTCAGCAGGACTCTGCTGGAAGGCGAGTGAAGACCCTGACGCCAAAGGCAGACAGAGATGGACAGGCAGGATTTGGGCGCAGCTTCGGCAGCTGTTTTGACCCTGAAATATCCCCACTACTGCACATGCCTGAATTCGCACCATGAGTACTCTTTGTGCTAAGCCACTGAATCTCAATTTTGGAAGGGAAGGCATATTGGCTTGGGAGCAGGGGCCTGGGTAGTCTGCAAAGGCATTACAACAATATTAAATTGCCACTTTCTATTTGGAAAACAGAAACAAAATTATTGCTTTAGTAATATAAAACCTAAGAGAGCTCCTTCTAACTGAGAGGAAGGTGAGGTGTGAGGGTGGGCAGAGGCGTGAAACTTATATTTTTAAAAGGGGGACATAGATAAAGAACATCGAGCTGCAGCATCTGGATCCAGGACTGGAATTTCTGCAATTACATATCTCTGCCACAAGGAGGAGTGAGCACTGGACTCAGAGTCATCCAATGCACATTCTTTCTTCCTTGAGGGCACCTAATCCATCTTTAAGAATTAGGGAAGCTTCCCAGAGGAAGAAATTTCTAAAGGAGCCCTTAAAGCTAGCCAGAGGTTAAAGGGAGGGGGGCAAAAGGACAAGGAGGAAAGGTTTTCTTGGCAAAAGGAACAGATTGCAAAGAAATGGAAGTGTCCACTGTAAAGGGAGAGCATGTCAAGGGGTTCAAAGAGGCTGAATTCTGGTAGAGGGTGAGGGAGGTGCTGAAAGACTAGGCTGGAGAGACAACCAAGAGTCAAATCACAAGGGCCTTCTTGGACAGCTTTGCTGTGTGACTTTGGGCAAGTTGCTCCCTGTCTCTGGGCGCCAGTTGTCCCATCTAACAAATATGGTGATCTCTTGGGATCTTGGAGCTTGAGGTCGCTGCTGCTATACTCTTCATGGGCTCTAGGGATCAGGACTCACAGTAGGGCAGTGGTGCAAGGTCCAGCGTGTGGAACTGTGCCTGGGCCAAGCAGGGAAAGGCATGGACCTGGGAGGGCTGGGAAGTGGCTGTAGCATGCCTAAAGGATGGGGAAGCTTGGCTAACAAGCCTCCATCCCACATATTTCCCAGGTAAGAAATAGGGACCACACAGATGTGGAAACATCAGACTCCTGGCTGGGGATAGGCCTAGGATCCAGAGAAAGATTTGACAGATCTGAGACATAGATCTGGACCCCATGTCAGGTGCTGCTCCAGCCAACAGGAGCTGTGGGGCAGCTTCCTGAGTAGTCCAGGCTGTCTGGGAGACAGAGGGCCACCCTCCTGAGAGAGGTGTGAGCATGCAACCCAGCACCCCACTGCCAACCCATCTCCCGGCTGGGCCCTCCGTCCTGCCCCCACGCACCTCCATAGCCCTCATACACGCTGATGTCGAAGTAGCTCCCAAAGGCGGAGGCACTGACGATGCTGTAGGTGATCTGGTTGTTGGGAGGGGAGTCTTCATCTGTTGCCTGAAAGGAAGATGGCAGACAGGGCTCCATGAGCCCTCGGTGGCTGATGGCCAGAAGAGGATGAGTGGGAGGGCGGGCTGGCCCCTCTCAGAGCCCCCTTTTTGGGTGATCCAGATTCTCCTGGTCTCTCAGATGAAGGCTACTGTTCCCAGCAGACACACCTCATGTTGGGGTGCAGAGCTACCCTGGGGAATCTAGAGGGCAGGTTGGAGGCCTAGGGAGAATAAGGGAAGGCAGGGCCTTACTCAGGGGATGGAGAGGGTCTCTACCATACCCGGCATGACCATCTCCTAGCCCATCTAGTCCAAGCTCACACATCCCACCCACAGGGGCCTGAACTCTAGATCTGGTTAGGGCCTTGTGCTGTGTACCCCATCAGCCCCCACCATGCCTGATTGTAACTTCTCGTTTAAATTCTGCCTATTTTGCTCCGACTGTCAGCTACATGCAAAGAACAGAAACCTGTTTCTGATTGTGCTGTGTACCTAGAGTCCAGTAGGGTGTTTGGCACATGATAGGTAATAAATACATGAATACATTCATGAATGCAAGGTGAGTGGGAAGCAGGCACTTGGAATGGGGTCAAGTCCTTCTTCACCTGCCTGTCTTCTGGGGTGGTTGCATTAAATAACTTCTTTCCAGGAGTTGCTGATACTTGAGCGCCTCAGGGGTGGCCCACCACTCCTGGTGTAACAGGAGCTGAGTGGGTAGGGAGGGGAGGATGGGCTGGGTTCTATGGGGAGCCATGGCCGTGTTGGGTGGGCACATGGTGCTGCCTTCTTGTGTCCCTCTTGCCCACCTCCTCTACCTTGCTTACATTCCTGTCTCCTTCAGAAATAAGTTCTAAATGGAGTCTTCAGGGTCCTGTCACTCCGAGTGGGCAGAGTGAGGAAAGAGCACAAGGCCACTGAGGAGTCTCATGGTCAGAGGTCAGTGAAACATGGTGGGGACTCATTGCAGGAGGACACTTGGAGTGTAGAGTCCCAAGTTCTAGGTCTGTCTCTACTACTCTGCTAATTCGCTATGCCTTCTGGGGCCTGCCTCTCCCTATTTCCCCTCTTGTTGGGTTGTTCCTGTGGTCTCTGGTTCCTGCCAGCTATAGCAGTCCCTGATTCTAAGCAGCCACTGAAGGGCTTGGATGGGGGTCCCTACACAAAGAACTGCTCGGCACTCACCAAG
>NW_006438113.1:12396516-12404482 GCF_000325575.1 Pteropus alecto
AGAGCAGGAGCAGGTTGATTTACTCAGAGAGGAAATTCAGGAAGAATGACCCTCTTCTTGTTGTGAACAGAAGTTTCTGCCTACTGGGGATATTTAGATATTAGAGAACTGTAATCATCAGAAATTCTTATAACTGACACCACAAAAATACAAAAGATCATGAAAGACAGGTATGAATACTTACATGCCAACAAATTAGATGACCTAGAAAAAAATGGATCAATTCCTAGAAACATACAACCTACTAAGACTGATTCATGAAGAAATAAAAAATGCGAGCAGACCGATAACATAAGGAGATTGAATCAGTAATCAAAACCGTCCCAGCAAATAAAAGTCCAGGACCAGACAGCTTTCATTTGTAATCCTACCAAACATTCAAAGAAGAATACCAATCCTCCTCAAACTCTTCCAAAAACAGAAGAGGACGGAATACTTACAAACTCATTTTATGAGGTTGGCATTACCCTGATACCAAAACCAGACAAGGACACCACAAGAAAAAAAAAATTCAGGCAATGTCCCTGATGAACATAGATTAAGAAATTATCAACAAAATATTAGCAAATCGAATTCGACAATACATTAAAAGGATCATACATAATGATCAAGTGGGATTTATTTCAGGGATGCAAGGATGGTTCAGCAACTTCAAATCAATGTGATACACGTTAACAGGATAAAACATTAAAGGATAAAAAAAATCATATGATCATCTCAAAAAATGCGGAAACAGCTTTGGATAAAATTCAACATCCATTTATGATAAAAACTCTCAAAAAATGGGTTATAAAGGGACTATACCTCAGTATAATAAAGGCCATATATGAAGCCCACAGCTAACATCCTAAATGGTGAAAAGCTGAATGTGTTTCCTCTAGGATCAAGAACAAGACAAAGATGCCTTCTCTCATCACTTTTATTCGACATAGTATCGGAAATCCTACCCAGAGAAATTAGGCAAGAGAAAGAAATAAAAGGCATCCTAATCATAAAGGAAGAAGTAAAACTGCCACTATTTGCAGATGACATGATACTGTATAGAAAACCCTGAAGATTCCACCAAAAAACTATTAGAACTAATACATGAATTCAGTAAAATTGTGGGATACAAAATCAATATACAAAAATCTTTTGCATTTCTGTACACTAATAATGAATTGTCAGAAAGAGAAATTAAGAAAATAATCCCATTTACAATTGCATCAATGAAAAATACTTAGAAATAAATTTAACCAAAGAGGTGAAAGATCTATTCTGAAAAGTATAAGACACTAATGAAAGAAATTATGCTTATAGATTGGAAGAACATTGTTAAAATGTCCATCTTACCCAAAGCAATCTATAGAGTCAATGCCATCCCTATCAAAATACCAATGGCATCTTTCACAGAAATAGAACAATCCTAAATGTGTATGGAATCACAAAAGACACCGAATGACCAAAGAAATCTTGAGAAACAACAACAAAGCTAGGAGCATCATGCTCCCCGATTTCACACAATATTACAAAGTTATAGTAATCAAAATAGTATTGTATTGGCATAAAAACAGACACATAGATCAATGGAACAGAATAGAGCGCCCAGAAAGAAACCCACAATTAATTTATGTCTAAAGAGCCAAGAATATACAATGGTGAAAGGACAGTCTCTTTAATAACTGGGAAAACTGGACAACCACAAGCAAAAAAATGAAACTGGATCAGATTACAGACTTGAATATAAGACTTGAAACCAAAAGACTCTTAGAAGAAAACAAAGGCAGTCATCTCTTTGATACTGGTCTCAGTGATGATTTTTTAGATTTGACATCAAGAGCAAAGGCAAAAATAAACAAGAGGAACTACATCAAACTAAAAACCTTCTGTACAGCAAAGGAAACCATCAACAAAATTAAAAGGCAACATACTAAATGAGAGAAAACATTTGCAAATCATATATCTGATAAGGGGCTGATATCCAAAATAAATAAAGAACTCATGTAACTCAATAACAAAAAAACTCCAAATAATCCAATTAAAAAAATAGGCAGAGGATATGAATAGACATTTTTCTAAAGATACACACAGATGGCCAATAGGTACATGAAAAGATGTTCAACGTCCCTAATCATCAGGGAAATGCAAATGAAAACCACAATATCATCTCATACCTATTAGAATGTTTATTATAAAAAAGACAAAAAAATAAGCATTGGTAAGGATGTGTAGGAAAGGGAACTCTTGCGCACTGTTGGCGGGAATGTAAATTGGGACAGCCTCCATGGAAAACAGCATGGAGGTTCTTCAAAAAATTTAAAATAGAACTATCACATGACCCAGCAATTCCACCTCTGGGTATTTATCTAAAGAAAATGAAAATACAAACTCGAAAAGATATATATACCCCCCCCACCATGTATATTGCAGAATTATTCAAAGTAGCCCAGATATGGGAAAAAAAAATCTAAGTGCTCATTGATGGATGAATTGATAAAGATGTGGTGTGTGTGTGAAATATTATTCAGCCACACAAAAAAAAAACTAAGGAAATCTTGCTATTTCTGACAGCATGGATGAACCCTGAGAGGATTTGCTAAGTGAAATAAGTCACACAGAGAAAGACAAAATACTGTATGATCTCACTTACACGTGGAAACTAAATAAGGAAACAAAATTAAAAAATTGAGCTCATAGATAGAGAACAGATTAGTGGTTGCCAGAGGCAGGACGTGGAGGGTGGGCAAAATGGGTGAAGGTGGTCGAAAGGTATAGACTTCCAGTTATAAAATAAGCGAGTCCTGAGGATATAATGTACAGCATGGTGAGTATAGTTAATACTGTACTGCATGTTTGAAAGTTGCTGAGAGTAGATTTTAAAAGTTCTCATAACGAGAAAAAAAACTTGTAATTATATATGTGGTCATGAATGCTAACTAGACTTACTGTAATCCTGTATCAAATCATTATGTGTACCCCTGAAACTAATATAACGTCCATGTCAATTATATCTCAATAACACACGCACACATATTTGGTAAATAAAAAATAAATTCTGTCATCCCAGATGGTTTTGCACCAAAATGTTTTAAACAGTCAGCAAAACATTCACCACGGGAGCAGTGGCTGGTCCTCTCTTAGAGGCTACTCCTCATCTTCTGCTCGAGGGACTGAGCCTGATAAATATCTCCTGAAGAGGAGCTAGGTCCAGCCAGACCATCTCTCTATCTGCTTCCTCTCAACATCCCTTCACGAGCCGCCTCTGAGTTGTCAGTTGACATTTGTGTGTCCTGACCTGGTCCATAGCTTCTAGCCATCAGGCTTGGAAGGTCCCAGCTCCGAGAATGGGAAAGCCCCCAGCCCAGAAGATTGGAAGGGATGAGAAAACACAAGATGACCAGGACAAGGCCAGGTGAACATGGGTAACCTGAGGGACTGAGGTGCCCTGTGCACTGCTGGTTCCTGCCTCCTATTTTGAGGCCCCATCAACGAGTGGCAGAAAAATGGCTAGGTGCACCTAATAATCTCTGCCCCTTCTTGGTTATTTACACAGATAGTCAAGTGCCTTTGATCCAAGCCAATTGTGCTCATCTTCTTGGGCTTCCAGATGCATCAGATACTTCATTTTTAGAAGCAGACCTGCTCTCTAATTCAGCTTGGCTCTTGATCGTGTTAAAAATGAGAGGTCTTCCCTTGGACTCAGCTTAAATAAAGACAAAGGAAAGAGATGCCTCAGAACCATGGTGGGTGACAAGGCAAGGCTGGCACAGGCCAGGTGGTGAGGCAGGTCACCTACCTAATAGCTGCAGCACATTGAAAGCCCCCTCCTGCTGGAGGCTGTATATCCCAGTGAAGACTACATGCAGAGGCCTGGTCCTGCATGCTGTGTACTTAAGAGCTGTGTGACTCTGGGCAAGTGACTTAGCCTCTCTGGGCTGTAGTTTCCTCATCTGTAAAGTGGGGATGATAATAATGCCTAGCACTGAGTTCCTCCAGCATTTAGTTGTGAGGACTACATTAGATAATGTGTATAAAGCTCCTGGCAAAGAGCCTAACACATGGTAAGGGCTTCATAAATGCTGGCTGCTGCTGCTGCTGGTGTGCTATCATTAGCATTTCAAAGCTTCTTCATTCCCAAAGCTTAGGACTATTTTTTGAGGGCCTGAAAAACTGTGCCCCAGAGAGTTTAGGGGACTTGAGCAAGACTGTACCACGACCAGGGCTGCACCAGCGGCGGTGCCCTCGGGTTCCGAATCCCAGCTCAGTGCTCTGGCCACAGGGCCACAGTGCTCTCCCGGGGCACTGAGGAGTTTCCTGGACCATATGAGTGGCAGAAGGCCCAGTGGAGGGGCTGGGGCAGGGTCTCACCGGTCAGGGTCATCGCTGAAGAAGTAGTTGACTTCCCCGAAGGTGCCCACATCATTGTCCGTTGCCTACAAAGGTAAGAAGTCAAACAAGAAGTCATTACTGCCAGGTCCACCTGAGGCTCCTGATCTCACCAGGAAATGTCCAGAGCAAACCCGTAGTTCTTTCACACAACTCCTCTGGCCCACGCTGAATTTTCTAGAGCCATGCTGTTCAATATGGTTGCCACCAGTCAAAAATGGCTATTTAAATTTATGCTAGAGAGTGTGCTTCTAGAAACTCAGTCTTTTGCCTAAACCTCAACTTGAAACCATCCCTCCTGGACCCATGTCAGGCTGGGCAGGCTTATTTTCTGCAGATCCTTAGGGGCGTAGGGAAGAGACCCTGGACCTGTGGCTCAGAGTCACAACCATGGTGGGTGACACGGCAAGTATTTGTAAAGTTATCACAACCTGTTTGTAAAGTTATCACAAATGAAGGTGAGGGTGGGTTCAGTTAACTGGTGGATTCTTCCAGTGATTCTACTCATCCCCAAAGCCTCTAAGTCAGATGTGCTCCCAGTGGGGGAGGCTATCTGGGAGGACTTCCGGTGGTCCCTCTTCTTTAACCCTGGGACTAATCCGTTGCATGCTTAGGGCAGCCTGTCACCTGGTTGGCAACTTCTTTTGTTGCAAACAGCCTGCCACCCCCTCCACCCATCTTCTCCCGCACCTCTCTCTGCTCTCTCTCTCTGCTCAAACAAGAGGTCTGAGTCAGAGCTGCCTGCTCTGCCCATGACCACAGGGACTGGGCTGGGAGTACCCCTTGACCGCAGCTGGGGCTATCAGAAGCCTCTGGGATTCTTCTTACTGTCTCTGGGAGGTAAAAGGTTTCCTCCGAAGCAGTGAAGCTAGGACAGCATGAACTGAGAGCTGCTGGATGTGTGGGGAGGTGAAGGTGCCCCCCAGGGGAGAGTGAGGAGAAGAGAGGGGCTGAGTCCTGGTAGTTCTAGAGCCCTGAAGCTGCCATCCCTTCCCATCTCAGCTTAGTCTGTGAGTCCAACAAGGCCTCTTTTATCCAGGCTGATCCAAGTTGGCTCTCTGCCGCTCGTAGTCAAGAGAGACTGGAGGGAGAGAGGCGGGCCTGGTGCTGATGACGACGGCAATGGTGGTGATCTGATCACTGGCAGCTTGCACTACCGGACCTTTTACATTTTCAGAGACCATCCATGTTTATCACGACCTCATTTTATCTTCACTGTCACAACATGACGAGGAAGACAGAGATCACAAAACTGAGGCCTAGACCCCAGGGAGACCCAGTGAACCTTGTCACCATATAGGTCATGAGCAGGTTATAAGCAGACCGAGGCGGAAGCTTAGATCCCCACTTCTTTCCTTCGGGCCACCCGAGTGAGGACCTTTTCCATGTCCTCCCTTCTCCAGGATGACGGCAGTTCTAGCGGTGGTTTGGCTTTTGCGGCTGGGGCCCTTGGGCTTTTGCATTGTCCCTGGCATGGGACAGTCCACAGTGCAGGCTAAACGACACTGTTCATCCATCCATTCATTCAATAGTTACTTATTAATCATACACTCTGTGCCAGACACTGTGACTTCTGTTCCTTTCCCAGGCCACTGCCCTGGAGCCAGGCAAACTGCTGCCTGCCACCAGACACCAGGAGGAAAAGGCCTTAGATTGACCTTGGAGTCCAGTTACATCTGTTTTACACTCAGGGCTTCTCTGTAAGATCATAATTGGATTAAGATTTGCTGCTATAAATGTTTCAATACCTTATTCTCTTTTTGTTTTAGCTTTATTTAGGTATAATATAAATAAAATTCCAAAATATTTAAGGTGTATAACACGATAATTTGATATACACAAACTTGTGAAAGAATTGCTTTTATAGGCCTGTCTCTTATGCCCAGTTTCCACTCGGTGTCCCCACTGTTCGTGTTCCAGTAGACTGCAAATCTCTGTTCCTTCCACTGGCCCGGCCGGGCTCTGAGGACATCACAGTTTCTCAGGGATGCATGTCGAATAAGTGAAAAGGAAGATGCTGAGCTATGTACCCAACTTCCAACTAAGGACTGATGCTTTGATAAGCCCTACCCTGGTGCCCTTGGCCATCCCTCACGACATTGCCATTTACGGAACACCTTACACTTATGTATTTTATCTTCATAACAATCCTACGAGGTAGGTGCTATTGTTACGCATAGGGAAAGTGAAGCATAGAGAGGGCAAATGGCTCAGCCGAGGCTTCACAGCTAAAAAAGGGGGCAGAATCAGGATCTGAACGCAGTGCCATCTCGCCATGCCCTTAGAACCCCCGTGTATTGCTTGTAAACCAAAGAGAGACTTGTTCTCAGAAGAAAAGGCACCTGGTTAGAGCTCCTTATAATAAGTCCACCTCTGTCCTCTCCTTCCAGGGACTAAAGGAGAAGGGAGGGGAGGACCCTGAAGTTCCTTTTCTATCTACTGATAAATAATCTTCACCATATATGGTATTATCAGACTATAATAACTACAGCTTGGTCTGGGGAAGAGCTGACCGGGTGCCACTGAGCCAATGGCGAGGGGTCACTGTGCTGTAGAGAGCCCGGTTCCAGGCCAGTGTCAACAGCTCAGGTCACTGCAACCCCCTGAGGCCTCAGTATCCTCTTTTGTCAAAGGAAAGGGTTTGGGGAAGCTATGAGGTCATGCTGCATCTGCCAGGCTCACCTCCCACCATGGACAACACCTGGCACATAGCAGTGCTTCACAAATGCTTGGAAAATGAATGAACAAATTCTAGGAAGAAAGGAGTGGTGGAGAGAAAAAAGGGAGCTGGTGGAGAGAGAGGGGCAAAGACAAGGAGGGCAGAGGATTCAAAGGGGAAGAGAGGGAATGAAGCAGAAGCGGTGAAGGGAAGGGGACCAGGAAAAGGAGAGGAGAGAGTGGCTAGGAAGTGTGGAGGGGATCAGGGGAGCGGTAGAGAAGGTTGGGTCCACACAGGAAGCGAGGGGCCCGGAGCACACTGTAACGAGGCTCCCTATCCCTGAAGGTCCCATCTGAACCCTGGGGATAAACCTTTCACATCTGGGTACCCTGCAGAATTGCATTTGGACTGTCAGAGTGGGAAGGACCTGAGGTCCCCTGTCCAGTTCCCTTCACCTTGGGCCTGGAGCAGCTGAGGCCCACTGAAATTAGGTGATGAGCCCCTGGGGACAAGATGGAGCTGTCTTCTCTCTCCAGGCAGACGTGGCCGCCAGTCCCCCACGCCAGTCTCCACTCCCTCCCCCAGGCAGACGTGGCCGCCAGTCCCCCACACCAGTCTCCACTCCCTCCCCAGGGAGGCTGGGCAAAGCCATGTCTTCCACGCTGACCTCATTCCCTGGGGGCCCCTCGCTGCCCGCCCCCCCAGGCCGCTGATACTGACCAGGGAAGATTTGTGAGTCCTTTAGTGCCATTGTCTAATGATCGTATGAAATATGTATGCCTGGTGAGGGGGAGAGGGAGAACTTTCATTTTTCAAATGCATGAAGCAGAATAATAAGAAGATGAAAAGCTGTGTCTGTGTCCCTACCAGAGTGGGAGTAGCCAGCACTGGGGCCAGTGCCAGGCTGCAGTGGGGCCGGGTGAGAGGCCCTGTGCCTGGGAG
>NW_006438113.1:12404528-12424870 GCF_000325575.1 Pteropus alecto
CCTCCTCTTCCACATGCATTCCCAGCCACGTACTCCAGCCTTTGCTGCCAGCTCCAGTCTCATCTCTGACCCAGGCTAGACCACATGCAGCTCCAGGCCTGCTCTGGCCCCTGCCTGGATCTGCCTAGATTGCTTCTTCCTTCTCCTGCCTGGCTCACTCACTCTTACCCTCCTGGAGTCCCCGACGTTGGGTCCAGGCTCTGCAATATTCCCAGCCCTGATTGCACTTCAGAGCTGTGGGCTAATGCGTTTCTCGTGCCCCACTAGGTTGTGGATCCCTGAGGGCAGGGAAGGGTCATGGGGCCTGGACATAAAGGCAGCTCAGGAAAGCTCCTGATTATCTCTGTCACCTAAGCGACATTGGCATCCATGTCCACACAATAGTGTTAATTATTATTAAATTAATAAATTTTAATTAAATTAATGTATACATTGTTAAATTTTGACTATGCCCCTTACGAGGAGGGTACTGTTATAAGCCCTGCTTCCTGGTTTAACAAACGAGAAAGAGAGGCATGACGATGTTAAGTGACTTACCCAAGGTCTCACCACTGGTAAGTGGCAGAGCTGGCCTCCAAATCCCCTGAGTTTAAAACCCTTCAGCACTGAGGCCCCAGCAGCTGCACAATGCTGGCTGGCTCAGCAGAGGGCCCTGTCAGGGACGGCGACAGGCTCTATCTCAGCCCCACTCTGTGTTCTGACGCTTTTTAAAACAACTGTCTTCCCAAGACTTGCTAAGTGCCCGAGCAACTGAAAGACCAAGAGATGAATCAAGTGGCAACTCTAAGAAATGCCAAACCACGATTCAGATGAGCACCTCGACTATGCTGCAGGCACTCCCTCTGGTTCCTCTGTGCCACTGTCCCACCAGGGCTAGAATCTTACCCACAGAGCAAGAAGTCAAAATCAATGACTAAAATGATCTTCTTCTGCTCCAGATCCTTCACTGCTCCCACTGCTGCTGAATTAATTCCAGACTAGCACCTGGAATCCAGGCTCTGCACAGACTGGCTGGCCTTGGCAGTTGTATCCACCTCTCCCTGATACACCCAGACTGTTCTCTCATTGCCTGGTTGCACCATCCCTTCATCTCATAACTGCTGTCCAAACTCTCACCCACCTCTCAGGGCCCACCCCAAAGCCCTCTCTCTTAGGGAGCTCCCTGACCACTCAGTTCTTGACCACAGAGCCCCTGGCTGTACCTTTTCTGGAACATACAGCAACAAAGCATCTCGCACACAAGCTACCTACTGGTTAAACCCTACAGGCAGAAGGAGGGCGGGAACTCACTGAATTGCCCTGCAGTCAGCCTGCAGGGGCACGTGCAGAATGGGTAAGAAGGGCAGGGTGGGTCTGGAGGGGCAGATGGAGGACAACTGGCAAACCGTGGAAAGAATCTTCATGAAGGACTAGACTTTTGCTCAGATATATATTCAATAAATATTTTCTGAGCTTTTCCAATGTGCTAGATACTGTACCAGGCACTAAAGTCATGGCCATAAGCTGGAATGTGACTTACAATTGGAAAGGGGAGATGGACAATAATGGAGGAGAGAAATAACTAAACATAACTTCAGACAGTGTTAAGAATTATGAGGAAAATAAAGCAGAAAATGAGCAAGTGACTGGGTTGCAATTTTAGATTGATTAGTCCTGGAGAAGATCTCTCTCTGACCAGGTGTATGTGGGTCTATAGGCCAGTCACTGGCTGGACATCAAGATCCCAGGTAGCTCCTGGTGAGAACTGCCTTCCTACAGGTATTGAGGCCTGGCGGGGGCTGAGAACGTCTCTGCCATCCCCTACCCTCATCAGCCTCCCCTGGTGGAAGTGTCTGCAGCCTAGGAAGACCGGCAGGCAGGCCGGCCAGCATCTGCCCCTAGGGTCAGTACAGGGAAGAGGGGGCCAGGACTGGCTGCTGCCCAGTGCCTGATTTATAAGGCGTCTCCTCTGATTCTCCCCGACACTGGCATTACCAGCAAAACTAATTCTCTCATTTGGTCCTTTATAATTGCATCCGCAAGTGCTTATTTCCGTGATGGACAATGCTGGCAGAAGTGTAATTTTCTTCTGCTGACGAAAAGGAAAAAAAATAAATACACACAGTGGGGGAAATTCCAAAGGTTAAGACAAGGTGAACCTGCAGTGGAGGAATAGTCAAATCCCCAGACTGGCCAGGGATGAGTCAGAAATGCCCATCTCTCCCCTGGCTATCGGGCAGGGAGACGTACAATGGTGCCCTCTGCCATTTCCCTTCGAGCATATACTATGTGCCATGCACTGTGCCCAGAATTTCTCATGCTTTATTTCATTACATCTTCCCAACGGCCTTATGGACCAGCACAAATATTATCCCCCATTTTATAGATAGAGAGAAATGAGGCTCAGAGAGGTCAATCGCCTTGCCCAAGGTCAAACAGCCAGTGCTGGGATGTGAAGTCAACACATCGACGGCCTAGAGGGCGCTCTTAACCACCCCCTCCCCGCTCCTCCCCTGGTGGGGCTGGGGAAGAGGCACATTCCTCCAGTATGAGAGCCCAGCTATGGGATCCAGGATGCTCTTACCAGGTCACTGTCCTCATCCTGTAGAAGCCAGATGGGCCCCATAGGCAGTCTTTTCCTTCTTGCCACAGTGACGCTGCCCCCAGCTTCTGCCCAGAGAGGGTGGGCTCCGGGAACACTGGCTGTGCCCATCAGCAGAGGAGGCAGCGGTCTCTGGCTGTGGTTTCCCAGGATGCTGGCCCTTAGCCATGACTCTTGGCCCTCAAAGGCTCCCACCCTACTCTTGCCCCAAGTGTGGTCTCGGTGTGTGCATGTGGCTAGACATGGGAGGCTGTCGCTTTCTGAAGGCTAGGGCAGCTCGGCTGGCTGCGAGGGCTCCCCAGCCAGGGTTCCTAGCACAGCACGCTCTGATATAGCCCTCCCTTCAACTTGTACGCCAGGGCTCTATGCCCAGCCCAACTCCCTGCCCTCTGATGCTTATCACAATAGCTCATACCCAATCCCAGGGGACTCACCATTTCAGCAGTCGTCAGGTCCTCCTCTCTTTGCTCTCTCTCAAGAGCCCCTTCTGACCCAGCCTGTTTTCGTGATGCACAGTTGCCCTCTCACCTTCTTCTATTTATTTTCCCTAGACGAAGGGACCCCCTAACAGGGTGCCTGCCTTGCTGACACACTGTCCCCATGAATCTCCTTACCTCACTGCTGTCCCTTATCATGGCCTTGCAGACATCCATCTGCTGATGTCGGGCCTTATGCACCAACCTGACTCCCGCCTGCTCTGGTCTTCTCCCAGATCTGCCTCCAAACTGTGGCCCATTGGATACTGCACTCTGATATCGCTGACTTCTCCTTGGGGACAGATGCCATCTTCTCTCACAGTTTTAAATACCCTCTACGCTTCTTTATAGTTTGAAAGTCCCATCCTTCTTTCTTCCTGTGTCCTCACATTTCCCTACCTTTCCCCTCTCTACACACATACCCTTCTTCTCTTCCTCTGTGTTTTGGGCAGCCCCCAGTATCTCCCTGTTTCACCCCCTACTTGTTCTCATAGAAACCTTCTTTCTCTGTCTGGCTCCGGTAGACCTGATCCTGCTACACACCCATAAAGACACACATACTTGCACCCACCTTCAATTTCAAACAAGCCCCACCCCTGTCTCATCCCCTGAGGCCCCTCCACTCCCCCTCCCCAGCTACCTGCACGCCTCTCCCCACAGGCCAGCAGCTGGCAGGCATACACTCAATCACTCCCCACCAATGCCTGCACCTCGTCACGCACGCTCGCCCGGACGCCCTGCACAGGGCTTCTGCTCTGAAGCAAGGCGGGCCCAGCTGCCTCCCCAGCAGCCCTGGGTCCCAGCAACACTGGCAGGCTGCGGGCATAGGCAAGCAGTTCTGCTCCCATGCACAAATCTGCAGAGAAGGGCACGCAGTACAATTTGTTCAGGAAACAATAGCAATGTTTGACATGTCATAAGGATTGATGGAGCAGAAATTTACATGGGAGAATGCATTTTTAAACAGCTCCACAGAGCCCCGGTGCTTCAATGGTAATGCTTTCCACATTCATCATTCGCTGAGCCTCTCTGAATAACTCCTTAAACTACATGAGATTAACTGCACTCTTGCAAGCACTGAGGGGCTGAGGTGGCCCGAGGGAGGCAGGAGACACTCTGCTGGAGGAACACAGTAGCCCAGAGGCTGGGGTGACCTCCGCTTGGCCTGATTAGGCCCATGAGGCCTGGTCCTCTCCCCTGTTCCCACACTCCCTCTCATGGTGCTGTGGATGAGGATTCCAGCTTTTCTCTAGGATAAGAGGTAGATGCTAATGGCCAGGAAGTATCATCTAGTCTGCCCCACACTTCTGGGGAAATGTGTGGTGCCTCAGTTTTCCTTGTCATCTCAGAAGGAAGCTATCTAATCTGAGAAGGAAGATAGAGCTGATGGGTGAGGGCATGGTGGGTTTTGGGGGTAGAGGAAAGTGTGGCTGGAAGCTGCTGCTCTGAGCACCTTCCAGCACCTTCCATGGGGAGCCCTGGACCAGGGAGAATGGTCACACTCCTGGGAGGATAGAAAATGACGGTGGCTATATAGAAAATTCCTCCTATTGGATTTTGTGTAAGGGATAAGAGAGTGAGTGTTTCAGGTGGGCAATGGTGCCAGGGAGTAAACAACAGGGTATGAGAGAGATCATGGGGAGGCCAAGGAGCACAGGAAGAAAACGAACATCCAGGAGAGCTCCTGGTTTTGCTCTTGGTCTTCTGAACATGCAGCATAGGACAAAGGGTGTTACCTGGGAGGTTGGGGCTGCAAGCCAAGGACAGAAGCTCAGAGCACATGGTAGGGTGAAGGAAATGAGTGAGAAGGTATCTAGGAAAAGGTAGGGACTTGACCGGTGGTGGGGGCTGCAGAGAAAGGGAAGAGGGACTTTCCTCCCTCATGTTCCATTGTGGACCTGGAATCGACACCCATGCCCATGGCAGACATTACTAATTCATCACGGTACTGCGAGCAGAGAAGACTTCACCAGAGAAGCCTTCACGATCTCTCTCAAGCTTGTCTTCTCTACGCTAATGATTAACTGCCATAATTGAGCTGATTTGAAATGTAAATCAAAGCCACAATGAGATATCACCTCAGACCTGTCAAAATGGCTATTATCAAAAAATCAACAAATAACAAGTGCTGGCAAAGATGTGGAGAAAAGGGAACCCTTGTGCACTGTTGGTGGGATTGTAAATTAGTGCAGCCATTATGGAAAATAGTATGAAGATTCCTCAAAAAATTAAAAATAGAGCTGCCATACAACCCAGCAATTCCACCTCTAGGTATTTATCTAAAGAAAATAAAAACAATAATTCGGAAAGATATATGCACACCTATGTTCACTGCAGCATTATTTACAATAGCCAAAATATAGAAACAATCTAGGTGTTCATCAATGGATAATTGGATAAAGAAGATGTGAGACACACACACACACACACACACAGGAACATTACTCAGCCATAAAAAAGGAAATCTTGCCATTTGCAACAACAAATGGACCTAGAGGGTATTATGTGAAGTGAAATAAGTCAGACAGAGAAAGACAAATACCATATGATTTCATTGATATACGAAGAACCTACAAAAAAAAAATGAACAAATAAAAGACTCATAGATACAGAGAACAAGCTGGTTTGCCAGCGGGGATAGGAGTGGGGGGATGGGTAAAAAAGGTGACGGGATTAAGAAGTACAAACCTCCAGTTATTAAAAATAAAAGTCATGGGGATGTAATGTATATAGCATAGGGAAAATAGTTAATATTACCATAATAACTATATATGGTATGATGATCACATCGTAAGGAACATAAATGTAGAATCACTGTTACTCACCTGAAACTAATATACAACATTGTAAGGGAACTATGCTTTAATAAAAACAAAGTGCCTAGAGCATCTTTTTAAAAAAATGCCTCTTTGCCATCTCCACTGGACTCTCTACTCTTTGAGGGTCAGAAATGTGCTGCTTCTTGGGGGGCACTGCTACAGGACCAGGCATGAAGGACCTCAAAAATATTTGTGGCTAAGGGCAGAATCACGAAAATACCACCGAAATGGGACAAAGAGATCTGGGTTCTGGTCTAGCTTCTGCCCTAGCCATCTGGCTGTGGGACTTTGAATAAGACACTGGGCTTGGGGCCTGTGGACTACACAGCCTCCTGACTAATCAGGGTCTACCTGCTTCTACTCTGGCATCAGCAGCTCATCCTCCACCAGAATCAGAGGGAGCTTCTGACAATGTAAGATTCCACTCACCAGCTGAGAAGGCTCCCAGAGCATTTAAGACAAAATCCAAGCTGCCTGCCGTGGCCTTGAGGCCTGATGTGGGCCAGCCCCTGCAGTCTCCGACTGCCTCTGCTAAGCCGTGTCCACTGTCACTCTGTTCCCGCCTTTCAGTCTTTAGGTTCCAACAGGCCAAGCTGGTTCATGCCACATAACCTTTGCACTAGCAGTTCCCTAAAAAAAATGATCTCTAGAGTCTGGCTCTTTCCCACCCCTGGAGTCTCAGCAGACAGGATTTACATCTGTAAATTTATTTGCATTTGTAAAAGCGCACCCTGACTGTAGCTAGGATAACAGGTTCCTGGGACAGAAATGGGAGGCAGGAGTCGAAGTGGTTATTGCTGTTAAACAAGCAGTGGTGAGAGATGATGGGGGCTCGACGGGTGGTCAGGGCCATGCTGGGAAGTGGCTGGACTCAGCTGGAGTTGAGAGCTCTTGTTGGTGGACAGAAGCAGTGAGGAGAAGGGCATGGTTTTGGAGCATCTGAGCAAATGTCACTGGCTAACTCTTCCCACCAGAATGTAAGTTTTATGAGGGCAGGACCTGAGTCTGGCTTGTTTCTGATGGATCCTCAGTGCTGGAGGCCCTCGACAAACAGGGGCTGAATGAATGAGATTACATATGATGACGTATGAGGTCCTTTCTACCAGTGATAAGCCAACTGCAAATCCTGAGTAGATAGAGTTTTAGGGTGGGAAGAACACTAGGATGATGATGATGGAGACTGAGGGGGTGGGGTGGAAGACAGGAGAAAGGGAGGAGGGAGAGATAAAAGAAGGAGTGAGGAGGGAAATGGAAAAAAGATAAAGATCAGAGGAGGAGGAAGAGGAAAAAGGAAGGAGGGGAGAGAAGGGAGGAGGAAGAGGGAGGGAGAAAGAGATCAGAGGAAGAGGAGGAGAGGCATAACCAGAGTAACATCCACTGTAAGCCTCAGTTCCTCATCTGTAAAATGAGGCTAATAACACTCCCTGCCTTGTGGGGCTGGTTGTGAAGATTAAAAAAGGTGCTACACTTAAGATGCTTTAGACCAATGCATGGCACACGGTCTGCATTTCTCAGTGGAGCTAGTATTAGTATTCCCACTCTTAAGTCTAACCAAAAAACACCCCCAACCCCAGCAATGGGCCAGGTGGAGGGAAGATGAAGTGGCACCGAGCCCTGCAGGAGGCGGGTGCTCTGGCAGGAGCCAGGCTGGAGCCCCATGTATTAATGTGTCAGTCCTGTGGTGGGGGAGGAGAGATGAGATTCAGGCTGACAGGTGCTCTCAGTGTGTGGGGGTCCCAGCTTGTTTGTTATTGCAGCCAAGGTGTTGTTCCCCTACCCCTTTATTTCTCTTTATTTTATTTTAAAATCTGGAAATAAAAATTGATGGGGAGCAAATTGCTCTGGCCAGAAGCTCTGTGCTTAAAAGAGTCGTCCTGGGAAAGCAATTACAGGGATGTCAAAGGCTGTCAGGGTGGCCAGCAGCTGCCTGTGGTCTGTAGGCCCCTGCTGGGGAGGTGCTGGAGCCAGCCTGGAGGAGCGGTGTGGGCTCCCACCCCCGTGGAAACATGGGCATAACTGAGATCACTGTGTTGCTGAGTGCTGCTACCTTGGGCCTGGCACTGTGTGAGGAACCTGACAGGATCTGTCTCTAATTTGCCCTTAAAACAAGCAGCAAGACAGGGGTCACAATGCCATTTTATAGGAAAAGCAACTCCAACTGATAATAAATACAAAGATGATAACAATAGCTCACTCCTGTTCAGTACTTATTGGGTTCCAGGCATTATTCTGAGAAATCTACGTGGATTATTAACACATTTCATTTCCACTCCCACTCTAGGAGATAAGTACTAATACTACCGTCATCTTATGGATACAGAGTGTCCAGCCATAGTGGAAGCTGCCAGTGCCACATACAACCCCTAATGCTCACCTCCACCTGCCAAGGGCTGCTGTGCTGGGAGTACTTATGCAGTTCTCAGCCTGTCAGCTTTTTTCCTCAAAGAAGCAGGTGTCATGATGGCATGTCCACATCCCTAGAAACTGCTCTCACTCATTGGGGTTGGGAATTGATGGACCAATACCCCCGCCTCCTTGCCCTGAGGTGGGATGACTCAGGCACAGCCTCTCTCCCAGATTTCCCAGTGGAACAAGCTCCAGTACCCCCTGTGGTAACTGGCTTCGCAATGTCCCCTCAGTGACCTCATCTTACTTTCCACTCCCACCTGAGTTTCCCAAGTAAACCACCTGTCCCTGAGTCCTTGTCTCAGGGTCCGCTTTGGGTTCCCCAAAGCCAGACCACAGACACAGGCCTCAGGCTGGACACTGGGCACACGAGGCTGAGCCAGATGGTATACTCCCTGCCCTCATAGCTGCAAGTGGTGCAGGGACAGCAGGTACCGGGCTCAGGGTCCCAGTCAGTCACGGACTGAGCTGAGATTTGAACCCTTGTCTGCCTGACATTCACACACATAAAGCAAAAAGAAAACAAACATCAATCCCACTCCTAACTCTTCCGCAACACTGTCCATTCTCTCATGCTCTTGGGTTTGAGGATGACTCAACTGAACGACTTAAAAAAAATCACATCTGACCATTGAACAAAGAAAACTGGGATGCAGAAAGCCATTTTTGCGGGATGCAGGCGGAGAGGAGGTGGCTAGCTGGCTGGGGGTGAATGAGACATTCACAATCAGAAGGGACTAGGACCACTGTGGGGCCAGTTATCAAGGAGGGATTATGTGGTAGAGGATGGGAAGGGGAGGGAGCCAGAGTGGTGTGGGGACAGACACTGTGGGTGAGGCTCAGTTAAGTGTGACCTTATGTTCAGAGGAGATGGAAGGAAGAGGAAAAGACAGTCCAATCAACCCCCTGGGGGTGCAGCCAAATCATAGCTGGGACCGTCTCCCCGCTCCCCACCGCCCCGTTACCGGATCTCAACACTGTACCCCACCCTGAGTCTGCCGCCCTCCAGCTTCTCCTCTACGCGCGTGGGATGTAACAGGCAGCTCCAGGTCTAGTTGGGAAGGTGGGAGAGGCTCCTGGGTGGGGGCTAGTCCCACTCATGTGCCAGGGCACATCCCCACTAGAAGGTGGCTTGGAGTGTGGGTGGCATGCCCCCATGCCTGCTGCCACCGGCAGGCACAGACTGGCCTGGCACGTGCTACTCACTAATGAACCATATTGATTCCACATTCTCTTGTTGTCTCCTTAAATGGCAAGCCACACATCTGAGAGATTAAATACCCACATGATTGCCCACCTGACATCTCCATCACTCCGCCTGCGGGTCCCTAATGAATTTTACAGCCCCTCAATGACAGAAGAAATTAAGGTCAAAGTCCGATGCAGAGACTATAAATCACTCATGATCTCTGAGATGAGCAGAGGGCTGCAGCATCAAGCCCTCATTCACCTGGGCCAGTCCAGCCCTGGGCTTGGTGAGATACCAGATGTTGTGAGTGTAGGGTAGGGAGGGCGGGATACTCATGCCTGCGAAGCAGCCCTGACAACAGACACTTGGGTTCCCTCGCTCCTCTACCCACCCCACTACCAGTAGTTAGAATGTTCTAACAAGACTGAGAAACTCACTGAGAGGTGAGCAACATATCTCATTTATAAAAACTTGCATGTCGAGGAGTTCAAAACACCTTGGCCGCTCTGTTCTAAAAATGTTCCCAGAATGGGGAGAGGGTTCAACAGCATTCTTTCCATTTTGCTGATAGAAAAAAAAGAGGCTTGCAGAGTAAAGAGACTTGGCCAGGATCATTCAGCAAATGGAAGACCTTGATCTCCTGACCCCAGGTTTGCAGGTCTTGTTACAGTGATGCATAAAGGAGTCTTTTGTCTTGGTCTTGTTTTTCCTTGGGTAGGGTATACTCTCTGCAGGTGGCTGGGCAGGCAGAGGGAGCTCTGGCCTTGGGTTCAGTTTGCATTTCCTCATACCTCTTGGTCTCAGTTTTCTTCAGATGCTCAAGGAGGGTTTCAGTCTCTATGAGGCTATGTTGCCTCATGCTTAGGGAAAGGACTTTGGCTTCTTAGAGACAAGGGTTCATGCCTCAGCTCTGTCCCTTCCATGAGTGTGACCTCTGGCAAACACCTAGCTTCTCTGAATCTCAGTGCTCTCACCTATAAAATGAGGAGGCTAATTTCTAGCTTACATGTTGCTGTGGGGATTCAATGAGATAACACTCATAAGATGCTTAGCTTGGTGCCAGGTACTTAATATCGGTACCTATCACTTGTACTTAGCACTTACTCTGTGACATGTACTGTGCTAAGTTCTTTACATGTACTATCTCACTGAACCACCCCCAACAAATCTATAAAGAACCATCATCACCATCATTTTCCAGAAGAGGAAACTGAAGCACACTGAGGTTATTTGTTAGAAACTAAACATCCATGCTCCCTTTCTCAAATTAATAGAAACCATGGTTTTTAGGTGGCACAGCACTATCTGTCTAATATACGATACTTTCCAGCTTCCTTTGCAGATAAGCACAGCCACATGACTAAGTTTTGGCCAAGGAGATAAAAGCAGAAGTTTGCAAGGCATTTCTAGGAAGTCTCCTTAAAAGGGAGAGAGTGCCTTCTTTACTTCCTCTATTCTGCAGCTTGGAATACGAATGTGAAGGCTGGAGCTCTAGCAACCATATTAGACCATGAAGATGAGGACTACACTCCAGGAATGGTAGAAAAGAGTTTGAAAGAGCTACCCAAAGCTGTTCCCCTCTGAACTACTTTTACATGGAAGAGAAATACACTTTGATCTTGTTTAAGCAACTATTGGAGGTTTCTGTTACTGGTAGCTGTATTGGGTCATTGCTGATACAAATAACCTATTCAAAGTCATAGAGCTCAGTAATGGCTAAGTCAGGATAAACCTGGGTAGTTTAAGTCTAGAATCTGGGGATTTTACTACTGTCTCTTGTAGTAAGCATTTGGGAAACATGAATTGATATCATCATCGTCATTGTTACATAGTAAAGCAGAAAAAGCTCCTTCTAGAGATGTTCAAACAGGTAACCATGCATTAGGTGGTCATGAAATCAATATAGTGGGTCATGACTAGCATTAAAATAAAACGAATAGAATAAAATAAAAAGTAGTAGAGTAAAAAATAGACATTGATGAAAAATTTGAGGAAGACACAAATAAATGGAAAGGTAGTCCATGCTGATGGATTGGAAAATTAATATTGTTAAAATGTCCCCAAAGCAATCTACAGATTCAATGCAATCCTTATGAAAATTCTAATGGCATTTTTTGCAGAAATAGAACAAACAATCCTAAAATTTGTATGGAATTACAAAGACCCCCAATAACCAAAGCAATCTTGAGAAAGAAGAACAAGATGGAGGCATCACACACCCTGATTTCAAACTATATTATAA
Source organism: Pteropus alecto (assembly GCF_000325575.1). Lineage (NCBI taxonomy): Eukaryota > Metazoa > Chordata > Mammalia > Chiroptera > Pteropodidae > Pteropus > Pteropus alecto. Next base: position 12,416,242 of record NW_006438113.1, read on the forward strand.
AGCTAGAGCAATCGAAACAGTATGATATGGGCATAAAAACTGACACATAGATCACTGAGACAGAATAGAGAGCCTAAAAATAAACCCACACATATATGCTCAATTAATTTGTGACAAAGGTGCCAAGAATATATCAATGGAGAAAGGACAGTCCCTTCTATAAATGATGTTGGGAAAACTGAACAGCCACATGCAAAAGAATAAAACTGGACCACTATCCTGCACCATACACAAAAATCAACTCAAAATTGATTAAAAATTTGAATGTAAGACTTGGAACCATGAAACTCCTAGAAGAAAACACAGGTGGGAAGCTCTTGACATTGGTCTAGGCAATGAATTTTTGGATTTGACTCCAAAAGCAAAGGCAAAAATAAACAAGTGGGTGGGACTACATCAAACTAAAAAGCTTCTATACAGAAAGGAAACCATTAACAAAATGAAAAGGCAACCTACCAAATGAGATATTTGCAAATCATATTCTGATAAGAGGTTAATATCGAAAATAGATAAAGAACTCACACATCTCAATAGCAAACAAACAAAAAAATCCCCAATCCAATTAAAAAATGGATATAGGATCTGAATAGACATTTTACCAAAGAGGACATACAGATGCTAGCAGGTACATGAAAAGGCTCTCAACATCACAAATCACTAGAGAAATGTAAATCAAAACCATAATGAGATATCACCTTACACTTTAGAATGACTATCATAAAAAAGACAAGAAATAACAAATGTTAGTGAGGATGTGGAGAAAAGGGAACCCTTGTGCATTACTGGTGGGAATGTAAATTGGTGTAGCCACTATGGAAAACAGCATGGAGATTCCTCAAAAAATTAAAAGTAGAACTACCATATGATCCAGCAATTCCACCATTGAACAGTTATCTGAAGAAAATGAAAACACTAACTCGAAAAGATATCTGTACCCCCATGTTCATTGAAGCATTATTCACAATAGCCAACATATGGAAACAACCTGTGTCCATCAACGGATAAATGAATAAAGATGTGGTAAATATACACAATGGAATATTATTCAGCCATAAAGAAGGAAATCTTGCCATTTGCAACAATATGCTTGAAACTCCAGGACATTATGCTAAGTGAAATAAGTCAGAGGAAGACACATACCATATGACTTCACTTATATGTGCATCTACAAACAAAACTGAGCTCATAGATACAGAGAAAGGATTTGTGGCTGCCAGAGGTGGTGGTGAAGGTGGGGATGGGTTCAAATGAGTGAAGGTAGCCAAAAGATTCAAACTTCCAGTTATAAATTAAATGTCATGAAGATGTATCGTACAGTATGGTGACTACAATCAATAGCGTATTGTGCATTTGAAAATTGCTGAGAGAGATCTTAAAAGTTCTCACAAAACATGAAATACCGTACAGTATGGTGACTACAATCAATAATAGCGTATTGTGCATTTGAAAATTGCTAAGAGAGATCTTAAAAGTTCTCACAAAACATGAAATCTAGAATAAAATAGAAAATACTGGAGTGTATTATTGCATGTAGCAAGGAAGTATTGTCCTAGATATGAATGTGTGTGTACATCCTTGGTCATGACGTTAAATGTAGTTTTTGTTATGGATCATGGTTAAAAAATTTTTTTTGAAAAACACTAAACACACCAATAGGCATATGGGACTTTGAGCCACTCCAAAATTAAGCTGGCAGAACCACAGCTGTCATCCCCTCCTACAGGGATTGTGTAGCAAGATTAAGCCGCCCCAAAACCACAGGCTCAGCTTAATTTCCTCCTAAACCTCTGTGCCGATCCCCTGCCTAGACCCCTGCCCAGATCCTCTTTCTGTTCTCAGCCTTTCTCCCAATTGCTTCCAGGAGAAACTCTCAGACCTAGGTCCTGATGGTTGCTACAGGCCCATCTCTCCCATCACCCCATGCCAGAGCTCAATCTTTCCAGCACATGACACAGGTGGACTTCATACAGGCATTTGGTTTGTAGCACTTATGACTTCATTTTTGCCCTGGCTATTCTGATAGCTACCCATTGTCCCCTTGCCCAGGGGGTCCATATTCTTCACTCTGGTGTCCTCTGAGCAACTATCTGAGCAGGAACAATTAGCAGCTAACCTACTGAAGGGTGATTCTGACAGGTGCAGAGAATTACAGGATCTCTGCATGGGAAGGGACTGACTGGGGGGCAAGTAGTCACATGCTGCCATAGGAGGTCTTAGAGAGTGTCCAGCAGAACATCTTTATTTTATGGATGAGAACACCGAGGCCGCAGGAACCAGGACCTGTCAGGGACCTGACTGAGCTGCTCTTGGAGCCTCCCAGGCCAGCACGCAGCCCATCTCCCCAGACTCTGGAGATGGCTGATTCCAACAACAGGCTGGAGCCCAGCGTGGGAGTGGGTACCTGATGGTGACTGGCAAACAGGAGAGAGATCTAGGGGCTCTGGAGTCTGACAGACCCAGGTTCGAATCCCAACTTGGCCACTTACTAGTTGGCTGATGCTGGGCAGGTTACTTTCTCTGGACCACCGTTTCTTTCTTCTGCACAATGGCACAGAAGAGATGAGTAGCATCCTGTGAAATGCTTGGCATTTACTAAGTTCACGACACCTGCCCACCAGGGTTGTGGTGATGAATAAGTACCCTCTTGGGCAAAGATCAGCAGCAGACAGAGATGCTCCTACCAAGGATGGGGGATTCTGGAGGCACCCGTGAGGGAGGCCTCGAAGGCTCGACAGGCCGTGGAGCTTCAGATCAATTTGCCAAAAATCAATTAGTTGAGTGACTAAGTGGCTGGAAACTGTCAGACCTTAAAGTCTGGGAAAATCTACTTCGGGGGCAGAGGTGGGGGAGCCCCAACTCTCCATTCAGACCCAGGCCTGAGCCCACCAAAAGAAGCCCCCTGCGGCCTCCCAACCCAGAGTCCCTGCCTTGGCTCTGTCCAGAAGCCCAGCGTGGCTACGGGCAGGCAGCAGCCAGCTGTGTACTTTTTTTCTCCTTAGCACCTGTCCTACCTCTTTTTCCATCCCATTTCAGTTTTACGAATTGATATTTAGATTAAAGAGATAAACACAGCCGAAGAGCACTGAGGCCTGACAGACAGAGGAACTCGGACCGTCAATCACCGCCAGCCAGCTCTGCTTCCTTCCAGCTCCTGGCTGGCACTGTACTGGCTCCCTGATTAGGGATGAGCCCAAGAGCAGATTAAAGGGGCCCAGAAATACAGCCTAGACACCCCCAAAATAGGGGGTGTGTGTGTCTATAAAGGCCTTCCAGGCCAGCTTGGGAGCAAGGCTGTGGTGACCTATGTACCATTTACTAGTGTCTGTCTCTGTCTTTTTCTTCCCTGCCTGGTGACTCCCCCACCCCCCACCCCCAACCCTCCCCAGGCTGCAGATAAAGAATTCAATTTCCTTTTAAACGGTGGGAAAATTGGAAGAGATTTTGTTCTGTTTAAGCACAGCTGGAGTCTCAGGTCTCAAGGGACTGGAGAACAATGAGATCAATTAAGATACCCAGGGTGAGGGGTGTCAGGAGGGGGTGGGTTGAGAGAACACAGGTAGGGGGGCCAGAGGGGGAAGACCCAGGCCTGTCAGGAAGTCCGGCTTCCTCTCTTCCTTGCATTGACCTTTCTGTTGGCTTTTGCTGAAGTCTCTGGATGGGGCCTACACATTGGGTTGTGTTATCATCTCCCAGACTTGCTAATAACTTGTGTTGGCAATTTCTGTCACCAGCTTTATACAATGATAGAATAGAGTTGAACCAATGCTATCAGAAGAGGGAGAGGCCACTGTTCTAGAACAGCACGGGTAGCCCCAGGCGCCCAGCACGCAGCAGGCGCTGGTACCACCATCGGCATTTGCTGTGTGCAGATGGGGGACTGCGACCTTTCCATGCATGATTCCACAACACCGCTGAGATAGGAGTTATTCTTCCCATTTTATAGAGGAGGGCTGAAACTCAGGGACAGCCAGTAACCTGCCCGACGCCAACCTGTGGTAAGAAGCTAAGGCAGAACTCCAACCCAGGGCTGTTTGCCCACTTTAGAGTTTGCGAAGGTACAGGGCCCACCAGGCAGTCAAATGGAGATGAGATGGAGGGACCTTGCTGGGTGAATGGTGAAGCCGGTGCCCAGACCTGAGCATAAGCTGGAAGAGGAAGGTATGTCAGAAAGACTCTAGAATATTCCACTTTTCCCCCTGCACTGCCACCTGTGTGGTTGGAGCAGGCATCTCTCGCCTGGTCTCCCACCTTCCACCCTGTCTCCCCCACTCCCATTCTCCACGTAGCAGTTACAGTGGTGATCCATCAAGTCTCCTTGGCTCAGTCACCTATGATGGCTCTTTGTCCCAGTCAGTTGCCTCTCTGTCCTCTCTGCATATCCACCTGTACCGCCAGGCTCTTGTCTGGAAGCCTTTCACCCGCAGCTCCCTCAGCCTGGGGCAGCCCTTTCCTGGATCCCCGTCCCCCGCAACCCCTAAGCTTCCCTCAAGGCTCTATCTAATGTCGCCTTCTGTGAGAGGCCTGCTTTCCCTGACCACTTGAGAGAACATAGTAACAATGCCACTGGGGGCACTCCCCACCCTGCTCAGCTATATTTTTCCCCATGGCGCGTGTCCCCATCTGACGTGTTCTGTATTTCTTTGTTCATTGTCTCCTGCCCCTGAAATGTGCAGGGCTCTTTGTCTTGTTCACTGCCATCATTCCACACCCTTGATAAATAATCACTGAATGAAGGAGTATGGTAGTTGCATCTGGGGGCCCAGAGGGTGCAGAGTCCTGCTCTGGGAGGGACAGTGGGAAAGCCTTCTGCAGGGGAGACACAGGGCCTCACAGAGGGCCCCTGGCTTGCCCAGGAGCAGCTAAGGAAGCAGGGTCAGCTCCCACTCATCTGTCTGCAGAGCCCACGCTGAGGAGCTGGGTGTACTTCAGCCTTGATCTTGCAATCACATGTCCTGATTGGGACCAGGATGCCCAGAGGATCTTGGAATTTGGTGGCCATTATATAATCCAACACCCCACCTTTGTTCCTGGGCTGGAATCTGCATCCTCAGACCCTGCCTGACCTAGAAAGGGCCCTCAGAAAGCATCAGTTTACACTCTCATGGATGCTCTAGAGCCCAGGGTCAAATTTACTCTGTGCTGCATGTCAGGGGTGGAGAAGCTGAGATAGAGAATCTGCCTTTGGAAAGTTTCCACTGGAGTGGGGAGGAAAGGACTCAGCCACAAAGTCCCTAATAAGACTGGTGAGAGCAACCAAGGGAAGCAAGGTGGAGGGCGTGCGGGGAGGAGGGTGAGGACCTTGGGTGAGGTGGGCACATGCCTGTCACTGGGGGGAGGGCTTGTTATGGGGAGGCTGCCAACTGGACTGGCCCATAGGATCAGCAGGCTTTTGACAGTCTCAGGAGAAAAGGGGAGAGAGGTGGAGAGTTGTGTGAGCAAATACAGGGGGTTGTACAGGGAGTTGGGGAATCTGGTCGGGCTGGAAAACGGATGCCGTAGGATAGAGGGGGTGGAAAGCAGCTCCGGGCCGGGCATAGGGGCTTTGAAAGCCAACCCAGGCACTGGAACTTTCCTGGCCAGGGGGTGCCTGGAGGCAGCAGGGATTACTCTTCTCCCTCCTTTCCTACCACTATTCATGGAGAGCTCTTACCAGGCTGAAAATGGGATTTGAAGGGTTCCCTTTCTTCCGCTCATTTTTGTACAATATCCAGGAGGAACAGAGGGAACTTGCTGTCTCCGGCTCCATGCTCACATGACATCTCAGTAAAGGATACTGAATTGGAATGAGCTCTGAATGCTTACAAAACATCTACGATTATGTAATTTTTTTGATATTCTTCCCACTGAGAGTTGGGACGCATCTCTAATCCCTCTCCTTGAATTTGAACTTGCCTAGTGACTCAATATAACCAACAGAATTCACCAGAAATGAATATCATGTGACCTGTAGGCTAAGTCAGAAAAGGCCACACAGCTTCTGACTGGTTCTCTGGGGATGCTGGTTCCCCAGAGGCTTCCTCTGAGGTGCTTCCACTCATGCCTGAGATGCCTATGCCATGTGGAGAGGCCACATGTAGGTTCTCAGGTGACAGCCCAGCTGAGTCAGTTCTTTAGCTGGACCAGCCTAGGCACCACACATGGGAGGGAGAAGCCTTCAGCTATTGGAGTCACTCCCAGATTTTGAGGAGCAGAGAAGGGCCCTCCGCTGAACCCTATCTATATTCCTGAGCCTCCAAATCCAAGAGCATTAGAAAATGGTTGTTGCTTTGTGCAGCCTAGTTTGGGGTGGTTTCTTATGCCACAATTGAAATGGAAACAAGCTCCGTGGCCCTTGCTCAGAGTGTGGCACAAAGGAAGCATTTACTGAGTGAGTGCTGACTGAATGTGGGAACGGAGGAAAACAGGGGAGAACCACTGAGTTCTTTGGGGCAGAGAATTATGACGCTCCTAGAGTCAGGACAAGCTACGTAATTTGCAGGGCCTAGTGCAAAACGAACATGTGGGGCCCCTTGTACAAAAATTAAGAGTTTCAAGATGGCAACAGCAGAGCATCAAACCAAGTGTGAGACCTTCTAAGTCCAGATCTCTAAGCAAATGCCCAGGCCGCACACCCACGAAGCCAACCTTCCTGTTGCATCTGCTGCCTGCCTCCAAGAGTCCTGGTCCTCTCCTGTGTCCTTATGGAAACTTTCTGTCTTCTGCTCCCTGAGGCTGGGGCCTGAGTGTTAGACCCCCGGGGTTGGGCACAGACAAGAACTCAACCAGTATGTCAACTTGAGAGGAGCTGGTGTCCAGTCAGTGAAGTCGGACCCAAAGGCAGACAATACTGAAACTCACACACCTAAGTTTTAGAGCCACTGACCCTCAAATAAGATGGAGTCTGTGGCAGATAAGAATATAAACGACAGCACTAGCAATCACAGCTGTCATTTACCCAATGTGTTCTAATGTGCCAAGTGCTCTAAATGCCCCATCTCTCTTAATCACGGTGTAGATAGTATCATCATGCCCATAGCAAACTCTGGACACTGAAGGTCAGACACAGGCAAGCATTGGCCCAGGCTCACAGAGCAAGGTTTGAATCCAAGTCTCCTTGGTTTCAAAGTCTTGCTCCCAGCCAAGGTTCCCTCCAGCAGGTGTTGATGCAACTGGGAGGTGCTCCCTCATGTTGCAGAGCAGCATGCCTTTCTGCAAGGAGCCAGAGGTTACTAGGGAGCACCACCTGAGACTGAGGCAGGGGACTGGTCTTCCCTGACCACCTGGCTGGGCCATCAGGTTCCTAGCACCTGGGTGAGGCCCATGTTAAACTCCTTGCATTCAGCAACATAGTGGTGGTGGTAGTGGGGGCTGTTCTCTGAGCCTGCAGGATGAAGGAGCCCCACGGATCACCAAGCTGGGGAAGAGACTCTGTGTTTTACATCTACTAGGATTGAGGTTGCCCTTCACCAAGGTCAGCCTGGAGCAGTGACATCACAACACACCTTTTCCTTTTGGTGTCAATTGTATTCACTGCGAGTGGAGGAGGGAGGTAGGGGACGAGCAGCAGCAGGGCTGTCTCTGTTGATGTTGTAGAGGGTGCAGAAGCAAGGCTGAACCAAGGGGCAAAGCCCGTCAGCTCTAGGAGCAGGGAGGTGAATGCCTTGGGAATTTCCAGCAAACTTCCAAATGGGGCTGGGAGAGGGACGGGCACAGCAGATGAGGAAGCTCTGGAGGCCGGTGAGTGAGTGACTCTCGAGGGGCAGGAAGCATGTCTGTGTCACAGAGAGTGAAACTAAACAAGAGTGACTCCCCTTTCCTCTTAGACACAATAAGTTGGAATTAGAGACTCTGCAGAGCCAGAGACTCTGAAGCAGCAACCGGCCCAATCACCTCACTTTATAATGAAGACACTGGGGTCCCAGAGGCTTATTGACTTGCCCAGGTTACATGGCTGCTCGGGGCAGGGCCACGACTCCAAGCTTGGTAACCCCACTCCACGAAGTCTCAGCCAGGAGGTTTGGCTTGACTTGCTGATATTTTCTGAGTGCGTGCCTGGTCAGGCTCTGTGCTGAGTGCCTTCACATACTGTTCCACTCAGTTCTCACAACAGCTCTCTCAGATAGGATCCTATTAGGGTATTCCCCACACCTCCACCCCACCCCAGGTCACAGAGGAGGAAATGGGCTCAGCATCCTGTCGAGCCTCCACCTTGGCAGAGCTGGGCTTGTACACAGGCTGGAGGGCAGCTAGATTGGGGTCCTTTAAGGCCAATAATAAAAACCACTTCTTCAGTCTGTCAGCCCTTAACTATTTCCACCCACATCACCACAATGGGGTCTCCCAAAAATCTAGCTATGTGGGCTGGGCAGGCACTTCATGGGAAGAAACTCCCCAGAGGATGGACCCTGTCCATGATGGTACTAGCCTCTCAAGGAAAGACTGCGAAGAGGGGCAGAGAGGGGAGAGAGGAGCCATGCCTTTCAGCCCCCATGGGGTCACTCTGTCTGCCTGGAGCTGATGACAGGTACCGTATCTCTGGGCTGAGCAAATCATGAGCTTGTGGCCCTGGGCCATACACCTGCCCATTCAGGGTTATGCACCTCTCCTTCTTGCTTTGATTCCTCTACCTGGAGAAGAACCCAGTCCATCA
>NW_006438113.1:12424885-12429194 GCF_000325575.1 Pteropus alecto
ACCTCCCTAGAGCAGAGAAAGAAGGCTTTGGAATGCAGTAAGACCTGCCCTAGCAGTAACTTCCCTGACTGGATGCCTCAGGGACACAGAATAAATCTGGGGACATGAGCCCTATACTGCAGGAGGCCAGGCTGGCTCCTTGTACATCCTAGGTACAATCTCTGTCAGCTTTTTTCCCAAGTGTCTGCCAGGATGAAATAGGTAAGAGAAGGTGCATGGTTTGATACAGGTCTTCTGTACTATCTGAATAGCAGTCCACTGGTTATGTTTGGGGTAGGTAGAATTCAGGAGGAAGAGAAAGTTGAGCCCCATCTGCCTCACGAGTGCAGGAATCTACCTTCCTGCACAGCACATCTCCCTCACTGGATTCTAGCCACAGGGCCTTTGCACATGCTAGTCCCTCTTTCTCCAATCTGCTTCCCTCCCCTTGCTCCCCTGTTAATGACTACTCAGTTGCCACTTCCTCAAGGAAGCCTTCCCTGACCACGGTCAAATTCAGGCGCCCTGTTATAGGTGTTCGTAACTCCCTGATCTCTCCATCATAGCAAGTAATACTTCGTGTAGAGGTTCACCTTTTTAGTATGAACATCAGGCTCTCTCTGGAGACTGTGAACATCATGAGGGCAAGACTCACATCACCACTGTGTCCTCAGGGCCAAGTGCCTGACACAATGTAAGTATTCAAAAAATTTTGAATAAATGAATGGATCTATTGCTTTCCTACTGTCCAACATCGCCCACAAACCCTGCTAGGCCCCAGGTACCAATTGGTCAGGCTGTGGGGCTGCCCCAAGCTCAGCAGAATCCCAGGAAGACATCCAGTGGTCTTCCCACCTAACTCCTGTTGTCAGGTCAGAAGGCGGGATGGGAAGGCGAAAATCAGAGCAGCCTGGGTATGAGAGAGGATGGGGAGCCACCAACATTATACAAGAACCTGCATGCTCACAGGTGTATTACATACACACACCCAGATGCATATAGTTGCATCATAAGTACATGCAGAGACACAAGAGCATGCCTGTGTGTGTGCATACACACAGCTCCCACAAACATACCTCACATGCCCCCCACACATACGTGGGTACATAAAACCTGCACATTCATCCCATGGCGTCACCCTTCAGAGGACCGTCTCCCACCGACATTCATCCTGCATCCCCCCTCCTTCCAGGAAGCCTTTCCTAATGAAGACAGCTCTGGGCTGCCTTGGGATTCCTGCTTCTCTGGTTAAAGTACTCAGGTCTCCCCGCCCTGGTCTTCCTATCAAAGTTGTTCACCTCTGACCCCTGAGTGGCTTGGGACCCAGAGAGTTAAAAATTCACCTGATAGTGCCAGAGGTTCTTGAGGGTCCAGAGTGTAACCCAGGGACACAATGCCTGGAGCAACCCTGTGGCCTGTCCACCTGAGTCCTGCAGAAAGCACTTTCTAGCTCCTCTCTTTACCCTCAACTCTGAACATGACTGAAAAGACAGGCTCAATGGTCCAGTGCAGAGCCTTCTAGACGGGCAGCCTAGTGGTTAAGCCTGTGGCTTGGGGTCAGACATTCTTTTTGTGAATTCCAGTTCAATCACTTACTATCCTTGGGGCCCTGAGCAAATTATTTAACCTTCCTACATACTTCAGTTTCCTCCCCTGTACAATAAGAATGACAGCATCTACTTAGGTTAGAAATAACGTGTCAAGTGTGTGGTTTACAGCTAGTCCTCAATAACAGCTGTTGAAATGACTGTTATAACAACAGTAGCAGCCCTTGCAGGTCATCTCAGCTATCCCTCTGCCTCTGGGCATGAATGTCTCAGGCACTAGGTCTAGAAAGAACCACAGGCCATTTTAATCCATCTTGTTCATTTTACAGATGAGGTCTTGAGAAGGGAAGCGGCCTCTGCTCCAGTCATCTGAATCGGCATTCAAAGTCGTCTTTGAAATCTAGACCCCCCTCTTTCTCTTCCACCACTGGAAACTCATTTTGTTATGACTGTGGACTATAAGGGCCTCAAAACCTGGGCTGGGGGAGATCCAGGAAGCAGGGAGGCGAGAAGGTCCAGCCCTTCCACCCCTGCTGGGACTCCCAGGCTGGAGGTGCCAGCCATCTTCCTGTTCTGCCTTCCCTGCCCTACTATGAAACTGCTGCCTTCTCCCAGAACAGACGATGAGCCATAGAAACAGGCCGTGCCAGGGTGGGGGTTAGGGAGGCCCCTTGCAGCAGGCTCTGCCCCAGCCTTCGGTGAAAATTAAAACATTTTCTTTTTCTTCATAATTTTTTTCTGACACAAGTGCCCATGAAACATTTTAATAACATCCCAGAAAAGGTCAGGGAGAAGGAATTTCACAGTCCCTGAGCAGGCAGCTATAACTTCAGCTCCTCCTGAAGCAAAGAAGGTGAAGAAATTGAGCTGACCTGGGTCTGAGTAGAGAACGGCAGGGTGGCTGTGTGTCGTGTGGCTGTGAAATTTACTACCTGCTAGGAGCTCTGGGAGCACCTGGGGGAGACTGGAAGATGATGATGGGTAGGGGTCACATCCATTGCTCACATATCTTGACAGCAGCCTTGGGTGGGGGGTGGTCTCGTGCCCATTTTCCAGATAGGAAGTAAGAGCTCTTAGAGGTGACATGGCTAGAGCAACACAGCAAAGATAGGAAGACCAGGACCTATGCAGTTTCACTTTAGGTCCTGAGTAACTTTAGGTGCACGACCCTGCTGCTGGAGCTTAACATTGGGTGTAATGGCACCCTTGTATCTACACAATTCCATTAACTCTAGGCTAGGGGGTTGAAAAGGAGGTGGGGGCAAGGCTTGGACAGATGCAGGAACTAGAAGCTGAGCAGATGAACTGGCCCTGGACAGAGACTCTCAAGCGACCACAGAGGAGGCTGAACTCATCTGCTAACCACCTCAAGGACGCCTGGGAGAGAACTACAGAAGGGGTCATGGGCACCGGGCAGGGGGTCCACACAGGCCCAGAACTGCCCCAGTGCTTAAGGAAACAGTTTTGAGGACTTAGGCTCCAGTACTAACCCGAGATGGGATTGGGCCTGACACATCGTCCTTGGCACCAGCAGTTGGCCACCAGCCAAGAGGTATGCCTTCCTACACACCTTATTCCTGCTCCACAGGCTCTCACAACCCTTCCCAGGGCCACAAAAACTCGGGACTGCAAAGTGAAACACTCCATCCCCAGCAAGAACACCAGGAAGAAATTACCTAGACACCCACCCCGCCAAACCTGGACCTGACGCCTGAACCCTTTGCCACATGGTCCCAGGCCTGTGGGGGTGGGGCTTCCTCCTCCTATGCCCTTCACTTTGACATTCAAAGGTGGCTGGGGAGCTGAAAACACTTTCTTTGGCTTCAGAAGTCCCAGCCCCTATGGCTACAGGAGGGTCCATGGGGTCTCAAGTGCCAGGTGACTGCAGGGAGTACCTTGTGAAAGCCAACAGTTAGGAGCTGGAGAAGCAGGGGGAAGAAAACAGCCATGGCAGACTTATTGTTTACGTGTGACAGCCTGCCTAGCTAAACATCTGTTTGAAATATTAATAACTGTCAGATGGGAAGGGCCTGGGGGCTCAATGCAGTTTCATACCATCTGTCTGTAAAGTAAACACACTTCAGAGTAGGGGGTCTGGGATCAGCAGGCAATGTCTCGCTTGGCATGAGGATGGAGCAAGAAACAGAAGCTATCAGAGTAGACAGGGAGGGGCAGTGGTGAGTTAAACGCCAGAATGTTTATTGAGCACCTATTATGGGCAAGGCCCTGAGCTTGTGTAATACACCTCTACCACTTTGATCTGTTCTGCAACCAATCCTCTTTCTTCTTATAACAGAACTTCCTTTGAAATAGTCCCCTCCCCATTTTCAGCCCATATAATTTGGATGGGGCTGACCCCAACTCCTGGCTCCACTATGGAGAGTATGACCCATCTCTGGTATATCAGAATCATGGGGACTGGCTCCAGAATAGCTCAAGAGCTGGGTGATTAAGAATCAGCTCTAGAGCTTTTGCTGGAACTACTGAAAAATAATTTTTTCTCCACTAGGGTTGATAAATTGGTAAGAGGTAAGCCTAGGGGTGCCGGTGTAAAAATGCAGAGCCCAGTCCTGAAGTCAGATTCCTGCTCAGCTGAGTGCCTGGATGCAACTATGGCTGAAATCACTTATACTTTGAGTTACATGAGCCAATCCTTCTTTGCTTGAAACACTGAGTTTCTATCTCTTGCAACCAAGAATACTGACTGACACAAATGGACACTGGAAGGGGCCCCTTGTCAAAGTCCAAGCCAAGGGCAGCTGGAGAAGCCAAGTGCTCTCAAG
>NW_006438113.1:12429244-12447275 GCF_000325575.1 Pteropus alecto
GATGGAGGGCCACCCTCCCCAGAGATGGCTGATACCCGTCCCCACTAGAGAATGCTTCCAGGGCTCCTGGCCCACCCAGGCGCAGTCCCTCTCATGGACAAGGCAGAAAACCAAAGTGTCCTTGGCCCAATCTCATCCTCTCTCAGGCTGGCCCCTTTTCCACATTGCTGCCCTGGCCAAGACAGCCCCATTGAGAAGAGTCCAGATGCCTTCATACACCAACACTACTATCTCTGGAGGGTTAGGGACACCCCCTTCTGTGACTGCCTAGACTCCATGGGCAAAATCCCTCTGGCTGCCTCTCCATGGTTGGGCCTGAAGCTCGGTGGCCCTGCAAGAGAGTGGGGACTCACCAGGACTGTCAGCACAGAGGTTCCCACGGTGACGTTCTCATACAAGCTGATGTTGTACAGTGGCTGGCTGAAGATGGGCCGGTTGTCATTCTCGTTGATGAGGGTAATCTTCACCTTGGCATAGCCCACATGGTCAGGCACACTCTCGTTGGCAAAGAGCTGTGTGTGTAGAGCAGGGCCTGGGTGAGCTCCTACATGCTACCTGAACCCTCATCTCCATAAGTCTGCCTAGGACAGGGCCTTTGCTGGTCCCAACCCAGAGCACCTGTGTGAGTCACTGCTCATCCCAAGTGTGTACTACTGTGAATCCCTGCATCATTGCTCATAGGACCAGGGTGGCCATTGGTTCTGCTAGGAGGGAGGGGCTGATGGGGGGTTGGGCTGGCAGGGGCTGGACAGTAGAGTTCCTGCTGGGTTTCTGAGGCTGTGACAGTGCCTGGTAGAACTCCACTCAATTCTTGGACATTTCCTTTTTCTTGTAATGGGAGGCTCGCCTCAGCCCCTGCTGTAGCTCAGCGGGCTTCTCTGAGTCAGATCCACAAGGAAAGGTGGGGAGAAGTGGAAGGGGGGTTTAATGGGATGGCGTGATCCCCTACCTCACCTGAAAGCCCACCACCCAGCCAAGGAGACAGTGAGTGAGGCCTTACGTCAAAGTCGTAGCGGTCCACGGTCTCATAGTCCAGAGGGATGGCCACCCGGATGCGAATGTCTGCCTTCCCTTGTACAGAGGTGGGGGAGATGATGAAGTGGTGGGAGTTGTTTCCCACCAGGTACACCTCGAACATGCTGTTCAAGCCCTGGGTCAAGAATGGAGGAGAAATCAGTCAGCAGGGGTGCAGGAGGCCAAGGACCTGAGTGCAGCTGGTGGGACAGAGCTGCTTTGGTATGGTAGGTAGGTGAGGTGCAGGGGCTGGAGCAGGGCTGTCTGACCTCTAACCCCCAGTGGCCCCAGCCTCCTGACCCTTCCCCTACCCATGTCTAGGCCCTCTAAAAATCTCCAGCTCTTTTTGCCTTCATCATCCCGTTGGATGCCTACAACATCCTTGCAGGTGGTTTGGTTCATCTCTTACTCCTTTACTGTCCTCGAGATCCCAAGTGGGAGGGATCTGCCAGCTATAAGACCCAGCAGGGAGATAGAAGAAAGAGATCAGAAGGGAGTAGAGGGGAGAGAAGGAAATGTCTATAATAAGTAGAGGGGAGAGAGAGAAATGTCTATGATAAGTAGAGGGGAGAGAAGGAAATGTCTATGTAAGCCTGGATAGGAGAGGGCACAAGGGACAGAGAAGGACACTGCTTCTCCCCATCCTCCCTCTGAATCAGGGAGAACGCTGTCTTGGAATGGGAATAATCCCACTGGCTGAGTGGCAAAGTAAATCTGTGTGGCCCCACACTGTGGCCAGCCCATTGTGGCCTGGAGGACACTGGATCCCAGACTGCCAGAGCTACCACACCCTTCACAGGTTCTGCTAAGGCTCAGCAGCTCAAGTCCATAGTTTCAGGTGATGGGGGTAGGGGTTGCTCACACTAGGTCAGGTGTTTCTGATCATCTTAACCAGGGTCAGGGCTTGCGGAGCCCTCAGATGCTGCCTGGCTCATCCTCACACAAAGTGTGTGTGATGTCTCCATGCTAGCTAAGTCCCCAGATTAGGAGGCGGAGCCACTGATGAATATGGGAGACACGGCAGGAGTCTGGCCTGCTCAGAAAGTGATTCAACCTCTTCAATTTCCTGCACAAAAGGGAGGATTACCCCCAAATAACACTCCAACCTAGACGGGTAACCTGTGGTTTGTAACCAACCAGTCAAGAGCCTCTCCTGAGCCCTATTGCAGATACCCCGTAGGTTACTGATCTGGGCTCTCAGTGGCCCCTGTTCGTCCTCCATTACCCACCCTTGGCCCAGTCCCCAACACAGCCCATCTATGCACGTTTCTGTGGAGCTGGGGGCTGGGAAGGGAAGTATGCCTCTCTTCTTGGTTGCCCAAGGATATTGAGGGGCTCCCTTCTAGAACCTGTTTCTGCTGAGAGGGGGACAGCTGAGCAACCCAGAAGCCTGGAAATGATGCTAAGGAGTTCAGCCAGGAATGACACCCTCAGCAAAGGAAGAGGTCACTAGATTCTTACACCCTGGAGCTATCCCATAGGCATTCAAATATATTTGTGGAATGAATGCATGTTAACATTTACCTCTCAGTCTCTTGAGTTTTTTTTTTTTTCCATTTACAACTACAAATTATCAAAACAAGGGCACTTCCTATATTGAGCCTTTTCTCAGGGCCTGGAAGTAAGCCCATGCCCTGTCACTGGTTCAGTGGGTTTGAATGGGGAGATGGGAGGGGAGCTCCCTTAGCCTTTCCTGCCAACCCTGGCATCCAGGCAAGCAGCAGGGCCTCCAGGGCCTCCAGAGCCCCCAGCCCAGAGCGGCTCCCACGGATTGTGCAGGCAATGCTCCTCTGGGCCTGTTGGGCTGTGCAGTTTCCAGTTCTCCCTGGCGTGGAATCCACCCGTCAGATGGAGAGGATCAATTAAATGCCCGAAGGGGCACTAATAGCCAAAGCTGGCGGAGTGTGACAGCTCTGAGCAGGTGACACTAACACCTCTCCCTCCCCTGGACCTGGGCCCCTCCACCACAGGACCTGGAGGCCTGAGAGGGTAGAGGCAAGCTGAGCTGTGCCCAGATGGAGCAACACCCGCTAAGAAGCCCCCTCCCTGCGGTGCCCACCATGCTGCCCCAGCCCTTCCCAGGCTCACTTACCAAGTTCTATCAGTGGGAGTCGGTCAGTCAAAGGATGTGGAGACAGAGAAGGAGCCGGAGAGGTATGGAGGGGAGGAAGGAACCAAAGAGAAGAGATGGTGAGATCCAAGGTCAGGGTAAGGGAGAGGGGCCAAGACGGACCCCAGGAGCACACCCTGCCCCAGAGGAACAGCCCCTTTGTCTCTGATGGGCCACAGCCTCTGGGGGTGCGAGGAGGGGTGTGTGTGTGCACACCAGGGGCTGGGGATGTCTGTGCAGCCCCATACCCAGAGGATGGGGAGGGACACAGAGGAAGAGGTACAAGGGCACGAAGTGGGAGGTGGGCCCAGGGCTCCTGTGTCCCTGAGCTCACTCAGTCTTCACCCAAGGGGGTGAGAAGGGGGTGGGAACCTGGGGGAGGAAGGGCCATGTTCCTGTGTTCTACTCCCAGGAGCCTAGACACAACCCCTGCAGGGAATGACCCCGAACATCGTCATGTTTTAATAGTCCTTATGTAGAAAATGTTAAAGACCTGATAACACAGACATAGAAAATATTCACATAATTCAAAAGTGTAAAAGGCACATGACCATCTTCCTTCCCCCGTTGCCCCAGCTGCTCAAGAGCCTTCCCCAGAGGCAAGTACCATTCCCCTCCTTGGGTCTCTCTCCCCAGGAAACCACACATACGTGAGCATTACGTACCCAAGCCTTCCCTTTTTGACACAAACAGAAGCACACTATGCACATTGCTCTAGGTCAGATTTTTCAAGTAAAGCTATGTCTTTAAGGGAGCCCCCTGAGGCCACAAACTATGTAAGCCTCAGGAGTGTAAACCTGTATGGGAGCAGGCACATAGTAGGTACTCAGGAATAAGGCTTCAGCAGCTTTTCCTCACCCATTACTCTGTGTCTCCTCTTCTCATGGAGCATAGTGTGGAGACAAAGGAATGCTGGAGCTTGGAAGTCCTTCCAGAGGAAATGGAATTCAGAGAGGTTGAATGAGCCACCCAAGGCTGCACAGGTGGCTGGTGGCAGAGCAAGGACAAGCTGCCAGGCTGGGGTGCCTTCCAGGCCAAAGGAGGTGGAGTCAGGGTCTGATGTGAGCATCCCCCAACTGCAGCTCCAGTGCACAATGAGTTACCAAAGAAAACTGGGATGATAACGCTTAGCACATTAGGGCCGAATCTAAGAGAACGCCAGCGGGTGAGCCCAAGCAGGGGAGGCTGCCTAGAGAAGGGCAGTTCTGAACTGAGTTAGAAATAAAGGAAAGGAAAATGGACTCGCAGAGAAAGGATACCAGGTGGAAGAAGTGGCTTTAAGTATGTTCTCAGTCCTTAGCTCAATCAGAATCACCTGGAGGCATTGTTAACTAGATTGCTGCCCTGCCCCAGGACTACTTGATTCAGTAAGTCTGGGTTGGGGCCTATGAATTTGGATTTCTAACAAGGTCCAGGTGATGATGCCTATGCGTGGCTAGTCTGAGACCACCATCTGAGAACCACTGGCCTAAGCAAAGGCATGAGCCAGGAATGAATAATTAACGATAAAGCAGACAATGGAGCCGATTTGCATGGGTCCATGTAGCGAAGCTGGCTAGATTGCTGGGACAGTGTGGGGCAGTGGGAGGCTCTGCGGGTCTCCTGAGTCCCACCAGGAGCACCATCTCGAGGGCTTTGGCATTTTTTCCATGAGCAATGGAGAGCCACTCCACTCTCTGGAGCACAGGAACGCTGAGGTCAAAAAGGGAAGGGGAAACCTGGCAGCCATGTGTGGGTCACGCCAGGACAGCCCTCCTCGTCTGGCTGCACATCAGAATTGCCAGAGGGACTCTAACATGAAACAGGTGCCCAGGGCCACTGTGTCAGAAGCTCTTGTGGGTAGGGCCCAGGCAGCTGCATTTTTTTTTTTCTACTTTACCTAGGGTACCATTTTGCACAGCCAAGGTTGGGAAGACATCAGACCCAAAGGGGTACAGAGAGGCCAGCAGGGGAGAGGCAGAATGGTAGCTTTCCACCCAGCCACATATCAAAATCGCCTGGGGCGTTTTTAAAATATTCCCATGCCTAGGCTGCATCCCAGACCAGGGAAATCAGACTTGTGGGTTGGGGGAGAGGCAAAGAGACCAGACATAAGAATTTCCTAAGGCTCTCCATGTTATTCTTTCTAATGTGCATCCAAGGATAAGAACTACTAGGACAGTGTGGTACAGGGACCAGTGGCATCACCTAGGAACTCATTAGAAATGCAAATTTTGGGGCCTCGCCCAGATCTACTGAATCAGAAACTGTAGGGGTGGGGCCCAGCACTGTTTTAACAAGCCCTCCCGGTGTTCCCCTGCACGCTGATGTTTGAGAATCATCAGGGGGGAGCAAGGCAAGGGAAGAAGCAAGTCTGAGAACGTGCAGAAAAATCAATCAGGGAGATACAGTGGATGAGCAGCAGCTAGAGAAAGAAAGCTGAGTTAAAACCTTGCTGGGCTGGAGGCTGGAGCTGTGACCACAGTGTACAGGCAGAGAGTGAGGGACAGAGGCAGTGACCGGGAAGGTGGTGCTGAGCTCAGTGTAGATTCAGCTTGTGTACCTGGCCAGGAAGGAGCACTGGGTTTCCTGCCCGCTGTGGCTTTCTGGCCCCTTCAGGCCAGGTCTCTGGGTCTCAATGGATGAGGTCTGCTTCCTTTTCCTTGATCGTCTGCTAGCAGCTGGAGTTCACTCAGGTCTGACAATGAAGTTGTCAGGACCCCTTCACATGACTGTCCTGAGACTCTAGGGCCACCTTTTGGCTAAGCCCCCTCGAATGCCCCTTTCAGAACCTGCCCAGAGGGCCAGTTCCTGCTGGGACTCGGCTTGTGATTGCCGGCCTTGCCGATGTGTGGGAGTGATATTCACGCAGTTCTCAGGATCCTCGTATAAAAGCTGCTTCCATTTATCGAGCTCCAACTCTGTGTTCACATACCTTAACCACAATCTTAACAACAGCCCAGTGACATTAGCAACGGGCCACCTCCTTTACGAAGAAGGCGACTGAGCCCAGAGAGTATCACGCGCACAGCTGCCACTGAAGGAGTTGACTTCTGTTCTGACTCCTGCAGTCTCGAAGCTCTTGATCACCCTGCTCTCCCGGCCTCGAGTGCCCCTCCCACTGCACAACGCTGCTCCAAATGCAGGCCCAGGGCCAGAGCACTGATGGACCCCTCCCCTCCCGACTCTCCAAAGGGCAGGAGCAAGGCCCACAGGGATAAGCCCTCTCCCAAGGTCAGGGAACAGAGGCCAAGGGCAGGGAAGCCGGAGCTGGCGGAGGGTGCAACCCCACTCCTCTCCGCTCTGGGCGGAGCCTCCTTATGTCCTTGCTCACTGCCAGGCCCCACAGGGGGCTGCTTGGTGGGGCTAGGAGGGAGGGAGGAGGGAGGGAGGCCGGGAGAGGCAGGAGGCGCTCTTGGAGCTGTTGAGGGGCAATTTTGTTGGGAAGGGAGATAAAGAGGAACATCAAAAGGAGTCCCAGGGTGTGTGGAGAGGAGCCTGGTGGATTAAATTCTGTTCCAGCTGGGAGAGGCGATGAGAAGGCTGATAGCGGCTGCCGCAGGTGCTGGAGACTAGCTGTAGCTCCGCGCTCCGCTCTGCGCTCACCGGGCTGGGGAGCCAGAGGCTGTCTGTGGGGCTGCAACGGTCGGCTTTATTTTTCAGGAGAGGAAAGGACACTTCTTGATCCCCCTGGTTTCCACCCCATGCAGCAAGCCGTGCTTTGTTCCAGGCGACTGAAGTCTTGCAGCCCCCCCGCGGAGGGCAGCACGACAGCCCCAGCGTTATCAGCTGCTGCCAGAAGGGGCTGCAGCCCCTCAACTCCCCCAAACCTTGTCCCCTGCTGCTAGAAGTGGAGGGGTGGCCTTGAGAGCGGTCAGAGCAGGCATTGCCTAGAAAGGACACTCCTCGTCTCTCTGCAGTGACCATCTCTGTGGCTCTGTGAACTGACCCAGTGTTGTTTTTCAACTATTTATTGAGAGTTTATTGTGTGCATCTGTTCTTTGAATGTTTACACCAACCCTGAGAGGACCCAGGGTGGGATTCACACAGGGCACTTTCCCTCCTCTTGTAGGTGCACATTCTGGTTGGCCCCCATGGTGGGCTTGCATGGGGGTGTCCTGGATTCTCTGAGCCTGGCCTGACTTCTGAATATGGCTTCTGTCATCACCCGCCAGCTCTGGACACCAGCACTTCCCTCTGCAGATGACCTGGTCACCCAAAGGGAGAAAGGCCTGGCCCATGCCCCAGACTCCTTCCTTGGACTCGAGGACTGCAGATGCATCCTTCCTTCGTCCCTCTAGCTCTTTCCTGGTCTCCCCACCTCAAGGTACCTCCACGCTGATGGTGGCACCAGTTTGCCTGGTAGAGATGCTCATCTCTCCCCAAATTCATTCTGGGTAGTAGCTGGGTTGGTGACTTAGTGGTGTGATGCAGTGGGAGAGTAGGGTTCAGGGTTGGGGAACAGGCATTGTTATTTCCTAGCTGTGTGACCTTGGGCAACTCACTTCTACTCTTGGAACCTCAGTTTCTTCATCTGTGAAGTGGGGAAAATGAGACTTACCCACAGGATTAAGAAGCAGTGTTGCCTCTTTGCCCACCATGTTTTGTTGGTGACACCTGAGTTATGTTTTCTTACCTAAGACAGGAGGCTCCCCAATGGCGGGAGCCTTGTGTGCCTTTTTCTTTTGTACCCCAAATGCTAGGGAGTCCTCAATTCACCCCGTGAACTACAGTGTGCTCTGGAGGGGACCTTAAATCCTTTCAACAAGAGGAAAGACCAGCGTCATGCAAATGCAGGGTGGACTAGGGAAGGGTGGCAAGGACCAAGACAGTCTGCAGAGTTATAAATCAAGACAGAGATGGGCCAGGGACCCTGTGAGGCACCCAGGGAGCTCTGTGGGCTGGTGGGACACCCTTATCCAAGGCTGGGGACCCGGAGTCCAGAGTTAGGTCCCTAGGGTCAGTGTCACGCTCACAGAAGACCTGTGCAGAACTCAAGCTTGCCAGGGAAGAGCCCTGTGACCAGTGCTGCCAGCCAGCATGCGAAGCCCTAAGCTTCGGTGGTGGCTGAAAGCATAACCTTTGGAGTTAAGCCTGACTCCAGATTTGGGCACTGTGCTTTTAGACTGTGCGATTTGGCACAAATGATTTTACCTCCTTGAGCCTCAATTTCCTCAGCTGCAAAACAGGGTGAAGGATATCTGATAGAGCTCTTGTGGGTGAGCTGCAAAATCTTGGTAAAGTGCCTGGGACGGAGTAAGTGCTCAATAAAGGAGAGTTATTATTGATGTCCTAGAAGGGAGGGAGAAGGGGAGGAGGTGCCCCTGGGGAAGGGATGATTTCTAGCCCTCGGCCAGGAACGAGAGGGGCAAGCAGAGTTGGGCAAAAGTTTGGATGTGTGCAGGGATGAGGGGACCCCACATCCTGGGCAGGGGCTCTAGGTCTTTCTCCCTCTTCCACTGTGCTCTGTTGGTCTAATCCATGCTCTTGAGTGGCAGAAAATCAAAGACCACTGAAGATTCTTTATCACTCCTTTGTCCATCCTTTACTTAATTAACCCCAAACAGACACGTCAAAGTGAACATTGGCAGGAGGCCAGACTCTCCTCACTCCTTCACCTCAAAGCTGGCTGCTTTCCCCTCCGGACCCCCACATCTGGGGGCGGGGGGACCGCGATTCTCTGGCCTTGCCTCTCCGGGACAGCTGTCTCAGGCCCACTGACCAGGCTGCCCACTGTGAAGTTGGAATCCAGGGATGATGGGAAGGGGACCTGCAGCGGTCAGCCCCTGAAACCTGCTTCAACCCCCAGGGACCTCCCAAGTTTCAGAGTCCAGGAGAACTGATGCTGGCACCTCCCTGGCAATTCCTGGGTGAGGGACAACCTTCGGTCTCCTCCCGTTCCTCCCATCTCCTCTGTTCTTAGGCACAGAGTCCCAATTCCAGGGACCCAGCAAAGCCCATGTCACACAGCTGGC
Organism: Pteropus alecto; assembly: GCF_000325575.1. Taxonomy (NCBI): domain Eukaryota; kingdom Metazoa; phylum Chordata; class Mammalia; order Chiroptera; family Pteropodidae; genus Pteropus; species Pteropus alecto. The sequence goes on from NW_006438113.1 coordinate 12,438,323, forward strand.
ATCGCCCTGCCAGTCTCTTTCTCTTCTGCATTCCAGGCTTGTCTGGTTACCAGAGCCTCAGTTCCTCCACCCCAGGAGTGGGCCACCTCTCAGGCCTGCCTCAGGGTGAAGGAAGCTGCCCTCAGGTCAGGCTCTCGGCCCACCCACACCCCCTTCCCAGGCTCCTCCGTGGTGTGGGTCCCGAGCAGCATGGGCCTGAGGCCTGGAACCCAGTTCGCTCCTCTCTCTGTTGCCTTCTCTCTTCCTCCTTTCGCCTGTTTATTTTTTCCCTTATTTCCTCTCCTCTCTTTCCTCTCTCCGATCTTTCCTTCTTCTATCCTCCTCCTTGCTCTTTCTTCCCTTCTTTCCCCGCTCCCCTTTCTCTTTTCCATTTCCCCTTTGTTCCTTCTTTCCTTTACATCGACCGCCATCTCTTTTCCCCTCTCTCCTCCTCCTCTGTCACCCTTCCTCTGTTTCCCCGTTTCCTGCCTTCTCTCCCCCTCCTCCATCCCTCTCTGCCAGACTCCCCCTCCTCTCTCCCAGGTTATCTGCCGGATTCCACACACGCCTGCACAGACGGGATCAATCCCAGGCTGCCTTGCCTTCAGCTTATCTCTGCTCCAAATGATTGATTTTCCCTCTTTAAGAGTAATTTGCTGGTGAATTCCATGTATTGCAAAAACCCTTGTGAAATCTAATTCAATCCGATTGGCAGCTGGCACTTTGGGGAAAAACTACTAGGGAGCTGTCAATTTCATCGCAGGAACGTGAGTATAGAAGATGTGTCTATAGAAGAGGGTGAGAGGTGGGCAGGTGCTCCTCACCTGCACGTGCGCCCCTCCCCTCCCTCCCGCAGGAGGGATCTTGTCCATTGGCCCTGCAGCCAGCTCCAGCTCTTCCAGAAAACGAATCATAATGTGCATTAGGTACTTGCATTAATGTAAATGAGGGACAGGTGCTTTCGAATTCTGTTTTTTCTAATTTGAAGCCCACCGCCCCAGTTCACTATGGGAATCTGACACTTCATAAGGCCAGCTACGCCTGACCACCTGTCTATCTCCTTGACTCCCCCCTCCCTTTTACCTGGGTAGAGTCCCAAGTCCAGGAACCAAGCAAAGGCCATGTCACATGGTGGTAGCTCAGCCACGCTATCTTTCTCCTTCACATTCCAAGCTTGTCTGGCTCAGAGGCTCAGTTTCTCTACCCTGGGAGTGGGTCACCTCTCAGGCCAGAGTCAGAGATGACGGGGCACCAGCTGTCCCAGTTTGTCTGGAATTGAGAGGGTTCCCAGGACCTGGAACTTAAAATGCTCAAACCCGGGTAGTCTCAGGCAAACCACAAGAGTTGGTCCCCACCTCCACCAGCCATGTCTGACAGCCCAGTAGGGGTCAGTTGGCACCACTGCCCACGAAGGTGATGCGCTTGGTGTGGAAAACAAAAGGTTGTAAGCATCTAGTTCCAACCACACCAGCCCGTGACCTACAAGTGCTCCCCAAAGGCTGTCCTGACCTCAGAGGCTCAAGCCCCCATGCAGCTCTCACACAGGAGTTAGTCTTTACCAGTGAGAACGGGCGCACAGCTGACCAGTGGCTCTTACTCAGCTCTAGTAGCCACTGTCTGGGTGGGTCCCATCTCGGGGGGGCGGTCAGAGGTGTCACCTGTGTCCACCAGATACAGCAAAGCTAACTGTTCCCATCCCCAGAGTTGGAATTGGCCACTCTGACCTCATTTCTCTGCCCCAGACCTTTACGGAGCAGAGCAATCAGCTGGGTGAGTACTTATGGAAATGAGGTAGCTTTAGGGGGACTGGCCAGGAGGGCTAGGCTCCCTTTGATAGTGTCTGTGGGCATGGCCAAAGGGCAAGCTTTATGCGGAAGGCCCAGGGATCACAGGGACCTTTCAAGGCCCACACATACAGAGGATGCTGTCACGGCCACCTGGACTGGTAATTCATACAGAGGACGAGGAGGCCACGTAGGATTTATAAGGCCTGAGCTCTTAATTGCAGGACATGTTCCTCTGCCATACTGCAAGATTCCAAGGAAGTGAAGCCATGGCTCTCTCTTCCTTCTCTCCCTCCCTCCTGCATGAGTCCCTCTTTGAAAGGCACCTACCCCAAGTGGAAAGCTTAACAGTTCTTTCCTTGTATCCCCACGATACAACCTGGGCACACCTCCCAACACAGGTGGCCACTTTTCTAACTTTAAAGTCTGCCTTTCTAATCAGAATTTGCCAGCTTGTACCTCATTCCCACACCTGTTTCAACCCCCCTCTCTAACTCTACTGGCATATTTTGCACTGGAGTTTTGGCTGGGGTTGGGGCAGGGGGCTAAAGTGGGATTAGTGTTCTCAGAGGTATAGGAAGGATAGTCCAAAATGCAGGAAAAAGGGTTTGCATCCCAGTCTGCCCCAAGGCTAGAATTGTCCTGCCCCTCCCTCTGGGGAGGATCACAAGACCTGAGGGGCAGGGCCACTGCAGAATGAAGAAGAGCCTGGATGGCTGGCCCAGGGGCCATTCAGCCCTCTGCTTTCTGGCCAGGACCTCTAGGGTCCTCAAACAGAGGAGCTGGGAGCTGGGCCTTGCACTCAGCAGCTGCCTGACTCTGTCTACTTACAATGCTAATACTATTTCCCTGTTCCCACAGAGAGAGAAATGTGTGGCCAGGCAAAGAAATCTAACTGCCTTATGAAAATCAGGAAGAGAACTGCCTGCTGCTAATCCTACCACTTTGTATTCCTCTGCCTCTTCAATAGCAAGACCATCTTCCCCGTGCCTCTGGGTCACAGAGAGGGGGCTGCGAGGGCTAGAGGGGGTGGGAGAGGAGGAGAGACCCCCAGACCTGACATGCTTTGTGACCTCAGGTAAACTGCCCTCTCTGGGCTGCCTTTCAAAATGAGGGATCCCACTGCCTTTAGGAGGCCTGGAGGACAGAGCTCATGATTATTTAGAGGCTGTGAACCTGGGAATCTTGGCATCCTGAGAGCCAAAAGGGAATGGGTGATTTTTATCTCCCTCCCCTTCTTAACCCTCTGCCAGGAGGAGCTGCCTGGCCTTGAGTCCCTTATCCTGTGAACAAAGACACCACAATGCCTTAAGAAATAGGTCCTGGGTTGGGACAGGATGCTGGGTTCTAGGCAGATGGGTGACCACACCTGGTGATAACCCCACATGTTACTTAGCTGCCTCTGGATGTCCCAGAGTCAAACCCAGGCACAGCTGCCCAGGCCTGCAAAGAGGTCCTCCTTCTTGACACACTTGACACCTTCCAAGGCACATATGTGTTGGCTACACAATAACTATGATTGAATGGACAAAGGAATAAATGCATGAATGAATGGGCTATATGTGTGTTTATCTGCAAATGTATGGGGGATACATTTGCAGATAGAGACAGGAGGAAGGGTGGGAAAGGGGGCAAGAGAGATGATTAGATTCAAAGAGAAACTGACAGAGAAAAATAAAGTAACAGAGAGTATGCAGGGGCGGGTGGCGAGCACTCAGATGGGGAACTAAGTTTAGGTAAAGATAAAAGGAGGAAGGCCGGGCCGCTGCCCAGCAGACTGGTGTCAGATGATGGTAGTTCCCATCTTCTTCTCCTCCTAACCTGTCCTTTTGAGCTCCTGGCATGCCCATCACCGGGATTTCTAAGTCTAGCCTCATTTCAACCCCTGCCATTCCCACACACCCCAAATTCAGTCTCTGCCCATTCGTACTGTCTGCCATCACCCTTGGTCACTGTCCCCATTCTCCTGGTGTCCAGATGAATCAATTTAAAGCCCAGCTGAGGATCACTCATGCTCAAGAACTATCAATGGCTCCCAACTGCCTACGGAATTAGGTTCAAACTCATTATGGTGCTCAAGGCCCTCCAGCCTATCTTTCTGGCTTTATAGGAGGGTGTATATTATATGCTTGCCGAATTAAATGACAGTGAGAGAAGGATGGTGCTGAGTCTAAAAGTCTGTCAGTGGTGCTATTTATGCTGGTACCTTTTTACTTCATCTTTTTTTGCGGGGGGGAGGGTGGATTAGTGGAGAGGTCTTCAATAATTGATAATTTCTATAATTATCAGTGAAATAGGCATTTTAGGGTGTACGGTTCTATGAATTTTAACACATGAATAGTTATGTTACTGCCATCCCAACTAGGATACAGAACAGTCCCACCACCCCAAGAACTTCTAGTGCTATCCCTTTACAGCAGCGGTCTCCAACCTTTTTGGCACTAGGGACGAATGCTCCTGTGAGAATCTAATGCCTGATGATCTGAGGTGGAGCCGAGGCGGTGATGCTAGCATGGGTAGTGGCCGCAAATACAGATGAAGCTTCCCTTGCTTGCCTGCTGCTTACCTTCTGCTGTGTGGTCCGGGGGTTGGGGAACCTCTGCTTTACACTCACCCTTCTGCTACCCCAACCCCTGGTCATCACTGACTAGTCCTCCATCACTATAGTTTTGTCTTTTCGGGAATCATGGAATCTCGCAGAATGCAGTCTTTGAGACTAGCTGCTTTCACCTGGATAATGCCTTTGAGATCCCGATTCACTTCACCTTAGTGGTCTGCTTACCTAAGCACAGTCCCATCCCTATGGGATGAGTTAGCACATCTACGGGGCGTGCGGAGCTGAGGGGTGTCCTGCTTCCTTCTCAGGGCTGAGCCATCCGTGTGCCAGCAGAGGGCTTTAAGGCAGGCAAGAGAAGAGGTCAAGTGGAGTAATAAAAGAAAGAAAAAAATCCCTGGTAGGTCTGCTCTGAAAATGTTGTCGGATTTGGACATTGCCTAATGAGGGCAATTAAGAGTCATTATGCTGAAAACATAAAAGTAAACACAGATTTACACACAAACCCTTGACTAGTGCTGGAAGTTAGGGCAGGCTGCCTCCTCCTCCTTCTCCTCCTCCTCCTCCTGAGTTCTGCCTCTTCACCTGCTAGGCGCCCCCTCCCCCAACTGCCGCAATCATTCCCCTAACCCTTAGTGCTCCCTTTTGGTCCTCTCTTCCCTCAGGTGTGGCTGCTTGTCAGTGTCTTTGCTGGTCCATCCTCATCTTCCCTCACAAGAACCCTGGGGAGCCCTGGGGCTGCTCTGGCCCTTAGCCCCGCTCTGTGCTCTACCCACACCCTGGTCCCAGGTGAACCCAGCTAGATCTGTGGCTTTAAATACAATCCAGATGCTGGTGATGCTTTACATTTCCATCTCCAGCCAGGAGCCACACAGTGGTGGCCAGCGCCTCCTTGGCTCATAGAGGCTCCTGTTAGATTTCTAGGATCTAGGAGAACCAGCTGAGGTCACATTGATAGCTGGAGATGAGCCCTGGTAGCAGCATTTACACCGCAGAAAGCACCAAATACTACAACTGAGGAACCCCTCCCTCTACCCCAGAATGGCCTGTCGGACATTTACCAGCCTTTCCTCTGCCTTTTCGGCATTTCCATTGAGATGTCTAACAAGCATGTCACACAAATATGCTGAAAGCTAATCTTCAGATTCCACCTTACCCTCACCATTGGTGAAATCTACCGCTTCACCATTCAGGAAGAACTCCATTTTTCTAACTGTTCGCATCAAACGCCTATGTAGTCATTCTCAACCCCCAACCCCAACACATCTGCAAATCCTATTGACTTTCCCTTCAGAACAGGTCCAGGGAGCTGACCACTTCTCGCTCCTCCACAGCACCTCCGATTACTGTTCTCGCCTCCTAGTAACGGTCTTTCCTTGTATTGTTTATTCACCTTGAGCAGCCAGAGTGTCATTTAAAAAAATTGTTTTGGAGATAGAATTCACTGTTTTAACCATCTTAAAGCACAGAATTCAGTGGGTTTTAGTACATTCATGATATTGTACAATTACCACCTATCTAGTCCCAAAACATTTTTATCACCCTAAAAGGAAACCCCCTTACCACGAGCAGTCACACCTCATCTGCCTCCCGCAGCCCCTGCGACCACTCATCTGCTTCCTGTCTGTGTGGATTGGCCTGTTCTGGACATTTCATATAAATGGAATCATACACTGTGTGGCCTTTTGTATCTGGCTTCTTTCACTGAGCATAATGTTTTCTAGGTCCATCAGTGTAGTAACACGTACCGGAACTTCCTTACTGTAATGGGTGCATAGTACTCCACTGTACCGAGATGCTACATTTTGTTTATGCACTCATCAGCTGATGGGCATTTTGGTGGTTTTCACAGAGCGTCTTTTTGAAAAGTCAATCAGATCAAACCACTCGCTCCCTGCTCACCACCCTCAGGTAGCTTCCTGCTTCACTCTAGTGAAAGCTAAGCCCTGACAACGCCCAGCCCGTCTGACCTGCTGTCCTAGCCCACAGACCTCTTTGCTCCTTCTCAACGTGCAGGCACATTCTCGCCTCCGAGTCACTGTGCTTGTCCCCTCTGCCTGAAAAGCTCTCCCTCTAAATATCCACATGGCTCACCCTTCATTTCACTGGGGTCCCTCTTCCAACGTCATCTTATCAGAGAGGCCCCTCTGACCCCCTCCCCCTTCCCAGAAATTCCTTAAACCCCTTGCCCTGCTTTATTTTTCTCCATGGCTCTCATCACCACTTGACATGATACATATTTGCTTGTTTGTTTCTTTAGTCTTTCACCACGGGAACATAAGCTGCCTAAGGGCTGGACTTTGGCTGTTGTGTTCACTTATGAATAGTACCTAGAATCACATCCTGCATAACAGTAGGTGCTCAACTAGTATTTATGAAACAAATGAACTAATGAATCAATTTCGACCTTCTGCTCAATGTGAGAGTCCCTCTTGGGTATCTCTTACTTTTTCCTGCCTCAGGCCTGTGGGCACCCACTACCCTGCACGCTTCCCTAGCCATTGTGTGTCTTTTGCTCTGCTCTGTGACTTTTTTGAGAAGGTTGCTCTCTGAGCCTAGTTTTGCTCATGCAAGAAAAGCAGAGCTATCTGCCTGTTGACACATGACTCAGGGCACATGTCAGGACGAGGGAGAGGAAAACATGCTCTGTTCCATCTAATCCAGGATGTAAATGCGTGACAACCTGGACTTTGAAAACTCCTTCTCACTCTCAAAAAACAGACAGTAACAAATGGAGAAACTGAGGCCTGGAGAGGAAGAAGGGTCTGCCCTATGCCTTCACGGACAGAGTGACAACACAGCCATGAAAACTTACCTTGCCGTGAAAGGCCTCCTGTCCCCTCCCACCACATCCCTGCACCAACATTCCCTTCCAGGCGACAGAGTCAGCAGGAGCCCAGGAGAGCGGGGCTGGGTGCTGGCTCTGGGGAGTAGGCTCCGTGCCCTTTTGGGTGACCCACTTTTATCACAGCTGCCCAGCAGGATGCTTCAGTCCCTGTTACTTGTTGATTAGGATGTTTCACAGCCCTTGCTCATAGTGATGGAGTGAGACAATCAGGCACAACTCCCAGTTGAGCTGTGCTTAGCCCTACCCTTTGAGACAGGAGGACAAAGAAGATACACCATCGATTGCTGTCAGGGCCTCAGTGGGAGGTGGCAGATGGGGCAGACAAGGAAGTGTGGGAGGGTGAGACTGGACTCACCAGTACCCATGGTGAAGGGGCACCGTAGTGGGCATGAAATAGCCAAGAGAGAGAGGAAGAGAGATAGTGGATGAAGTTTGTTAGTTCTGCTTCTGCTCCCAGTGGGAGTCTTCAGGAAGACCAGCAGCTTTTAGGGAGCATGACTCTCGGAATAAAATGATTCCTCCTACTTTCCGTCGGTGCCAGTCCTGCTCGTCAGCGTGAGTGGTGGTGAGTGTGGGGAAGGAGACTACTGCCAGGGAGCTGGGTAAAAAGGGAATGATGCCACAAATCTAGTACTGTGGCCAAGGGGCCCCAGCCACAGTCACTGGGGCAGGGACGGGGTGAGGAATGGACCCTGGCACTACAGCTGCCAGATGGGCTCTGCCTACTTCACACCCCGATGGTGCTTCTGGGGCCTGGTGTAAATAGCATGCTAATTAGATTTACAGATGAGACTAAATTAGGAGGTGTCTGAATCCTGCGGAGGACACCCTCTGGTCCTCAGGGAGGTTGGAGCTTAGCAGGCTGTAGGGAATCACACCACGGGATGCAGCCACGCACAGAAAAATCCTCATAATCATCATTCTCATAATAAGAGCCTCAGCGAAGGCAACTGGGGAGAAATTAATGGGAAAAAGCACAGATGGGGCTGCCCTGCTCCCCCTGGCTTCCTTTCCAGAGAGGCTTTGCTTTGAAGTCAACAGATATTTTCCTGGAGAGCCTAATTTTGGGGGAGGAACCCTAGAAATGTGAGCTGAAGCTGTGAGACAACAGAGGTCTTGCAGTCGGACCCCTGCCCACTGCCAGGAAGCAGGGGGGTAGGGTGGGGATGGGATAAAGGTGCAAAGGCGCTCACCCAGGCACCAGGGATCCCAGGTACCAGCTGTGCTGACATTGCTTTGGGTGGATGCTTAACCCCTGCTATGCAACAGAACCACAAAGAGCCTTTTAGAAATAGGAGCAGCCAGGATGGACACCCAGGCTGGGGCAATGGGGAATAGGAATAAGGCGATGCTGACCTCCACTTCCCCATGTGCCTCACCTTGGTTGCTCCTTGGACCAGAGCCCTCATCCCCTATCTCCTCTCAGCTTTACTTCACTGATGAAATCACGAGCTGGCTGAGAGGTACAGAATGTTGGAAGATTTCCGATCACTTCCCAGTACCTCCTGGGGAATTCAGTGGGAGGTGAGTGATTTCCAGCCAGATCTGAGTTACCTCCCTAATGGAGGGGAAAGAAGGGTCTGGATAATTGGGTAATCATACATCCACAGAGACGGCAAGAACCTACATCTGCTTCTATGGATGCTGGCAGCCTGCCCTTCCCTCTCTCTCCCACCTCTCTTCACTTCATCTAGAGTTTGGTTTCTAGTTCAAATTGCTTTGGAAAAATAGGAAAACAGAGGTCCATGCTCTGGGTCACATCAGCAGGTTGGAAGAGTTTATAGCAGC
>NW_006438113.1:12447305-12456225 GCF_000325575.1 Pteropus alecto
CCTGGGGTGGCAGGGATCTATACTTCCTGTGTCTCTACCAAAAAGTAAATGCTGGCGATAGATTTATGGGGCCCAGTTGAACAGTGGCCGGGATGGTCCGGAACTAAAAAATGGACCCTCGGCTGAATGTGTGACATGGAGCAAACTGCCTCCCTGCTTCCACCCCACATGAATGTGTGGCTCAGGATGTCAACTCCGAGAAACAGTGAAATGTCAGCCTTAGGGCATAAGCCCAAGGAGGGAGCTGGGCTGAAGGATAGCAGTTCGTGATCACAGGGATTAAAGTAGGGTTTTCACTTTTTTTGTGCCATGGATCCCTCTGACGGTCTGGGGAAACCCATGGGCCCTCTTCTCAGAATAACATTTTTAATTGCATAAAATACACGGACCACAGAATCAATTAATTATTTTGAAATACAGTCATCAAAGTATTTTAAAAGGATATTATAGCAGAATTATGGGTTCTTTAATGCATTAAACAATAAGATTTGGCAGTAGGTCTAATATATGCTGTAATTTCAAAGTAGTGATGAATGTAAATGACATTTTGAGATCCCTGGGACACCTGTAATGTGATATGAAAATATCTGAGATTTCTCTTGGGGTCAAAGTCACAGGTAGCACTAAGGCACTGTGGTTTGTTTCTATTTTCATACTTAAAGTAAGTGCTCAAGTTCAGTTAGAGGCTAGTGAAAATAAGGATGCAGGGTCATAGATGCCTTGGATGTGGGGGAGTCAGTGGACCCCCACCTCTGGTTTAAGAACCCCGGGACTGAAAGAAAGCCTGAGAGGGGCCCATGGGCAGACATCCACAGCCTTGCAGGGCTGTGTGGGGAGAGGGGCCAAAGAAACTGCAGGCTGGATAGACTGACTAATAGGAACAAACGCTAAAATAAATTTAAATAAATACAAGGTTGCGGGCTGGGCTCCCTGACAGGTCTGGAACACATGTGGAATGGAAAATGAGGGTGATGGATAAAAATCAGTGCCAAGATTAGCAGGAGAACAAGAAAAACCTCCCCTTCACACTGTCCCTCCCCTTCCTCCTTCCCTACAAATAAACCTGGTATTCTGGAATATGGCTTTTTCTCCCCATCATTTGCTTTCTTTTATTTATTTATTTGGCGATGTTTTCTCCTTGGGGAGGTGGGTAATTCTCTCTGTTTTTTTTTTCTTTGCCCCTCAAACAAATGAATCGTGTCATCTCCTGCCTGAAATAGGAATTAGCTCCTGACAGATGAGTCCCTGTTCACCTCTGCAGTACGGGTGCACCCCCTTGCTTTACCTTCTCCATCTCCCTCCCGCCAGCCACGCTGGAGGTGGGAGACCCGCCTGCTTGATGGGACCAAACCTTTGAGAATGGGGAGCCATGGCCACAAATGGGGAGCCCCTCAGTATGCATAAGAAGCATAGGATTGCAGTTATCATTAATGTAATGGCTAGGTGTAGAGCCAGAGGAGAGAAAGAGCGATCAGGGGGATTATTTTATAAACTATATAAAAGTCTAACCAATATACTGTATATTTGAAATTAATAATAAAATAAAATTAAAAAAAAAAAAAAGCACAGGATTGAGAGCTCGAGGCCAAGCTCTGAGACACACTGACTGTGTGACCTTGGGGAAGCCCCTTAACCTCTCTGAGCCTCGACTTCCTCCTTTCTGAAGAGGACATAATAATATACATATTTCTCAGTGCTGGGGATAATAAAAATAGTTAAAATTTAAAGAGTGCTTTTTCTGGGAATCTAACCCATATACTGTATACTTGCAATTAATAATAAAATAAAATTAAAAAAAAAAAGAAAGAAGCACAGGATTGAGAGTTCGAGGCCAAGCTCTGAGACACTCTGACTGTGTGACCTTAGGGAAGCCCCTTAACCTCTCTGAGCCTTGACTTCCTCCTTTCCTATTTGAGGACATAATAATATACATATTTCTCAGTGCTGGGGATAATAAAAATAGTTAAAATTTAAAGAGTGCTTTTTCTGGGCCTGGCACAGTTCTAAATATACATATTAATATATTTAGTCCTCATAATGGCTTTGTGAGGTAGGTACTATTATTGTCTCCATTTTGTAGATAAGAAAACTGAATTAGAGGAGATACGTAAGTCCCCTAAGGTCACACAGATCAAAAGTGGCAGGGCCAGCATTTGAACCCAGTCAGTCTGGCCCCAAAGCCCTTGTTTTTCACTACTCCAGCTGCCTCTCTCTCACTAACCTGAGTAAGGATGCTCTAGGTGGTACCAAATAAAAGAGCACATGAGTGGGCTGAGAGAGGCTCATGGGGATCAGGCCCATGGAGGTGCCAGGCCCCTCTGCCCAAGGCGGGGAGCAGCTGGAACAAGTTCAAGGAGGGGAGGATGAGTAAATATCAGGGGTAGGAGTGAAGAGGGAAGCTCAGGCAGCAACCGCCCCTCCTCCCCCAGGTCTTCTTAGACCAAAAGAATGTGAGGATGTATAGAGCCTTAATTAAGACTGACCAGTCTGACCCATGGTTTTCCAGAGGTAGACACTGAGGCACAGAGTGGGGACATGACTTGCCTGGAATCACTCTGTGAGTGAGGAACAAAACTGAGGTGGCTGCTCTGTTTTCTCTAGCACCTTCTCTGGGCAGTCAGGGTAGGTCTGGCAGCAGAATGCTGTGGTCAGAGTTCAAAATCCTGGGCCAGTTTTAACTTGGGAGAGCCTCTGTCACAAAGACTGAATGTAGCCATTCAATGTCCGCCTGGGAAGAATTCTGAAGGCAGTTTCTATTGGACTTTTTGGGTTTCATTATAAAGGGAATGGGGTTCTTGGCTTCTTGCAAATACCTTAAGAGGAAAATGGGTAAGCTGCAAGAGAACCTTAAGTTAGACACTAAAAGCACCTGCACAGGTAGTCAAGTTTCTCTTTGGGAAACTTTGCTACCTTTCCCTGCTTCCACCCTTGGCCCCGGATAGTCCATTTTCAACACAGCAATCAGAGGGCTCCTTAAGAAAGATGACTCAGAGCATGTCAACTTCCTAGCTCCCCACCAGGCTCACAGTAACAGAAAAACACTCTCCTGTGGCCGACAAGGCCTGGCCCTTTCTGATGGCTGCAGTTTCACCTCCTACTGCTCTCTCAAGCTCCCCCTGGCCAGCCACATGAACCTCTTTTCTGCTCCCTGAAAATGCCAGGCCGTTTCTGGGGACATCTACCCCTGCAGCGGGGAGTCCACTGCAAAAATCTTCTCCCTTTGCAGCTCTGTGTCACTGCCTCCTCCATACTATGTAACTGTTGCTCTAATGGCACCTCCCTGGAAGGCCTTCTGGACCACTGAGTCGAAAATAGCCCCTACCCCAGCCCATCACTCACCCTGTCTATTGACTTCTTCGCATTCATTTCTACCTATAATGATGCTGGTGCTCATTCCTCCTGCTTCCCCACTAGAATGACATAGAAGCTCTTGGAGGTCAGGGACTACATCTTCAGCACTATCTCCCCAGTGCTGGGCACAGCATAGGTGCATGATAATGTTTGTTGAGTGAATGAATGCACAATCCTCCTCATTTGTGTAAATTTCAACACAGTCCCTCAGAAAGGTAGGGGTGAGGGGGTAAATCAATGAGGTCTGAAGGCCATTCTGAAATGATTTCAATTTCCAGAAGCAGCCAGAACCTGGCAGCAGAGGCCTCTTGGGGTGGAGAGGGGATGCTGGGATGCTGGTACCGCACTTCCCCCTCCAACCTTGTTCTTTTGAACAACAACAAAAAGGTTCTTAAGGACAGCAGCAAACATTCTGAGAATGGTAGGTTAGACTTGAGACAGGAATAAAGTGGATCAAATGCTCTCAACTCCTGAGAAGATACAATGTACACAAATGTCATTTTTCCTGATTGGCAGGAGGTTGCGAGGAACTGTCTATTTTCAGCAATTTGAGTCAACTAGAAAGGGTCGTGTATAATGCAAACACTGTCTTTAAAAACAATATTTAAAAAAGTCCCTTTGCTGGAATTTTTAAAGCAGCCAGAGGCACAAATGGTCTCCCACACTCCCTGCCTCCCTCCCCCAACCCTTCAGAAGCAGAATGCAGAACACAGAATATCAACTGGCATCTAAGTAGAGGGGTGGTTTTTGGGACAACTGAAGAGAAAATTCCAACCATCCCAATAACCTCACCCCAAGCAGATGGGAAAACATGATGGCCTTGGGGCTGGCTCAGCTGTAGGTAGGACTGGGGGAGGGCTGAAGGCAAGATCAAGAGAGGAAAAGTTGCACAAAGTGGAAAAAGCACAAAGAATGTGTTGTGGTCAGGGAACAGGTAAGCATACAGTGGAATCCAAGCAATCCGGAGTGCTGTGGCTTCCCAGAGCCCAGAGGAAGAGAGAAGAGATTGCCCAGCAGCCGGCACTGGGAAATGAAGCTGCCACAGCCTTTAATTTGAAACTCAGACATCTCCTATACTGAGGCTGACTCCTGGGGCCTTTGCCTTGAGATTTTTTTTTTTTTTTTGTGATTTGCATTTCAACCATCTATTTGCATCTCAACTGTCACATGGCACAAATGGATTGTTGTTGGTTTCAGCCCACCCCATCCCTTCCTTCTCTGGCTTCTGTCAGTTTTCTATAGCTGGGCAAATAAGAAGAAATTACTCTGAGAGACTTGACAATGAAGATGGAGTCCTTGGGAGATAGAAAGGGCCTCTTTCAAGCACCTTTGTTGTCTCGAATGGTCTGGCAGAGCCTGAGATTCAGCAAGAAACTGAGCAGAATCTTAGATCTGGAGGGGATGGCAGGCATCAACTAGTCTTTATGAATTAGATTAGCATCCTTATTAGGACTGACTGCCACAAAGTGCTAACTGAGAAGTTAAACTGCTTCCTGCTTCCTGTTTTCCATCAGTACCTTCTACTGCCCCATAGTGGACTTTTGAGGTTACTTTCCCACACAAATTTGGCTGGAATTGGGCTTCAGCACAGGGTCACTTATTGACGATCAGTTTGGATCACGGTATCATTTAATCATGCTTTAATTCCACCAGTACATGTTTCTGCAGTGCCTCCCAAGTGCCAGGCAGAGTTTGAGGCACTGGGTTATACTCGTGAGCAAAAGCAGACCTGCCTCTGCTTGTGGCTCATTCAGTCCAGTGGGGAGACAGATATTATTGAGATCATCACACTAATAATTGCAAAATCACAATCACGGTGAGTGCAAGGGAGAATCGCATGGTTCTACAGAATCTGTGACAAAGGGATTTCATCTCTCCTCATGCTCCCTCTCTTCCTCCAAGTTTGCTCAATGAACATATTTTCTTTCCACACCTGGCAAATCCAGGGTCACCTTCAACCCAGACACAAATCCCAAGAGATGTATTCTCTCCTCAGAAATCAAACTGGAAGAAATGACAATTTTAAAAAAAATTTCTTTTACAAAAATTGTCTGATTTCTCTTTGAGCGTCCTTAAGTGTTCCAGTGCCAGTGGCCTCTGTCTTTTCTGTTCCTGTTGGCAATGTGCCTGAACACTCCAGCCTGGGAACCTGGGCACTGACCCTCAGCACCCAAGACTGGGCCTTGGGAGCATTTACTAGTCCAGATCTGAATCCCTCTGGAGTTTTGGAGAGCGGAGAAAAGATGGAAGATACAAAAGATGGAAGATACAGGGCAATTCAGAAAGCAATTTATCCCTCCTTCTTCTTTAGGAAGAAGCCCAGGACCACATTTGGAGAGGTCTGGGTACAGCTCTACTGGGAGCCTGGAGGATGGCCTAGAGGACCTTAGGGTGGGGTAGTCTGGGCTTCAGAGCTGCCACTCCTCGGGGGTAGTTCTCTTTCTGCACCTCACTGTGCCCTGGAACAGTGGGACACTGTGGGGAGGAGGCCAGTCCTCTACTGTCAGAGACAGTGGCCAATTCCCTGGGGACAACAGAATGGTCCCTGGCAATGCTGGGCACCATGTCTGCAGTGGGTGTGCTGATGCATGTGCTAGGTGGGGCACAGTCACTAGAGGCAGGCTGGACCCAGACACCCCCCGGCATTTGTACAGATGCTTCAGACAGGGCTTCTAGTAAAGGGAGCCAGGGATAAAACCCAAGGGGTCAAGGTAACCTTCAAATCCCTCAACCAGTCTCAAGGAGCAGGCCTTGATGGTTCTGGCTCTACTGGTGGCGATACTGCCTGGATCCCTCAGCTTAACACCTACGTATGGCGGGCACCACAATAAGTCCTGTGTACAAAACATTTGGTCTCCCTGCCTCCATATCCTTGTTGGCATCCTCTGTGGCAGACACAAATAGGTAGCTACGTCCCCACATTCTGCAGCCTTCTGGCAATGAGATGAGGCACTCATAGCTAGTTCTGGCTGATGGGCATGAAGCGTAGAGGATAAAGCATAGAGGAACTGGTACTTAACCCTCCAGCTGTCTCCTCCCTGCTGCAGTGACCGATGGAACCGCAGAGTACCTGAGTGACTACACATAGGGCGTCTCCCTGCCTACTTGTGCTGGATAAGTAATCTGAGTGAGAAACAAACTCCTGTTTCAGGGTTCATTTGTTACTACAATAGAAACTAACTGACATTTTCTTTTTATTTCATTTTACACAGATGAGCAAAGTGAGGCTTAGAAAGGGTTAATGACTCACCCAAGGTCACAGAGCTAACAAATGGCAAGGCTGCACTTGAACACAGACCCTGTCCGAGCTTGGTCTGTGAACCACTACGTGAGCTGTCTCCCCTCTGGGCTGCCTCCAAAATCAAGCCCAAATTCTTTGGCTTGGCATTCAAGGCCTTCCAAGGCCATGTCCCAGCTCACCTTCTCACTAGCCCAATACACAAACCCTGCATCAGTTGCATGAGTCACCGCCTGTTTCCTCGATCCACTCACAGGTTTCTCCCTCTGTGCCTCTCTGTGGGCCACTGCCCACCCCACCAGCCCTCCTGTGCTCCCTTTCATGATCTGATTTACAGCCCAAGGCTCGGCTCTAGCCCCGCTCTCATCATAGAGACTTTCCTGATCCTCCCAGCTCCTACTTCCCTCTTCCCCAGCTGAGCTCTGAAGCCCCGCCTGCCTGTAGTCACTGGACCCTGGACCCACATCCCCATATCAGTGTCTCTCTTCTTTCGGGAATTACCATTAGCCTGAAACCAAAGAGAATCTCTTCTGAGGTTCTCATTCACACAGCAGTCTCTAAGGGGGCTGCTGCACTCCAGGGGGATACAAGATGATCCACTGGGGCATGAGAACATATTTGAACTTGTTATGCTTGTTTATCTCCACCTTTTAAACTTTCTACATTTCTGTAAATGTCTTAAAAGGTGCATACTACATTTGCGTAACCACACTTGGCCCCTGGGGACAAAGACCAAAGTTTACACTTCCTGGATACCCTCAAGGGACCAAATATAGATCCTTGTAAATAGCAGGTGCTCAGTACATGCTTTTTATCTCAGACAGATGGTTTTGGAATGCCTTAGCAGGAGATAGAGGCATGTGCATGCACACGTGTGAACACACACACACCCCTACACACACACACACACACACACACACACACATCCACCCAGGGACTAACCTGCCCTTGTGGTCCTGAGTCCTTGCAGGGGACCCTGTCCAGTTGAGAGAAGCTAGTAGAAGATGGCAGGGATGTGGGAGGACGGGCTCCTGTGCGGGCATGTTGGGTGGTTTGCTGAGAATCCAGAGTGGAGAGGGGCAGAAGGAGTGAGGAGGAAGCTAGGTCTGGAGCAAGGCCAGCGCCTGAGCCCCAAGTGAAGAGTAACTGCAGAGAGGGATCTCGGGCTGGGAAGCCTGATGGATGGAATTCCTGAGCAGCGAGGGCTAGGGGAGCAGCAGTAATAAATAGAAGTCCTGTTAACGATGTGGCTGTGCCGGGTCGGGGAGATGAGGCACGAGGAAGGGTCAGGAGAGGAGGCAGCTGGGGAGGTTCCATCTGGATGGAAGCCTGTCCCATCCTGGCCCATGGCCCAGTGACACAGGGCCTGACAGGGCTCACGGGGGCTATAGCTGGCCCTGGAGCCTCCTCCCTCCTGTCCCTCCCAAGCTCTCCCTCACTCATGACCTATGTCTCTTCCTTTTAAGACAGGCCTCAGCCAGGTAGGCTTTTAGGCAAGGGGATGAAGCCATCCCCTCTAGAGTTTCCTTATGGCCTGGGATCCCCTTGAAAGCACTTATGTTTCTTGCATGGAAAAGGAGGGGTTGTTATTACACTGAATGCAGGAATAAGACTTTCTTGCAAGGTCGTCATTTATACAAGAGCCTCTACCTTTTAAAATTTCTATTTTGGGGTGTATGTTTTACAGTGTACATATTAGATTAGTAGGATGATCATGTACATAATTTCTAAATAAATAACTACATATTAGAGGTGTGTGCTCAAATGTTTTCTGCAGGGTGTAGGGGGTAGTCAAAAAGTTTAGAGACTACTATTTTTCTCCAGTCTTATTTATCCTTAGAACATAGAAGAGGAGGGGGTTCAGCCATGTTTGTTTCTATTTTATAGATAGGGACCTGGGAATCTAGAGATATCTGGGGCCTCTCCCAGGGCTGTACATCCCAAGAAGGCCAGCGGGTCTGGATTGGCCATATATTCCAGGGACTCACCTCGTCCTTGTCCACTACCTGGATGAAGAGGGGGAGGGCGAAGCCGACTTGTGCCAGCTCAGTGATGGCCACACTATACTCGGAGCTGTTGAACTCTGGGGCATTGTCATTTATATCAATAACCAGGATATTGAAGGTCGTGGTGACTGTGGCATCGGATGGGGTGCGGTCATCATTTAGCTCCGTGCCCTGCAGAAAAAGGACAAATACCCCAGGATGAAGGCGGCCATAATCACAATAATAGTTATCATGTACCTGGGCTTACTAAATGTTAGACACAGTGCTTCATGTCAGTTACTCGCTTCATCCTCATCTCAATCCCAGAAGAAAGATTCTATCATTA
>NW_006438113.1:12457476-12465185 GCF_000325575.1 Pteropus alecto
CTGCTTTACTGATCCCCATTTTACTGATGAGGGAACTGAGGCTCGGAGAGGCTAAATAATTTGTACAAGGACACACAGCCAGAGTAGGTGTCCAACTCAGGCAGCAGGATTCTAGAACCAAGGGGCTGAGGTGGGGTGGGAAGGACAAAACAGATTTTGGGGCTCATCGAAGTGCAAAAGGAGAGTCTGCATGCAATTCGACAGATGAAATGAGGCCAATAATTTTTTATGTTAGCAGGTAGTCAAGACTTAATTCAGCATCTGCTATGGACTGAACTTTGTGCCAGGCACTGTGATGTTCTAGATTGGACTCAGGAGTAAGATGGACTCAGATACCTGGATGCTCAATCTCTCGGGCCCCCAAATTCCTATTCTCAGTTCCCACTCCAATCTTCTGAACCAGAGTGTCTGGGCGAGAGGCCCAGGACTAGGTATGTTTCATCAGATCCCTAGGGGATTCAGATTCATAGCAAAGTTTGGGAACTTATCCTCACATTTTATATAAAGGTGAATCAACTAATTTCAGGGTCCCACAGTGAGTTGGTGGTTACAATGGGACTAGGGAGCAGCTCCACAGTAAGGGAGCAGAGAAAGAGGGGAGGATGCGGAGGGCACACAGGCTTGGTGCTGGGTCTGGAAAAGGCTGTGTTTGCAGGCCCTCTCCCAGTTGGCCCACACTTCAGGTGTACATCAGGTGGAGAGGAAAGAGCCAGTGTGTTAGAGGGGGCTAATTAACCCATTGCTGCCCCAGGCCCTCTCAAGGTTAAGGAGAACAATTAAGAGCCAGGCTGCACCATCCTTCCTGCACCAACAAAAGGGCTCCTTCCCAGAGCCCCTCTCCTCAGGCTTTGCGCCACGCCCTTGCCTCAATCAATGGCTGGCGAGGACCCCTGTGGCCCAGGCAGGATCCATGCCTGAAATGGGTTTCCGAGGGAATGGCTCAGCAAGCCATTGATTTTAATTAAAACCAGCCATGAGTGGCAGGTGGCTGCAGGGTCCAGGGGCTGTGGCTCCACCACACCTTCCCGAGTGGGTACCACTGCAGCTGACGCCCCTCCCTGTTGCAGTTGCTGCTTCTAACAAGGTAATAGCCCTAGGGGAGCTGTGGGAATTAGAAATAGGACAAAATCCCAGAAATGGAGTAGTCTTAAGAATCTGAGATGGCTACAA
Organism: Pteropus alecto; assembly: GCF_000325575.1. Classification (NCBI taxonomy): domain Eukaryota; kingdom Metazoa; phylum Chordata; class Mammalia; order Chiroptera; family Pteropodidae; genus Pteropus; species Pteropus alecto. The sequence continues at coordinate 12,458,647 of NW_006438113.1, forward strand.
TGGAGAGCTTGGAATTACAGATCAAAGTAAGGACTACAGGACGAGCACTTATGATGTGCCCAGCAAATTCCTCTACATGGCCTATGCTGGATATGCGTTGGCATGAGCCCCGGGAATCAGCACAGGGAGTGGAAGTGAAGCACCTCCTGGGAGCCTCCACCTTGGACACTTCTGGAGGCTGGCACCACAGTGTGGGCGCCTCTCTGCCCAGATGGAGGTTGTGCAGCTCTTACCTTCACAGTCAGGATAAAGCCATGGCTATAAAGGGGGTTCTCCCGGTCTAGCAGGCCATTCAAGGTCAGCGCCCCACTGATGTAGTCCAGGGCAAAGATGCTGTTGGTATTCCCTGCAGGAAAGAGAAGCACTCCAGCTATGACTGGGGGCCAGGGCGGGTGGACCAGGGGCTGGGGCCAGGGCTCCTCTCCAGGCATTAAGGATGAATCAGTAACTTAAAACGGAGGCTGGCTCAAGGAAGCATGGAGAGAGCTCTGGGGTACACAGGAGTACACGATCCAGGCAGTAGACAGTACTGAATCACAGAAGGAGAGTGTTATGCCCTTACAGTCTTCTTCCGGTCTCTCCGAGTGGAGGAAAGCCTTGGTTGGGTGTTAATATGTCTGTAACACCTCTCTAACACTCTCTTGTTTTCCCGTTTAGCAAAGAGAGAATGGGCTTCAGGCTCAGAACCTCCAAAGGGAGCACTGCCCAGCTGGGACTCAGTAACTTCAATGTTCTGAATGTTTGTGTATCCCCAGAATTCATATGGAGAAATCTTCACCTCCAAAGTGATGGATTTAGTAGGTGGAGACTTTGGGAGGTGATTAGGTCATGAGGGTGGAGCCCTCATGAACGGGATTTTTGCTCTTTTAAAAGAGAACCCACAGAGCTCCATGCTGGCCCTCTGACCTGGGACATCCCAGACTCCAGAACTGTGAGAAATAAATTTCTGTTATTTACAAGTGACCCAGTCTGTGGTATTATGTTATAGCAGCCCAAATAGACTAAAGCAGTAACTTGGTTTTGTTTCTTTTGTACTTATTTTTATTTTCTATTCTATTCCAATTTTCAATTTATGGCAGGGATGCAAAGTTTCCTTTTGTAATACATATAAGTTAAAAACATAATTCAATTTTAAGAATAAGTATTTATTTTAAGTACTTATCAAAATTTAAAATATGTATTTAGAGTACTAGCAAAAATCATATACAAACGATACTGGCTCAGACGGAGGCTTCTAAATCCCTAACCCTCTCTCCCCACCGACTTCATTTTATAAGTCCCCTTCAGGCGCCCCGTGCCCTCACAGTTCCTCAGGTTCTCCGAATCACCACGTTCATTCCTGCGTCCTTGTCTTTCAGTGGCCACCTTCCTCTCTTGGCTTCACCTTCTCTCCTCCTACGCGGTACCTGCACACACACCCCTCCCCACCGCCGGCTTCCCAGATGCTAGTCCTACCTCTCTGGCTGACCCCTCCACCCCCAGGGCAGCAGCCATTGTTCTGTTTGTTCTCCGGTGGCTTGCTGTGTGTTCATATGATCTTCCCACTCAACTTAGAAGCCCCCTGAAGATGGGGACCTTTTATGACTGTCCCTCAAGGTCCCTGGCCAGTGCTGGGCACCCAGTGGCAAGCATGTTCCTGAAGGATGGCTGTTCCCACTTGGGTCTCCGTACTTGCCTTTGTGCCCTTCCCACCAGGCTGTGAGCTCACCTCTTCATCTGGGAAAATCCCAATTCCACTCTCCTATCTTCCTCACTAACTAGTGTGTTGGTTCATCCACATACTCACGCACCTACTGCCATTCGTTCACATGGTCAGCGATCCCTTGGGCAGGCTATCCTATGGCCAGACGCTGTGCGTGGCATTGTGGAGGGGTGCAGACGTCACTCTGCCAGGGATTCTGATGCTGAAGCACTCGTTACGGCACGGTAAGGGAGCTTTGTCATTCACAAAGATCAGCATCTCTGAATTCATAGTACAGTGAGGCTATTCACTGGGAAGGCTCAAAGAAGGAAAGCTTCATGGAGGAGGTGGCGTTGATTCCCTATACCATTGTTTAGCTGTGTGATCCTGGGCAACTTACCTAACCCCTCTGTGTCCTGGTTTACTTATCTGTAAAATGGGAATAACAATGGATCTGCCTCATATGATTATAATTAAATGAGTGTGAAAAAAATATATATGCCAGTTTGGAACAGTTCCTGGCACAAAAGAAGTACTCTGTAAGTACTGTTTAAGCTGGGCCCTGAAGGACAGGTAGGACTGGGGAAGGGGATGGATGGACACTGATTCCACAGGAGGGAACTAATATCAGGCCTTCAGCACGCACAGGTGGACACCGGGATCACACGTAGAAGCTGCTGCATCTCCCTGCTCCTCCCCTTCCCCAGCTCTAAAGAGATCTACACACAGTAGGGGCTCATATCATCTCTGGGATTAACTAGGGAAAAAGTAGAGTGGAGACAATTTCCTCTTCTAACTTTAGTCTTTGGAACGGGGGCTGTTCTCAGCCAACCCTGTGCTGGTAGGCAAGGCGGCCTGTTTCCACCTGGTTGGTGTCTAGAGGCTTGCTTCTGCTCTGTCCTCCCAGCCGCTGCAAGGTTTGGCAGAGGCAGGGAGAAGTTGCTGATGACCGTGGAGCCCATTCAGATCTCATGTCATTTTCAGACTGTGGGCTTTGGGGACTCTGACATGAGGCCAGGCCAGGGACGGGGCATCACTCCAAGTTTTTCCTTAACTAAAGCTTTCTCCTATGACCATAGAGAGACCTAGGTACCTTCTTGCTGTGTTTGCATAGTGAGGAGGGCAGGGTTGTAAGAAGGCACATAAATACATGAATATAAGAAAGTTTCTTTAGCTTGGAATTATGCTGCTAGGGAAACATGCTGAGGATGCATGCTTTCATCTGTTCATCATTAACTAACCCATTCAATAAACAATTATTGAGTTCTTACAAAGTGCCAGGGACACATTCTAATGGAAGATACAGCCCTCAACCAAGCATTCACATCAGAGGGAGATCGGTACTGAGGCGGGGTGAAGCACAGACACTGCAGGCCTCTTTGGGGGCTGGGTCCTCTGAGCCCCAAAGGCTGAGATGAAGGGCGGCCTAAAGGCAAGTCCTCAGAGCCTCATGCTGCCCTCTCCCTCCCCAGCCACACACGCAGGTGCGGATCCCTCTCCCCAGCCCCCACCTCCAGCATCCCATCATTCCTGATTTTCATATCAATTTATTCTTCCCAATAAAGAATCTACCAAATGTTTACGGAATGTGATTCGATTTTTATCCTTGCAAGATTTTCTCTATAAATCGTGCATAAACCAGAAGGCCCTTGCTGAACAATGTGCTTGGTTTTCATTTCGGATAATAGGGTTGTCTACCCTGGCACACTCATTTAGGTCTCCCCGACCAGTACCTTCGCCCCACTCATGGCCACACTTTCCATCCCCAACCTATTCTGTCCCCAGGACATAAACCACCCTCCCCTGATCTAGGCATCTCTTCCAACAAACCCGTAGGCAAGAACCCCCCCAATTGGAAGATATTCAAACTTGAGGACTCTTCCCCAACACACACACATACACACACTTCTTTTGCACACATCTCTGTATGGAGTTCATCTCCCAACTTCCTGCCAAGTATGAATCACTAACTCCCAGGCCCAACAGCCAGAAATGTTTACACCCAGGGAGCTGACTAGGCCACCTGAGTGAGGCACAAGCTCTGATGTTCCTACTGTCACCATGACAACATCATCTCTCACTGGGATGCCAGCTGGGGTAGGAACAGGAGGCCAGCCCTATGTCCTAAGTTGGGAGGGCCAAGGGCAGGTCTCACTCAACGACTGATCGATTAGCTCAATTCTTCATTTGAGTTCATACTGAGCACCTACTGTGTGCAAGGTGCTGGAGAATCAGTAGAGAGAAGCAGGCAAGGTTCATGCTTTCAGCCTGATGGTAAAGATTGATTTTCCTGATATAATCACACTATTGAACGTATAAGTACTCGTTGAGCTAAGGCCCCTGAAGAAAAGCAACATGGAATGGAGAGTAGAGAGGTGATTAAGAGTATGCTCTCTGGAGGCAGACTGCATGGGTTCAGATCATCGCTCTACAATTTGCTAGCTGGGTGACCTTTGTCAAGTTACTTAACACATCGGGGTCTCAGTTTCCTGATCTGTAAAATGGAGGTAACAATAGCACCCACCTCAGAGTGTTGCTGTGAGGATTAAATGAGTTAATACAGTGCCTGGCAAATAGGAATTTCTCAATACTGTGGCCCACCTCCTCCATCCTCACCCCCACCCATGGAGTGAGTGCCCAGTGCTGTCTGCCCAATGGTAGCACTGAGTCAACTCCATTCTCCTGCCAGGACAGCCTCACAACCAAGAGCCCATCTATACAAACTGGCAGCCCTGAGGCCAAGGCTGAGAACAAAACCTTCAGGCTCACAGAGCATTGCACCTCAGGCTTTGGCCTCTGCTTCCTGCATCATTCACCCCTCAGGGTGGTCACTCCCTCGCACCCCTCATTTATCCCTCCCCAACTATTGTCTCTTCCCTGGAAGGCTGTGCAAGCTTGGTAGTCACACACACAAAAGTTTCTCAGCTATCTTGGAAACTGATATCACCATGTCATCTCTCTGGTTTCCCAACATTCTTTATCCAAGTCCCATGGGGCCTGGAGGGCTGGGGGAGGCTCACCAGGGACGCCTTTCACCTGTTCAGCCCCCATTCCTGAGCAGAAGGGCAGCTGCTTCCCTTGGGTTGACAGGTGCTGTCCTAGGTGTGTGTGGATATACCTGGAAGGGGAGGGGCTCTGGGGTGGAACAGGGCTGCACCTTGAGTGCTCTAAGACTTTCGGAAACTGGTGACTTAAGGCACTCACACAAGAGAAGAAGCAGGTCATTACCGGCCCTGCTGGTTCTCTTTGGGGTAGCCACCTCCTCTAGAAGCTTCAGGCATCAAGCTCTCTTCAGATTTGCAAGAGAAAGGCTAAGAGGATGTGAATCAAGCCTACAAAAGCATGACAGGCTGCCCGGGAGGAGTCATAGCCTTCTTTCCCCTATTTATTAAAACATAGTAGCTAGGGCAGACTGTGAGGTATGAGGGTGGGTGGGGCATAAAAGTGGGGATAGTGGGTGCAGGTGCTGCTGCCCAGTTTGGTGTACAAACAAGTAGAGAGGCAGAGTGGCAGCTAGAGGGCATAGCATAGTCAAGCAAAGAGCTCTGTGTTTTACAGATGGTCAAAGGCAGAGGGGAGGAAGTGGAAGAGGGAAGCGGAATTGGGGGGGTGTAGGTAGGTAGATGGTCAGATTCGGTGAGTAGGGAGGTTGCTCTTTCTTTTGGGCAATGGGGGCTCACCCTCCCATCTCCTCAGTCAGCCTCGTTGAGGCTGACAGGCTCTCCCCTTCCCCAGGCGCCCCTCCTCTTGGCTCCTGCCAAATCTCATCAGTCCAACATCTTGTCCCCTTGTTATTTCACCAGCAGCATCTTGACCCACAGTGGAGCTGGGTCTAGACAAAAAGCAGTTTAGTGAGCGGCTGATGGTGCGTGTGGGAACACAGGCTGATGACTTTCAATTGCTTTGTCTGCTCCACTGGGCTAACAGCGACTGCTCTCTCTGCCCTCTGACTTAAAGGAAAACCAAGGGCTCCCACCTCAGTCAGTCCCATTCTTAAGATCCACCTCCAAAGTGGCTGGCCTCAGGAAGCCAATCCTGGAGGCTGAGGCATCTCTCACTCCTCTGAGCCTGGCACTGGGCTGGCAACCTAAGAACTGCTCTGCGCTGTGTGGCTTCCCTGGTTCTCATGCCCAGAGCCCCAGCGTGGCCTTGAGAAGAAGGGCTGGTGTCTCACACTCCTCTCTCCCGTGGCACCCGCGACAATGCTCATTATACATTTGTTAGGTGGCCTGAAGTTCCATTCCCCCTCTACAGCAGTTAGGAAGGCTCAATGACCGCACACTAAGTGGGGGCATCCTTTGGGCTTCGCCTTGTGCTAGGGCCGTGGGGGAGAAAAAAGAAGAAAGCGGTGCTTACAAAGAGCTCATGATCTCATTGAACTTCTGAGTACAAGCCTGCATCCACTCAAATGCAAATCCCTGAAGGAAGGCAGAAGGCTGGGTGAGATAATCTTTGGGATCCCAATTTCTCGCCTGAGCTCTGACTGGGTCACCCAGCCTCCTCAAGTCCAGGGTCAGGGAAGTGAGCACAACTGAGATTTGTACCCCTTCCCTCCGGTGGTCTCTCTTTTAGTCATGGTCTCTGCCTGGAGTCTATCACATCAATACCCACCTGAGGACCACTGCCTGCGCATAAACTCGCTGATTGAAAAAAGACCTAGGCGCCAACAACAGCTCTGCCACTTACGAGCTGTGAGACCCCCTGCAAACTTCTAATTCCTTTGAGCCAAATTCTTCATTTGTAAAGTGTGGATTACAGCTCCCACCTCACTGGGCTGTGTGAGGATCAGGTGTGATCATGTATGTAACACACCTATTGTGGTACCTGGCACAGAGTAGGTCCCCGTTCCTTCTTTCCC
>NW_006438113.1:12465205-12485961 GCF_000325575.1 Pteropus alecto
AGACTAGGTCAGCCACAGCTGTGGCCCAACTCATCCAGAATAAGCTGAGAGGAGCTCTCCCCACAATAGCCAGCATATATTGATTGCGCCTGGCAAAGTGTTTTGCATGCGTATTTTTTTCAATTTTCACAAAACTCCCATGAGATAGGTCTTATTATCTCCATTTTCCAGATGACAAAACTAAGGCACAGAGAATGACTAGAACTAGGTCATTCAGGCAGCGAAGGGTGGAGGGAGGACCTAAACTCAGCTCTCATTAAGCTAACGAGTTCAAGTCCTACCCAGAGGCCCCTGGATTTTCCTTTCCCTGCTGCAAGGGGGAGCCCATTCAATAGTTATGTATGTGCAGCCTAAGCCACCCATCACTGTCCAGTGGAACTGTAAAATTCTGACTGGTGTAGAATTGTATCACTGTACAATGAAAATTAAGAGTCAGTCTGAGATACGGGCTTTGGGCAAGACTATCTTATAAATTAAAAATTGTTACTTAGCTGCCTGCTGACAACAGGGGCTGGCCTCCTGGGTGGCATCTGGGCTGGCTATATTCAAGAGCTCTGTGACCAACATATGGCAACCAGTGGTGTAGGTTACCTCGGCTTTCAACCAGCGGGGGAGATGCAGGCTGAGAGCTTGCTGCCCCTCCTGAGGACCCTCGAGGAGGCGGGGATTTGGTCTACCCCCTCCCCAGAGCTTTTCGTGAAGCCTGGAGCCTCTCCCCAGCAGCTGGTTGCTGGGTGCCTTGTGTGCATTCAGGTCTCGGCTCAGACATCGTCTCCACAGAGGAGCCCTCCCTAACCACCCTGCCCCCACTCTCGCCTCCATTAGCCTCTACTTCATTATTCTGTTTTATTTCTTTCAAAGTACTTGTAGTTTCTGAACCTCTTGTCATTTGTTCACGTGTTTGTTTATCCTTATCTCCCTCACTAGAATGTAAGCCCCAGGAGGTTGGGGACCGTTTCCCCAAGTGTCCAGCTAATACACAGGGGTGCTTTCTGAATGTTTTTCGAATGAACGAGTGGACTACAGCAGGGATATCTGGGGGCCATAGATATCCCTGTAAAAGGCTTTAGAGCAGAATGCTCCTGGGGTGACTTATGACATCACACGTCGTAGAGGCCATCACTGCACCTGGGCTAGGAGGAGGGATTAAGCAGTTAGCAATTCCACTTGGGGTTATCAGACCCTCCCGATGCACCCATGGCAATATGTTTGTTGGAGCTGAGTGTGGCTCAGTTAATTACAGTTATTGCTGTCCAGTCAGGGAAAGACAACCTTCAAGTCTTTCAAGTAAGTGTGAATTGCAGTCTGCCTGTCTTGCAGGCATTTCACAGAACGACAGTTTTCATCAAGCTCACTTAAGCCAACAAACGATTACCTCTTCTAATAAGACCACAAACTGAACTCTGATTAATTTGCTAATAACTGGCTCCAATTTATGAAACATTAACCTGAGTAGCCAAGGGTAGTAAAGCCTATTATGCTAGGGTTGCTAAGGGTCAAACCATGCCCCTCTCACACGCAGCAGTGCCTGACTCTCCACAAATGGGGAGCCTCAGACAAGTGGCCCCTGGTCCTCTGAGGACTCTTTAATGGGGATCAGCAAGGCACTGCCACGGGCTAGCGCTCGGATCTGTATCCCCAAATCCTTGAAAATTTTTACTCTGCAACCAGAGGTATTTCTCCAAGGGGAATAATCTAAACGTGCCCAGAAATGTAGCTACCAGGATGCTCACTATGGTGCCGCTTAATAAGGAAAACTGGGAACGAGCTAAATGTCCAACAGTAGGGCATTAGTTAAATAAGTTATGATATGAAATTCTCTAGAAATAATGTTCCAGAAGAGAAGTTTGTGACTTGAAAAGACAGATGTTTAAGACAGGTTTTTGGAGTCACAAAACAGCATAGTTCTGTCGGACACATTTTTTTTTTGTCGTTTGAAAATATATGCCTAGAACTAGGAATGAAATGTTAACACGTTAAGACTGTCTCTGAGAGGTAATGTTAGAACATGGTTTTTAGCCTCAGCACTACTGACATTCGGGCCAGATAGTTCTCTGCTGTGGAAAATGGCTCTGAGCCCTGTAGGATGTTTAGCAGCATCCCTAGTCTCTCGCCACTTCCCCAACTGTGATAACCAAAAAATCTTCAGACACTGTCCAATGTCCCCTGGGGAGGGGTGCAAAATCACTCCTGGTTGAGTCATTTCGACTTCCCTCTTTTGACTTATTTGACTTACTTTTTTTTTTTCAAGTTAATACAAGTTCCTTTACAGAATTATCCCCAAAGTTCTAGAACTAGATGGTGGTGATGGTTGCACAACGTTCTGAATGTATCAAATGCCACTGAATTATACTTTAAATGGTAAATTTTATGTTATGTATATTTTACCACACACACACACACAATCCCCAAGTTTCGATGATACATGTCTATGCGTTCTAAGTTGGTGCTAGATGCAGACCGATTAGGAAATGAATTCACTTTAATGAGAAATTCTTCCTCTACCTGGGTTACCACCATTACTAACAACAATTTGCTACTAAACTTAATTTCCTCAAGGACAGGGACCTTTCCTGCCTTGGTCACTGCTGCATCAGCCAGGATAAAGGAAGGGATTTGCTTGAAGAGGAGTTTGCAAGGAGAGGCTGAGCAGCATAAGATGAAGTCTCTACTCCCAAGTGATGTCCAGTCTAGATGAAGAAATAGGACCTGTGCCAAAAAACATGCCCAGCTTTGCTGAGGGTGGCTTGTGGTGGGCTGGTGCAGGAGGGGCTCCTTCAGCTGGGCCTTGGAGGGTAGGGTATGGGGAAGTAAGGAACAGGAGAGGGTGATCCTGTCAGGGGGACTAGCATGAGCAAAAGGGTAGAGGGCAGACAATGGCTTCACAGGTGTGGAGCCATTAGGAGGAGCAGAGTTCACATGAGGTGGTGTCAGGAGCAGCTGAGGCGGGAGCCTTGAATGGCAGGTAAGCAGTTTTAATTTTTGTCTGACAGCAGTGGGGTGTCCCTGGAAGCAGGACGGCCTGTTGACAATGAAGGCATGGATTGGGTGATGGTAGTGGGAAAAGAGCGATTATAAGGACCACTGACCACAGGTCCATGTGTGTCAGGGCAGGCTCTCAGCACTTCACATGCATTAGTCAATTACTCCTCACGGCAGCTCCACATGCAGGGCATCCTCACCAGCATCTTTATCATTCCATTTTACAGGTGAGAAAACCGAGGCACAGAGAAATTAAGTGATTTGCCTAAAGTCACACTGCTGGTAAGTGGCAGAACCAGGACTCAAGGCCAAGCTGACCGACTTCTGAGCCATAAGCTGAGTCCGCAGGCCAGGCTGCTCCTGAGAGACGGGGAAGACATGTGCTTCCGCCCACTGGCAGAGCACTTTGCCTGTTTGTTCACGTGCATGAGCTCACTGGATTCTCAAAACACCCTCCGAGGCCAGCATGGCTACTCCATTTATCAGATGAGGAAACAGGCTCACTCAGTCCAAGGACATGTGGTTACTTCGTGATCATGCTGGCGTTAGAACCCAGGTCTTTCAGGTCTCATATATCCCTCACTGCTGTGGTCTCTCCTGTGTGGGGCTGGTGCTCCCTGGGCCCTAGGGGCTAGAGACTGGCCAGGAGATGAGCCAGGTGAGGAAAAGAAAAGCAGAGGACCATGGATCCTCAGGGACCCATCTGCTCACTTGCCTGGAGCTTAGTTACCTCCAGGGCCTGGGGCAGGTGGGCCAGGAGCACCCATGCCCATCCTCATCTGGGGCCCCTCCCTGGGCCAAGTGTGGGAGCCAATGTGTGCCGAGACCTTCATCCCATGTTCCCTTGAGGGCCACTTGCTCTGCCCGCTGCTGGGCCTGTCCCACATAACTCACCTGTGGCTTGGCACTTAACAGAGCGTCAGGGCTCTGGGAGATTTACAGGCTCCAATAAAGCCATCTCAATCTTTGAATAAGAAGCATTTGATATTTGATGATCTGAAAGGCCTTGTCCTGGAGGTGGAGTGTGAGGGGGGAAGGAGGAGGGAAGACACTTAAGAAAACAAAGAGGACGGTGATCAGATGCCCTAGGAGAAGGACGTGCAAAGTGAGGGTATGCTCTGTCATCCTGGCGGGGTCATTACCCACTCCTCTAGTGGGAGAGGCCCAGGGGATGGTGCTTCCTGGGGAGCAGGGGCACCACAGACCATCTACCACAAACTGGGCCTCTCTGTACCAGACATAGGTTGGGGGGCGTGAGTAATATCCTCAGGGAACCCACCGTCTAAGGGGGAAGGCTGGTTACCACCAGGAGAAGGACAAAGCACATGTGTAAAGAACCCGGCATAAAGTTAGGAGACTAGATCCATACTTGTGGGCTTGCGGGCCTCTTTGCACCTGAGTTTCCTCATTGTGGGTGAGAATACTTGTCCTGCTCCCAGGGCTATTTAGAGGTTCAACGAGATAAGGGATCTGCTTTATAAACTGCAAAGTGCTGAGCTTATATCAGGTGTGTGTCAGGGATGGTGAACCGGGTACCTGAGGCAGGTGGAACTAAGCAGTACCCGGAACCGGATGTTGTCAGACAGAAAAGACTGTGGCGAAGTAGAGCAAGGTGGGGTGAGATGCCGGTTGCAGGGACACACTGAAGGTTGTGGGAAGAGAAGACTCAGTGCCTCGGAACCTTCTTCCCATCCTGTTTCCCAACTGCTTCCCCTAAATGCCATTGTTTCAGTTTCTTGTCTTGCCATCATCATAATCATGTGGGAGAAACTTTGGCATCAGAGAGCCTGGAGTTTGAATCCTAGCTTGACTTTGGGCAAATGGCTTCACCTCTCCGAGCCTTGGCTTCCCTGCTGTCCAAATAGGGAGGATAATAATAGAAGCTGCCACCAGGGGTTGTTGGGAGGATTGAACAAGATGACGAGCATCTAACTGGCACAGAACAGTGCTCCCTGATTCCCTGAGTCCTCCCCATCTTCCCTGCCACCTTCTCTCCCAGAGTGCTGATCCCGACATTCCCACAGCTGCACCCACCCCACCCCCTAGACCTAAGTGCTGCAAGTTCCAGAGTGAATGACTTTCAAATCTGCAAAGGAGAACCCATCACACACACTTTGAGCTGGGTAATTTATGAATCAAATTGTGCTCTGTCAGGGCTCTGTGGCCCAGAAATGGATGTGATCGGATGAGGTTCAGGGAGCCAGCCTCAGACAGTTATCTTCATAGAAACTGGTCACCAGCGGACAGAACCGGCCCAGATGACTGACCTTGAGGGGCTCCCTTGGGGCTACGAACCCATTCTCAGCCTGGCCCCTGCTCCTGAAGAGAGAACAGAGACCTGCCTGGGGATCGGGGGGACAGTTGGTGACCCTGGGCAAGTTACTTAACCTCTCTGGGCCTCAGGGTCCTCCCTTGTTTAAAAAAAAAGGCGGGGGGGCTTTTCTATAACAGTAGTTTTTCAAATGTCTTTGTTTTAGTAGCAGATTCTTTTATTAGATAGAATCTTGCATGGAACCCGAGTATATGAAATAGCCCAAAACAAGCTAGTTGCCCTGGCTTAAGCAGACTGGAGTGGGGGTAGGGGCAGTTGGTGCTGGAGTCCAGCACACTCAGTACCTTCCTCTCCCTAAGAGGGGTCCCTGAAGGATGGGGTTGGGGGCTTTGGGCTTCAGGAAACCTGGAAGTTCACATGAGCTCTTTCAGTTTTAGGATTCCTTGGTTGTCTGTGAGTACCCAGCTAAGGATGCACAAGGCCTGACGTCATGCCATCTAGCTGGGTCACCCTAGGACCAAGAAACACTAAACAGGCAGGTGAGGTTCTTGAGGTTCAGAGGATCAACATGTCATCATCTGGATCAGATCTTTTTGAAAGAAGCAGATGTTGTAGTGGCTAGAACCAGGGCTAAAATCTCGGCATTATTCCTCGTAGTCTGTGTGACTGAACAAGTTACCTACTCTCTCTGAGCTTTAATTTCCTCAGCTGTAAAAGGGGAGGGATAATACTTATAGAGCTGATATGAAGATGAAAGCAGGTAATGCACCTATTTAGTTCAGCAAAGAGTGGGTGCTCAATAAATTTGTTATAAATTCTTTTGGAGAAGGAAGAGACTTGGCCCTTGACACACACCAAACTGCTTAATCCTTACGACCACCTCGTTGATGAGAAAACAGGTGAGGCAGAAGAATTTGGCCTAAGTCACACAGCTGGTAAGTAGTTGAGCTGAGATTTAAAGCCACAGCCTTTGATGTCAAAGCCTATGTTCCTTCTTCTACTCCTCCCTAGAAATATGGCTTCTAGAAGGTTCCACCAAAAAAGGCCCAGATTATGCCAGGCCCAATTTCCTGGGTTTTCTGGCATCTGGTCAGTGACTCAGAGTATAGCATCAAAGCAGATGTTTCTGGTTAGGCAATGACTGAGGGGAAAAACTACAAATTTAGTTAAGTACAAAACCCACAGGACAATGTGGAAAACATTAAAAATCTTAATGAGTCAGAATCATCATGTTCATAAGAAAAGACGGCAGGAGCCCCCACACTGAAAAAAGGAAAGTCAGGGTTTCCCAGAGGGTGTCCCCAGAACTCTGATGCATGGGGTATAGGAAAGGCCAACTTTTAAAAAACTTCTGTGGTCAAATAAATTTGGGAAACACTGAACAGGGCTCTTCATTGCAGGACTTGTCACAGCCTTTCGTGTGCTAATGTGCACTGTGATACGCAAGGACAAGAATGTTGTGAAGCAGAGGCTCTCCAACGTATTGGGCACAGAATCCTTTTTTGTAAAGGCTCTCTCAGGGGTGGTATGGGAAACCCACAGAAGAGACTGAAGGTGTAAGAAGGGCTGCTCGCACAGTTACCCTCCAACGGGGTCTCTGAGCATGCAAGTTAGATGTGTCCAGTGTCAGAGACAGAAAATGGAAGGATGCTTAGGGCCCATCGGGCTCAAACTTCTCCTTCTGCCCTGGAGAACTGAGGGTCAGGGATGGGGAGTAGCTTGGCCAACATCATATAGCAAGTTAGAGGCAGAGCTGGCACCGGACAGGTCAACCTCAAGTCTGGTGCCCATCCAAGCCACAGGCAGAAGTGGATCCCAGACCAGCGGCGGGACCCCTGGCAACTTTCAGGACCACACTTAAAAAAAAAACACATTTTTCACTACGGAAAATTTCAAGCATACACCAATGTAGAGACAAGTGTACCATGAAGGCCCAGGTAACCATTCGACAATCATCAACATTTTGCCAGTCTAATTTCTTTTAAACTCACCCCCGCCCCCACAACTTTTTTCTGAAGTTGTTAAGGCAAATTCTAATTAATCTTTCAATACTGTATATATATCTCTTATAAAGACTTCTGAAATGCCCTTAAACATGCCATTATCACACTAAAGAAAATGAACCATTCCTTAAGGTTACCTACAACACCACAGACCATATTCAACTTGGGGATCCCATTTCTGAAGCCACATTAAGATTAGAGGCTTTAGCCTTTTCTACCCAGTCCTGAGATCAAGCCCTCTGAGATCACTGAAAATGAAAGAAAAAGTGTCTTCAACAATATCTGTAGTTTCATTTCTTAAACAAGAATGAAAAGGAGAGTAAAGATCAGAAGCAAATATGGTGAAAATGTCAACAAATGTTATCCAGGGTGAACACATGGTGGGGGATGGGGGTTATATCAGTTGTATACTTTTAAAAAATATTTACTATTTCACATTTGCCAGTGGTCCTGCTTCTCTGACAAAGGCCAGGGGTCCTGGACTGTGTGTGTGTGTGTGTGTGTGTGTGTGTGTGTGTGTGTGTGTGTCCATTTTCATCCTGGTAGCCCAGCCTCTAGAATGTTTCCATCCTCTCAGCTTGAGCATCAGTCCCAAATGTCACATTATGTCCCTAGGCCCTGGCCCAGTGCCCCAAACCAAGTGGGTGTTCAGAATTCTTGATGAGTGAGCCCAGGCGGAAGGGAGGGGTGTCCTGAGACATTCCTATCCCCTTGGCTCACACAGGCGGGAACTTCTGCTGAGCAAGCAAGAAGTACGAGAAAGAAACGTCCTTGCCTTTTTGGCCAGGGAGGAGGGTCAGCAACCAAAGTCTTTTCAAAGCCTCTGACTACTTTTTTGAAGAAGAGAGGCCACAGGTCAGAGTTCAGGGTCATTCTCACTGAACCACCTCAGGATGCATGGCCTGGGGTCCTTCTCCATTACAGGGGTTGGCCTGGGCTAAAGACCCCTACTCTTGGAAGGAAGGTACCCTTCCCCCTTGCCCCTCGCATAGCCAAAGAGATGGGCAACCTATGGCACCCCCACACCAAGCTCTGTGAATACTTGCAGGGGGAGCAAAGGATGCTGCTGAAGACAGATGGTATCTTTTGGGGAGTTTCAAAACATCTCACGTTTTGCAAGCTTGAGATTCTCAGTGTCCTCGGAAAAGAGGAAGTGAGTCCTTTGTGGCAGAAGCTCCTGGCACTGCCTCCGACACCAAGCAGAGCCTCAGAGCCCGAATATCACCTCTGCCAAAGCCAGAATGGAGGGCAGTCATTGATCTTCAGGCGCCCCCAGCTCTGCCCAGATGTGCCCGCTCTCCCTCCCAGCACTAAGCCCCAAGCAATGCCAGCTGTGGCAGCCCCAGCCTGCAGCTCCTCCGTCAGAAGATGACTTATGGCTTTAATTACCGAGGGCCGGGTGTGAGCCTCAGGAAAGAGCCAGCCCCATCGGGCTCGGTTCCTGTTGACAAGTACTGCCAAGTTGGCGAGAGCAGTCCTGCATGCTGCCACGCTGTCCCCCACTCTCTGGATGATGACCAGTCCCTTCCCTTCTGGGGTGCCTGCCACCTGACCCCCTGCTCTCGAGGGTGGGCGTGGGGAAGGAGTGTGAGTGCGATGGGATGTGCAGGAAGAGAAGATCTGAGGCTGGTGCGTGACAGAGCTATGCCTTGGGAACTGTGGGTGAGACGCAGGAGGAAGGAGCTGGGGCAGGGAAGAGCAGACCAGGCCAAGGGGGTCTCAGAACAATGACCAAACCCCCAAAGTAGAAGGGTGGTCACTAAAGTAGCTGGAGGTGGTGAGGAAGTGTTATGAGGAGCGGGACAGACAAGTGGACAGAGCCCACGATGCTTAGCAGGGTGAGCGTCCTGGATCCTCTCACCTGCTTTCCTCACTAAACTACAAGTTCTACAAGAGCAACAACTTTATCTGTCCTGTTCATGCCTGTATCCCCAGACGCGGTTACATGAAAGGTGCCTGATAAATATTTATGAATAATCAAATTAGCTCAAACTCTTTGTGTTCAAAGGCGGACAAGGACAGCCCTTAAAACTGCCCAGCAAGCTAGAGGCAGAGCCGATAGACCAGAATGAATTACCCCGACCTCCAGGCCCATGCCCTCTTTCTTGCTCTCCCACCTCCTCTTTTTGGCGTGAGTGAGCTGCCTGGCCTTGCCAACCCCCACTCCCTTCTCCTAACCATAAAAGCTCCCTTGGGAGGCAGGCTCCAAAGACTACCGTGGGGGGCCTTGAGGCACCCCCACCAGTATTTGGACCTTGACAGTTTCCTGTACCTGAAGCAGTTTTGGGGTAGAGCAGGTAGGGAGGGAAGAGAAGTCATGACAGGGGAGAGAGAGATGGGGCAGAGCTAGCCCGGGAAACGGGCATTTCCCTCACTACTCTGGGCTTCATTTTTCTCATTTATAACTTGGGAGGATTGGGCTGGATGATATCTGGGTCCCTGTGGTCAGTGACAGGTGAGCCCCATGAAACTGGGTCCCCGGTGTTGGGATAAAGATGAAATGGGCAAGGGGAAAGGAGGACGTGTGATGGTGCCTGTCCTGCCCCCTCCCTCCTTGGCCCCAGGACTGCCATGGGTTCCTGCCCGGGCCTGCGTTATCAATCTCCCTCCACCTGGAGAACTCCACTAAATGAAATTCCTGTTGGCATGGGGCCTGTGATATAACAAGTCACTCGCTTTGCCTGGGAAATGAAAGATGATAAGGCAGAGTTCCTGGGACAGAGGTGATCTCCATAAATCTGCCAGAGCGTACTGGGGATTACTTTGTGGGATTAATTATCTGTCCTTCAAACAAAGACCCGACCTCAGCAACGGAATGTCCCCAACCTGCCAGGGAGGGAGCCTTGGGCGGTAGGAAGGCGGGCCCTGGGCTGGGAGCAGTCCACGGAGTGGGGCGGCTGTACAAGTGGGCATTATAAGATATCAGCTTAGCACTTCACTCCTCCTGTGAGACCCTGCATGGCTCCCCCCTGCCCAACACACCCAGTCCGCCTAGCTTCCAATACTTTCTGCAACTTGACCCTTCTTCACCTTTCTGACAACCAGGCCTCCCATCTGTTTCTCATGTCAACCCAGGGCAACCCTACCTCATACCCTCTCCTAGTTAACACTTCTACTGCCCAGACTTGGGAGAGGGATGTTCCTAGTATGGATGGGAAAGTTCTATGTACAGTGGACAGAATTAAGACTGGATAGGGCGGCAGTTAAGCACCTATCATTTAACCAACCGTATGACCTTGAGTTTCTTGAGCTCTTTGAGCCTCAGTTTACCCATCTGCAAAAAGGAACAGCATAGGCAGGGTCTGTACATGATGAGGTTGTCATGACAATCCAGTGAGGCAGGGTGGCCCCATGAAAAGCACGCGACTTCATATGCCTTGGGAACTGTGGGTGAGACGCAGGAGGAAGGAGCTGGGGCAGGGAAGAGCAGACCAGGCCAAGGGGGTCTCAGAACAATGACCAAACCCCCAAAGTAGAAGGGTGGTCACTAAAGTAGCTGGAGGTGGTGAGGAAGTGTTATGAGGAGCGGGACAGACAAGTGGACAGAGCCCACGATGCTTAGCAGGGTGAGCATCCTGGATCCTCTCACCTGCTTTCCTCACTAAACTACAAGTTCTACAAGAGCAACAACTTTATCTGTCCTGTTCATGCCTGTATCCCCAGACGCGGTTACATGAAAGGTGCCTGATAAATATTTATGAATAATCAAATTAGCTCAAACTCTTTGTGTTCAAAGGCGGACAAGGACAGCCCTTAAAACTGCCCAGCAAGCTAGAGGCAGAGCCGATAGACCAGAATGAATTACCCCGACCTCCAGGCCCATGCCCTCTTTCTTGCTCTCCCACCTCCTCTTTTTGGCGTGAGTGAGCTGCCTGGCCTTGCCAACCCCCACTCCCTTCTCCTAACCATAAAAGCTCCCTTGGGAGGCAGGCTCCAAAGACTACCGTGGGGGGCCTTGAGGAGCCCCCACCAGTATTTGGACCTTGACAGTTTCCTGTACCTGAAGCAGTTTTGGGGTAGAGCAGGTAGGGAGGGAAGAGAAGTCATGACAGGGGAGAGAGAGATGGGGCAGAGCTAGCCCGGGAAACGGGCCTTTCCTTCACTACTCTGGGCTTCATTTTCCTCATTTATAACTTGGGAGGATTGGGCTGGATGATATCTGGGTCCCTGTGGTCAGTGACAGGTGAGCCCCATGAAACTGGGTCCCCGGTGTTGGGATAAAGATGAAATGGGCAAGGGGAAAGGAGGACGTGTGATGGTGCCTGTCCTGCCCCCTCCCTCCTTGGCCCCAGGACTGCCATGGGTTCCTGCCCGGGCCTGCGTTATCAATCTCCCTCCACCTGGAGAACTCCACTAAATGAAATTCCTGTTGGCATGGGGCCTGTGATATAACAAGTCACTCGCTTTGCCTGGGAAATGAAAGATGATAAGGCAGAGTTCCTGGGACAGAGGTGATCTCCATAAATCTGCCAGAGCGTACTGGGGATTACTTTGTGGGATTAATTATCTGTCCTTCAAACAAAGACCCGACCTCAGCAACGGAATGTCCCCAACCTGCCAGGGAGGGAGCCTTGGGCGGTAGGAAGGCGGGCCCTGGGCTGGGAGCAGTCCACGGAGTGGGGCGGCTGTACAAGTGGGCATTATAAGATATCAGCTTAGCACTTCACTCCTCCTGTGAGACCCTGCATGGCTCCCACCTGCCCAACACACCCAGTCCGCCTAGCTTCCAATACTTTCTGCAACTTGACCCTTCTTCACCTTTCTGACAACCAGGCCTCCCATCTGTTTCTCATGTCAACCCAGGGCAACCCTACCTCATACCCTCTCCTAGTTAACACTTCTACTGCCCAGACTTGGGAGAGGGATGTTCCTAGTATGGATGGGAAAGTTCTATGTACAGTGGACAGAATTAAGACTGGATAGGGAGGCAGTTAAGCACCTATCATTTAACCAACCGTATGACCTTGAGTTTCTTGAGCTCTTTGAGCCTCAGTTTACCCATCTGCAAAAAGGAACAGCATAGGCAGGGTCTGTACATGATGAGGTTGTCATGACAATCCAGTGAGGCAGGGTGGCCCCATGAAAAGCACGTGGACTTCAGACTCACACAGATCTGCCGCTTCTTGGCCTAGTGTGACCCTTCCTGTTATATAACATTTCTGAGTCTGTTTTCTCATCTGTGAAATGGGGACACTGATAATACTTGCTATAAGCATAAGATGCTACCTCTGGAGAAAGCTTTGCATGACTTCCTTGGGTGGGATTCCACTGACGTCTTAGTCATGGTTGCCAGACAAGTGGGGTCATGGCAGCTTCTTGTCTTCTGCTCTCCTCCTAGGCCACTCCCTTCTCTCTGCTGAGCTCACATTGCCAAACAGAAGGCCTCATTCTTGGAGCCAGAGAAAATTAGTGCTAAGCATAAGAGGGCTGCCCAGAGCCAGGCTCTGTGTCTGCCAAACCCCAATTAGCCGTTCTGAGTCACAAGGACCACGGAAGAAAGGAGGTTGGTGTGGGCTTAGGTTCCTGAGAAATAAGAAGTGGGGGATAAATTTCATGGTAGAAATATGGATGGTAGGTACTCAGCTCTGGGTGGACATGGCTGGGGTGTGACGGAAAGGTCCTGGATGTGGGATGTGGGCGACTTGGTATCAACTGCTGGCCATGCCACACACGATCTGGGCAATCTCAGGCAGGCCACACCTCGTCGGCCTCCATATTCTCATGGGTAAAATGGGAAGGCCATCCCTCCCTTGCAGTGTTGTCTTGAGGGTGGATAACCGAGGTGAAGGCTCTTGACAGCTGCTCAGGTCCACATGAGCACCTTGAGAAAGGATGGCTTCTTTCTGGGTTTGGAGGCTGACATGGTTGGAGACTGAGCAGGCCTTCAGTGTTCAGCAGCCTGCGGGCAGGTGGATTTCAGGGGATTCAATAATCGCCATGATAGGAAGGGAAAGAATGAAGCAAAGGAGGCAGATGTTTGTGAACTCCTGAACCAACTAGGAAGCCAAAAGTGACATGGTCCTGGGCATGGGGCAGGGCATGGTGGGTCAGAGAAAAAACAGAATTTGGTGAGCATGAACATTTCCCATGAGAAACAGAATAAGGCGACCGATCTGTTCCCAACAGCTAAGAAGACAATGCAAGCTGGGTGGTCAGGCAAGGCTTAAGGATGGATGAGTGTGAAGGAAAGGGAAGAGGTGTAAAAAGGTGGATAAGAAGGAAAAGGCAAAGTAGGTAAATAGGATGATGTAGGTTCCTCCCTGCTCTTTCTGTTCGTTCTAGAGTATCCTTCCTTCAGGAAGGGGCAATGAAAAGCAGTCGTTTCCCCTAGGCGATGTCAATAAACTTGGGAACAATAGTTTTCTGAGCACTTACTATATGCCTTATCTGCTACCTCAGCATGATAACGCAGGAGCCATTTCTCAGGGAGCATCTGGTAGGTCATTTTTCCTGTGAGCGGTACATCCTATCACTCCAGGTTGGGTCAATGGAGGGACAGGGTCCATGCTTCCTAACTCTTTGGCTACTGTGCCTGTAGGATGCCCAGAGGCTGAGGTAGGTGTTCTGAATTCTAGAGAAGCAAGACGAGAAAGAAACAGCAGGGATTTCCTGGGCATGGTGCGAGGGCAGGATTTAGGCGGAAAAGGAGTTTGCTTCTTCAGACCTCTTGTGTCTCCTTATATTCCTTTGAACTA
Organism: Pteropus alecto; assembly: GCF_000325575.1. Lineage (NCBI taxonomy): Eukaryota > Metazoa > Chordata > Mammalia > Chiroptera > Pteropodidae > Pteropus > Pteropus alecto. The sequence goes on from NW_006438113.1 coordinate 12,479,158, forward strand.
TACCCACCTCACTGGACTTCACATTTTATCTCCAAAACTAGAGCCCAAACTGCCTGGGTCCAAATCCTGGCTTCTATGTTTACAAGCGGCCTTGGCCAAGTTACTTAACCTCTCTGAGCTTGGGTTCCTCATCTGTAAAGTGGGAACAATGATAGTACCTTTCTCGTTGGGGTGCTGTGAGAAGTAAATGAGTTAATATTTGTGAGCTGCTTAAAGCAGCACCAGGCACATGGTGATTATCCAATAAATGTTAGTGTTACTACAGTTAGGTTTTCCTTCTGACCTGCACCCTCATTTTACCTCCTCTCTTCTCCCAAAGAGGTACCAATTCCAGTGCTTTGCTAAATGTCCCTACATGTGCATGTATTATTGTTAAATGCCTACCATTGCTATTGATTTTTTTTTTTTAACTTACAGACATGGTATTATGTTCTTCCATTTTACTTCTTCTATCTCTCAATACTAGGTTTCAAAGATTTATCTATTTTGCTGTACGTACATCTATTAAGTTGAATCACATGAAGTTGCTGACATTTGGCCATTTTTGACCTACAAAAGTGGTGATTTCATGTGATTTAACTTAATAGTATGTGGCCTCTCACTGATACAGAGTATTCTTTAGCGTAGGGGTCAGCAAGCCTTTTCTGTAACAGGCCACAGTAAATATAGACTGCAGGCCTAAGAGGCAAAATAGAGTTGAATAGGCAAGATGTGTTGGTACTTATTTAACAAGAGAGAAAATTAACTTCCACAAAAACTTTTGATAAAATTAGAAATATAATAATAATTGAACACATTTTTTTTTCTTTTGGTAATATAGGTCTACTAGTGAGAAGAATAGAATTTTGGTGGCAGAGAATATTTCACTTAGGTGTTCAAAGATAGAAAGTATTACCATCAAATCAGCTGCAAAAATACTCATCTTTAAAATAAAATTCATTCTTAGCTCATAGACCACATAAAAACAGGCAGCCGGAGGATCTGGCCCACGTCCCTATGTAGGGTGTGCAGAGGTGGATCACTGTAGTTGCCTTTGCATTTCTCTGATTGTTCATCAGTTTCATCACCTCTACATACATCCACTAGTCATTGGGTTTCCCAGTCCGTGAATACCCTTGGACTTATTTTCTTATCAAACTTTCCAACTTTTTCCTGTTGACTTGTAGCGATTCCTTATATATTCTAAGCATTAGTCCTTTATTGGTTTTAATTGTTGCAAAAAATCTCCTCCCTATATGTTATCTGTTGTTAATTTTTTCCATATATTGCTACCGAATTAGAAATCCTTTGATGTAGATCAATTTTTCATAGATGGTCTATGGTCTTCGGGTGCTATGAAGTCCTTTACCACTACAAGGACACAAAGATACCCCATGCTTCCTTGCATGAGCTTTATAGTTTATCTTTCACATTGAGGCCTTTAATCCATCTAGAGTCTACCTTGGTATATGGTGCATGGTAGGGATCTTGCTTTATTTTCCTCCATATAGTGAGCTAGTTTTCTCAACACCAGCTACTAAACAAGTCATCTTTTCCCCACTGTTATGATATATTAAGTTCCCATATTTATATACGGGTTGGGTACTAAGAGCTCTATTCTGTCCCACTGGCCTATCTATCTTTAAAAATGTACTAGATGGATGTTGGGCTGGCCCCACTCAAGACTCTGCTGCCTTCTTACGTACCAATTGCCTGGGCTGATACCATTTCAGGCTACAAGCAACCGATAGCTTGTGGACACTACTTGCGATGATGAGCTGGCCAATCTGACTCCATCTAGGAAACTTGGAATTGGAAAGCTAGCCTATAGAGACAGTTGACAACTGAGACAGAAGCTGAAAGAACATTTCAAGGGGAGCCGTGATAGAGAAGGGGCAGTATGGCCATCATGGACAAGGTGGGATCATGAGGGAGCCAGCGGGTAGAGAGAGATGAGGGGAGAAAATGCTCAGAGAGGGGCAGAGATGCCATGGTAGGCTGAATAATGGCCATCAAAGACATCCAGGTCCTAATCCTTGGAACTTTTGAATGTTACCTTATATGGCAAAAGGGACTTTGCAGATGTGATTCATTAAGCATCTTGAAATGGGGGGATTATCTACTCTCTATATGTAATCACAAGGGACCTTAAAAAGGGAGGCAGAGGAGGATTTGATCACAGGAAAGGAGAAGACAATAGTATCAGATAAAAAGAGATTGGAGTGATACAGCCACAAGCCAATGAATGCTGGCAGCCACCCCAAAGCTGGAAAAGGCAAGAAATGGATTTTCTCCTGGGGCCTCCAGAAGGAAGCAGCCCTGCTGACACCTTGATTTTAGTCCGGTAAGACTCATTTTGGACTTCTGGTCCCCAAAACCATAAGAGAATAAATTTCTGTGGTTTTAAGCCACAGAGTTTGTAATTTTTTTTTATTTTTTTTATCGCTGTCATAGGAAACAAAGACAGATACTGTAAGAAAGGAGAGTGTGCTCGAACTTGCTGTTCTAGTTCCTCAACACAGGAGGCCTGAATCTGGGGAGGGTCTGCTCTGGATTCCTGCAGGAACCCTGCAGTCTCACAGAAAGCCCCTCTCTCTGAGCTTCCTAAGTGTTCTCAGATTCTTAGAACCACAAATGCCCTGAAAAGAGCAATCCACGTACCTTAGCTTGACCCTCAAGACCCTTCAGATCATCTTCCACCTTTCCTCTTCTACAGCATAGTTGGTTTACCTGCTACCCCTTAGACCTCTCATGAATAGTCTTCCTTCTAGGCCGACACTCCTGTTGGTCTCTCCTAACCGGGACACCCTCCCCATTACCCCATCTATCCTTCATCCCAATGGCAGTACCAATAATACCCCCTTGTGGGATTCAGTGCCCTCCCCTCCCCCCATTTCCAAGGTGGCTGCACCGATGTGTTCCTATTGAATAGAGGGCTGGTATTTTCTGAGTTTGTACCAGGTGCCAAGCCTGTTCTGAGCACTTTACATGTATTGACATGACTCTTGGAACCACTATGCACTCTGTCATCCTCTCATTCTACAGATAAGGAAAGGCTCAGGTCAGAATTCTCCTGGGTCAGTGTGCCCAATCTTCAGTCATTTGGATGCCATCCTCCCATTTTTTACCATATTTGCCTATAACTTATATTATTATTATTTACTATTTTTCTTTAATTTTATTCAATTTTTTTCTTTTAAATATCATTCTAAAAGAATCTATTTAAAAGAGGATGAACCAAATGGACACCCAGTTCATTGGCCATAAATAGAGGATGATAGTAAAATGGATAAAATGAGCCTATATGGTTAGATTTTAGCTGCACCAGCTTCACATCTGGCTCTCTTTTTGTTAAGTGAGAAGGTGAGACCAGGGAAAGAAAGTCATTAAAGGTGTGTGCACCTAACTGGACTTGCTCCTAGACAGAACTGACAGAGATAGAAATTCTGAAAGAGAATTGAGAACGGAATAACGATCTCACTGTGTGATTCGGTGTTACTTCATGCCCTACTCGTGTGCCACTTAAAATCATCTCTCTAGGGAATCAGCATCTGGGTGAAGCTGCTGCCCTCACTCCAGCCCTAGCTCCAGCACTCTTGGGCTCCCCTGATTGCCATGGACTTACTGACAGCACCAGCCATTCACCAAATGCTGTGCGGACAGGCAAGCAACTTTTCATACGCTTACCTCCCCAGCAAGTCCTCAAGCTTCTCGATGAAATGGTTTTCCATTTCTAATTTCCATTCTAGAGGCTGTCTCCCCAAAACCACCAAGCATGGAAGCTGGGGAGCCTGGCTCATTAAAACCTCACTAAGCATCTGCTGCGTCATGAACAGATAACTCTCCTGTTCCTACAGATGTCTAAGAGGACTGATACATCCTAGGACTCAAGTCCTCATTTGCAAAGTGCTCCCTTAAGTTTCAACTAAATTGCTCTGCGGACATTTAAGATTCCCACTGTCACTATGAAGAAAAAGCAGTCACTGGCTCCTTTCAAATAATCCTTGCTCTGCTGGATATTGTGAAGTGCCCTTCAGCCTTTGCTTTCACTGATTCAAAAGTGCTTCACTGATGTGGTCCTTCAAAGTGGGGTGTCCCCGTGCACTGGCAGCAGGAGGGCTGGGATGGGTAGTGAGCTGGAAAACAGAGGCAGCCTGATTCCACCCCACTTACCCCACAAAAAAAACTCCTTGGGATGAGGGGTGGGGTGGTCGGGATGGAGCAGATCCCAGCAGAATAAGACTATGAGCAATAAATTTATTCTGTGCTGGAACGTTTGTTCACTTCAATCAATGTCTGAAAAGTATCTTCCCTGAAATCTCTGTTTCCAGGATATTGGTCAAATATTTGAATGGGGGCAGCCAGTTAATTGACTCAGGCAGAGCACTTGACAGAGAGGCAGAGGGAGGGGCTGAGAGGGCACAGGAAGACAGCCGAGCCCAGAGCTGAATCCAGTGACTCCTAAACCCAGGCAGCCCCATCAGTGCTCTGGGCAGGGAGAGCGGAGAATGAGGCCAGGGGCACAGGAGAAGCGTGGGTTCTGGAGTCACCCTGCTCACCTCTTACCAGCCGTGTGACCTTGTCCCATCAGTGCTCTGGGCAGGGAGAGTGGAGAATGAGGCCAGGGGCACAGGAGAAGCGTGCCCCTGGAATCACCCTGCTCACCTCTTACCAGCCGTGTGACCTTGGGCAACTGGGACCCAGTTTCCTCTTCTGTAAAACGGGATAACAATAGTAGTACTGAGTTTATGGAGTTATTGGGAGGATCAAAGAGTTGATGCAGGTGGAGCATTTCAATCTGTTCCTAGGCCAAGAAGTGTTAGGTCCTACTGCTACGTTATTATTACTCCTCAGTCTGTCAGTCAGAGCTCTCTCAGTGAGTCCCACACTGCAAGAGGTTGTGAGGGCCAGAGAGGAGGGTGTTCACGCCTTGTCCTGTGGCTGGTGATTCCTCCCTCCCCTTCCTCCTCATCTCCCCCAGCCATCCCTTGAGACCGCCTTTCCTTTTCTGACCTTCTGAAGTATTCATTACATCTGCTATGCTTTCGGCTTTTATGGTGAATTACTTGTGCAGTTGGGGTCTTCCTGGGGCCTATGCTGGACACGTCTGGTGAACTAGTGGGTGGGCTTTCAGTGGCTGACTTCTGGCTAAAAGAAAGGTCCCTCCCCTTTCTTGCTTTAAATTGCTTTAAAACATGGGTTCTGTAGGAGAGATGGGACTGGGGAGTGGGGCATGGTGTCCTTATGGCCCTGTCTGGGCCCTACAAAGGGAAGGACAACAGGCTGGAGCTGGTGGGAGAGGAGGAGCCCTGTCTCTGCCCATGATCCATTCTGCTCCAGGGTCATGGAGTGTCCAGGGGATGCTGGGCTACTCCAGAGGCTGAGAGCAGGGGCCTGGGTGAGTTACCCACCTCCAGACGCTTGGTGCAGGGGACACCCACAAGAGGTCAGAAGTAAAAAATCAGATCAGTTCAATAGCATGTGGGAACTGCCTCCCTCCCCACCCCACAGAGGCCCCTGCAACACTTGGGGATTCTACAGAGAGCAGAAGTCTTAGGTTTTGCAGGCAGGGAAGATGGGCATAAGCCAGTGACATTTGTATTTTTAGAAACTCCATTACCACATACTTAATGAAGAACCCTAGTATCTTTTCTTATATGTGCTGGTCGTCAACCAGACCATAATTTTTTGGATAAACCTTATTAATAGTCCCATTTTATAGATGAGGAAACTGAGGCACAGACAGGAGGAATAACCTGTTTGAGGTCACCTGAGACTCAAACCAGGCTGGCCACGAAAAAGGGCTGTGACTAAGGCTTCCCCCACTGTCTGTCCCCAGGGTGCCTTGCCCATAGCAGGCACACGATAAATACCGATGACATGGAAACGTTGACAGAAATGTAGGTGCAGATGTCAACATTTTTTGTCCTCTGGGGAAGTCATGAATCAGAGCTGTGTGCAGGCGGGAGGTGGCTGATGGGTTGAGCTAGTAGAACTCCATCTGCTTCACCCTCTCTGCAGGACACTCCAGGGTGTCTCCCTCCTGCAGCCCCTGCCTCATCCTCTCCTCCTCCTCCTTGCTCTGGCTGAGCCCAGCCCAGAGAGACTCAGGAAGAGCAGTGTGGGATTGTGGGTGACTTTAGGCTTAATATCTTTGTAACCACATTGCAAAAGGGCATGGCTAAGACGGTGCCTTACGCTTAATCTTTCTCTTTTATTGCTTTTTCTCTTGTATGATTTAACCTTGCACTGGGTATCAAGCTAGATAAATAAAAACTTTTATTTCAGATTAGCCCCAGCTGGGGGCTGCCTGGAAAGCCGAGCAGTCATCTAGGGTGTCAGATGAAAAAGGGAGCTGGGAATCCGAGCTGCTTAGAGGGGCTCATCTCAGGTTCGAAGCCCCTCAAAGATATTTGAGACCTTTCTGAGGTGGGAGGGGCAAGACCTTCTCCCATTCACTTAGGCTGGGGATCTCCCTAGTCCAGCCAGCCTTCCTAATGGTTCTTCACCCTAGTTACTTTTTCCTCACCCTGGTATTTTCTTCCTGGTGCTTAGCACAGCCTGCAAACACTGCCTTTACTGACTTATTTATTATCTCTCTTCCCCACTAGAATGTGAGCTCCATGAGGGCAGTGATGGTGGTGTTCCCTTTACAGTTGGTCCCCAGGGTCCAGCATGAAGCCTGGCACACAGTGGGCACTCAATTAATATTCATTGGTTAAATGAATGAATGAATGAATCCTAGGGTTCTAGTCTAGCACACAGATCAATGGGTTGACACAAATCGCTTGGTTTCTTGGACAGAATAAGAAAAGATGGCAGAAA
>NW_006438113.1:12486075-12490732 GCF_000325575.1 Pteropus alecto
AAGAGTGTGGGTTTTGGGAGCAGGAAGATCTGGATTTGAATCCTGGGCCTGTGACTTATGCGCTGTGTGACTCTGAGCACGTTTCATTAGCTCTGTGAGTTTTAGCTTCCTTATCTGTGAAATGGCTGTGGCCAGCCACATTCTGGGGTTATGGCGGGGGTGAGAGATATTGTATGTAGCCCAAGGCAGACTCTCAAACATGTTCAGAGAGAAATATACAAGATGTTCATAGCAGCACAATTTGTAATAGCAAAAATCAATTCATATACCCATCAATAGGAAATCCAATAGGAAAATGGATTACCTGTGATATCTTTTACATAATAATATATAGTAATAAAAATGAAATAATACCTATACCAAACAAACATGGATGGACCTTGGATATATAATATTGAAAAGAAAACACAAGTCCCAAGAGACTGTGTATAATATGGTACTTTTTAAATAAAGTTCAAAGACAGCTAAATCCAAGCAATATGTGATCCATATATATATGACAAAATATTTTTTAAGAGCAAGGGAATGAAAAAATGCAAGATTCAAAAATATGGCTGTAGAGACAAGGAGGCAGGAGATGGGCTGGAAGAGGGACCCAGGCAGATGTGCAGTATGGGTGATAGCCTTGGGTTGGCTGGTGGGTTCACAGGCGCCCACAATACTATTAAAAGTTAATAATGAAACTAGAGAGGGCCACGCATAGAGAGCAATGTTGATCATGAGCGAAGAATTATGTCAAAATCAGTTCTGTATGCTTGAGGTGAGCCAAGTTAGGAGAGAAAGAAAATGCAAAATAAATGGTGGCCAATTTCATAATTCTCCGAAGATCTCAAAGCGCTAGGAAGTTCAATACAAAGCAATTACATTAGAGATGAGAAAAAAGTGGAAAAGAGTTAACTTTTAAAATAGGACAAATGCTTGTTGACGTAGGGAAATCAGACTAGAACTTCCCCCTAAACAACCTCTGCTCATGAACTAGAATCACCCTCAGACCCCAGAAGCAATCTCGGCCATGACTGTCTGCCAGCCTCTGGGCACGGCAGAAGAGAAGTGGTACCCAGAGTGGAGCCAAAGTCCACTCTCTACCCAGCTGGGGAGGGAGACCCAAGATGGAGCAGAAGTTCTGGCTGGGCTAGCGAGGGAGGTTTTGGGGTACTCCCACAGTACATGGGGCATCCTGGAGGCTATATAGTATCCTGAGCAAGGGACAGAGACTCTTGTCCATGAGGAGGGTGTGGGAGAGAAGAGATGCAGAAAGGGAGGGTCTCGGACCATGTGGCAGTGAAACCTCTTAAAAGTCTACTGACCACTGTAATTCATGGGAAAGAAGCAATGGAAGTCATGGTCACTGACAAGGAGCAGACAGGGCCTCATCAAAGGAGGGAGGAAGAACAAGTCTCTCTGGTTTATCACAAAGGAGGGCACAGAAGAGTGTTGAGCAAGAGCAAGGCTGACAAGAAGATCAAGGGAGAAGAGCCCAGTTTTTCCTGTGGTTCCTCAGGAGGAACGTAGTGTTGGTGTGATATTTCATTGTTGTTTGGGTATGGTGGTAAGAGAGGACTGTAAGCCAGTGCATTTGTATAATCAAATATAAACTGCCCTCCCCCTCCTCCCCGCCCCCCAGGCACCGTCCCTAGATATTTTCAAAAGAAGAGAACCATGAGATATAATGGGGTAAACCTTGGAAACATTCATTCTGGCTCTAAAGAGAATGCCCATTAAGTGTTAGTTGCTGCTGGAGGGCTGGAGAAGAAAGGCTTGGCAACCCTTTCAGGCTCAGTGGGAAAGTGTGCTGGGATCAGTTAGTGATGTCTGCCTTGGGATGGGATCGGTGAGTTCTGTCATATGCGTTGACATGGGTCTAGGCAGTCACAGGTGTAAACAGATCAGCTTTCCTTAAGAATATGTCCGTTTCTGCCTAGGCCACTACCAGGACCCCAGAAACCTACACTCGGAGATGAGAAGCTTATCTCCTCTTTCCTGCACCATCTATTTTCATTCTGTCACCAGAGCCTGCTGACTTTCTTCCTGTACAATCTATCTCCACAATGACCCCTCCAGTCTTCCCCTAGACTGGTGCTGCAGCCCGTTAGCAGATCGCCCTCATTACAGTGCTGCCTGTTCCAATCATCCAGAATTCTGATAACTCCATATCTTCTGATAACCCCATATCCACCCTCCGCAATCCCAGCCCCACTCAAGAACCCACTTCTTTTGTTTTCTATGCCCTTCACTAACTGGCCCCACCACCCAACTCTGATCTGCCCTGACTTCTCCCAAGCCACCTTTGGGCTCCAGCCAGCGGGGCCGTTATACTCCGTGCCTGGCCAGATGCCATGAAGCTTCTGGGGCTTCCAGGCACCCACAGTGCTACCCTGCAGGGCCCATGGCGTATGATTCAGATATCCAAAGCAGGTCTGCTTTTCCCGAGTTTTCACTTCTCTTGGGGGAGGAAAATGCCAAGCAGCTTAATCATGAGGGCTTTGATGTGTTTCAAACGATATCTCCTGTGATAGCCACCCCCCCCCAGGCCATGGCCAAGGGCCCGGTTCAGTTATTGGCATATGTGGGGGGTGAGGGTGTGTGCAAGTCTGACTGTGTCTGATTATTCTTCCTCTCCTCACACATACACACACACACGCCCCACACACATACACACACTCACACACATGCAGCCTTCACGTCAAAGCACTCACTGTATTTTCAAAGAACTGCCTCACTTGGTAGCATTAAAAGTAGGATCTAGAGAGTGGCGAGTGAGGGCTTTGTCCTTCGCTAACATATCTGGGCAGGCTTCCCGGTGAGACCACTGCCTTTCAAGCTGGGAGTGAGGAGTTGCAGCCCTGATACTGCTCACCTATTCTTTTTTCTAGGCCAGTGTTTCTTGACCTTTTTTTCATTATTCCAGCCCCCACCACCATTTGAGACATTTTTTCCTAATCACTTCCCCACCACCCACCTGAAATTTCAATAGCACAAATACAACGTATCTGTGTGTATATCTATGTCTATACATAAAAAGAGTAAGATATTTCACCCTTTAGAACAAATTTTTGCTCCCTTGGCAGTGCTTTCACCCCCCTTGACATCACATGTTCTTCTAGACCAGTGCTTTTCATAATGTGACCTCTAGACCAACAGCATCTGCATCATCTGGACCCACCTCCAGAGTTTCCAATTCAGTAGGTTAAGGGTGGGGTACAAAATTTTGCATTTCTAATAATTCCCAGGTGAAGCTGATGCTGCTAGTCCAGAGATCACACTTTGAGAACCACTGTTGTCATGGAAACTGTATGTATTTTGGAGCCCAAGAGATTTGGGGTTCAAATTTCTGCTCTTCCTCTTAGTAATTATAACCCTTGGCCAATCTATGTAAATTCTCTGAGCCTTGCTTTTCTTGTCTACAAAACGGAGTGACTGCCTCCCTCATATACTGCTGCACATATGGCAGGCACCCCAAAATGGGGTTCCCCTCCTCTCATCCTAGGGCATGTTGCATAGCTGCAGAAGGCCAGGGAAGCAGGGTCAGATGGGGAGAGTGATGTGGGCTTTCAGGCATGGACAATGGGAGATGTTAGGTCTCTTCCACCTGCAAAGATAATAGTGGAGCAGTGTCAAGGCTGAGGTGGGGGCTGTCATAAAGGACACAGTGGAAACTGCTTGCTTGGACTCATTCACCAAATTCTCCTACCCTCTCAGGTGGCGAGGGCCCTTCTGGCACTGGAGAGGAGTCTGTTTGTGGGAAGGAGAAAATCAAATAACAGAACTCATCAGTCTAGTATTTGTGGGAAATGAAAATGCTTCTAATGGGGTGGGGGAGCATTCGCACAGCATCAGAACCACTTGGAGGGCTTGTTAAAGCAGCTTTCTAGGCCCCACTCCCAAGTGCCTGACTCAGCAGTCCTGGGTGGGGCCAGAGAATTCACATGTCTAACAGGTTCCCAGGAGATGCTGCTGCTGCTGGTCCAAGGCACCTACTTTTAGAAACACTGCTCCACAGCCTCTGATAGACGGTCTCCCTACGATGGGTGACTGAGTAAAAATGAAAAATCTGGCACTTGTGGAAGACAATGGCAGGACAGAATCCTGGGCCTTTGAGTCCCTGAGTCTGACTGAGGAAAGCCTTCAACCTGGGCTTCTACCACCTGGGCAAGCCTGGCTTCACAGCCCATAAGAGTGGCCACAGCTAGCAACACGAGCTTCTGTCAGCATGATGCATGCTTGTCTCCAAGGCATCCTGACGGGTCATAGGCAGGAGGGAAAATGGCTGACATCTGTTGAGAGCTTACTGTGCGCCAACCTGGGTAGAGCTCACCCAGTGCCACTCACTTTATATAATGGTCTCAATTATTTTTATTTTCACAACTCTGTGAGAAAGACATTATTGGCCCCAGTTAAAAGATGGGGAAATTGATGCTCACTCAAGGTCACTTTGCTGAGAGTAGAGGATAGCTCTCTGGGAAAAATAGTAGTTGGAAGTTAAATTAAGCAACTTCCCTGCTTAAGGGGGCTTTAAAGGTATCTCAGTCCAAGGGCCCATTCTGGGCTCCTCCTTCGCCTGTGCCACCTGTCCCACCAGTGACCTCTTGTCAGCTCTGCCTCCTCATCCTCCTTTGGATTTGTCTGTCTCTGTTCCCCCACTGTGATGGTCAGCTTT
>NW_006438113.1:12491203-12520416 GCF_000325575.1 Pteropus alecto
CTCACTCCTGCCCTCCTCCAACCCACTGGCTCCAATCTGACCACAGTGAGCTTCATACATTGCACTCCGACCACATCCCTCCCCTGTTGACCTGGCTCCTACAGCCCTCAGGGCCGAGGCCTGGCATTCTCCTGAGCTGAGCATTCCACACCCTGCATGGCGGGGCTCTGCTTCCCTCTGTGGCCTCCTCTCCCCATGGCCTCCCTTACATGCTGTATTCAACCACTCTATGGACATGCCACACTCTCTTACTCTCGGATCTTGGTACACACTGACCTTTCGGCCTGAAAAAGACCCTCCCTCCACAATTCCCTGCTAGTTCTCAATCACCAGTCAGTGGGTGAATTAGATGCTCTGTGAGTCTCCCCACCCCAGTGATGGCTGGGAAAGGGGTCCTCTCCCATGAATTCTTTCTCATTTCTTATAAAAGATATTTTCTAACACATGCAAAAGTAGAGAGAACGGTCTATCGGACTGGGAGCCATCACTTCACGTCAATTATCAACATAGCCCGCGCTTCTCTTCACAGTATTCCACCCACCAGGGCATCGCGGTCTGTCTCCCTGGCTGCACTGCAGGTTCCTGAAGTTGAGAAGGTGCCTCACCACCCCCCACACCCAGTCAGCTCTCAGGACATTAGTATGGCTCTTGGCCCAGAGAAGACCCTCAACCCACCGTGGGTGGATAGCAAGAGTCCTTTTTGTAGAGCATTTACTGTAAATACAGGCATTCTTCTAAGTGCTAACACATCTTAGTTCACTGAATCTTCATAGCATCCCTGTGAGTCATGGGCTATTATTACCTTCATTTACCGATTGGAAAACTGATGCTCAGGTTACACAGCTGGTCAATGGTAGAAGGCAAGCTGAGGCAGTCTAAGTTGGGAATAGAAATAGAGCTTCCCAAAGAAATAGAATGTGAGCCACATGTATTATTTTAAATTCTCTAGTAGCCACATTAAAAGAAAAAATAAATATGTGAATTAATTTTAATAATATGTTGTATTTAGCCCAGTGTATCTAAAATATCATTTCAACATGTCATCAATATAAGACATATTAATGAGATATTTTACAATGTATTTTGCATACTAAGTCTTCAAAATCCTGTGGGTTACATTTACAGCACATCTCAAGGCAGACTCGCCATATTTCAGGTGCTCCATAGCCACATGGGCAACTGTATTGGCCAGCACAGTTAGTGGTCACCACCCTTGACAGTGGCCCTAGAGCTTGCACTCTCAATCACTTCTCTCCTTAAGTGAGTGAAGGAAGAAATGAGTGAATAGGACTCCCAAGGACCCTTGGCCCTGATCTTTCCTTGATAATAATGCTTAATATTTTATGGCTCTTTAGAGTCTCTCTGGCACCATCTTATCTGCCTTAGAGATGATTCACGGTGTTTCCTGGATGAAAATTATGATGTTAAATGCCTTGTGTGGACACACTGATGTAGGTGGCAGGCTGGACCTCAAACCCACAACTCTGGACTCCAACTCCAGTGCTCTGTGGTAAAGTGGGGCATGGCTGTCCCCTGAAGCAAGAATGGCTTTGTCTGGCAGAGGAGAGTCTCTGTTCAGACCACAGGCTAGGCTGGCTCTTGGAGATGAAGGCTGCAGCACCATTATGGCTCCAGAGGAAGTGATGCCCTTGGTGAGTATCAGGACAGGCATAGGCCCAGGGAAAGGATGGAGTCCATGCCAGGTCCTCTGTGGAAAAGAACCTTGTCATTCTTCAGTCTCAGATTGGCCACAAGAGGCTGAGAACAAATTGATGGCAATGAAGCTGTAACTTACCTCTGAAGGCCTCTTTGTTCTTGGCAAAACAGAGGGGTCATTAGTAATGGGTAAAGCACTGGTGTGCAGTCATAAATCCCCTAGCTGCAGGGCTGATAAACAGCCCAGAGGGTACGAGGCCACAGGGAGCTGGACAGGTTAACCATGTGCCGTGGATCACTGTGGGCTCAGGCCTGTGTCCACCCATGTGCTGTCTGAGGCAGCCCCTGCTCAGGCTCTGGAAGCACCCAGAGATTTGGCCACCCAAAGTGGCCCTCAGCACTTGCACCTGGCTCTGGGAGCCCCAGAGGCCCTCCGTCCATTCAGTCTTTCAAATGAAAATGATTTCAAAGCACCTAGAGCTGAAGCACTCAGGGCCAGCTTGGGGGCAGTCAGCATAAAGTGCCCTTTTGGGGCATCTTCTCTTCCTGCTTCAAGGCAAACAGGCACTGGCCAAATCTCCCAGTAAAAGGCTGGGACTTAGTGTCATGAGAGAGGCAGGTATGTGAGATCAGGCACTTGTCAGACAGTATTCTTTGTAGCAGTGTCTACACTGGCTGAGGGAAGTAGGGATGAGGCCAAGTTCTAACCTTCTGCCAACTGCTCCCCTGGGGACTGTGCCCTACTGCCCGTTTGCCTGCTTTAGACCCACACTGAGGCTGGTTTGCAGGGAGACAATGCCAGCCCAGGGCCAGAGGAGATGGGTGGGTGGGAACAGGTGGGTGGGCAGCCAAGTGAGCCAGGTGCTCAGGATGGGAAGGGAAGAAAGAGAGAAGGTCTGCCCTTTCCTTAAGCTATCTGAAAAGATTTGGGTGGGGTCAGGTGGCGACAAATACAAGGACCATAAAGGCCACCCTGCATGTGTGGTCCAAGTGCTATCTTACCAAGGAGAGCAAATATGTGCCACAGGTGCTGCCCTCTCCCTTTCCACACCCATAGGAGACTCTGCCAATTAAATACTGCACTGAGCCCGTTAGACTTCACGGTCCTCTTTAGGCAGCCATTACCAATCAATCAAAGTTGGCATATGAGAGGAAACCCATTTGTCATCCTTTCTAAAAGCCCTCAAGGCACATCTGTGCTGGCAGTGGGAATCCTATAAAGCTGTGTTAAGTGCTCCAGGCCTTCGAGAAGTTTCTGCCTCCTGCCCCCGCCTTCACATACATCCCCTACTTGTCGTTTCACATTTGGGGTCTCCTTTCTCATCCTGTTTACACTTGTGAACCTGGTCCAGGAGACTATGTCCCTGGAAATCTCATAGAATACTGCCCCAAGCAATTGTCCCTAGACTCTAATCTCCAAGCCCAGCCCAGACACTGGAGGTTCAGCTCCACCCTTTAGCCTCCTGCTCCAAGGGGTGGGGGTGAGGAGGTAGAGCTGGCTGAGGCTATCTTTGAAGGCTGGAGAGGACCTGAGGGTCTGGGGCTGGTGGTCTGGAACCCAGTATAGACCTGGAATGGACCAATGCTCTGGAGGATGACCTCCCAGAGTCATTGTAGGAATTTCTGGACTGGCCATGACCTCAGGCCAGATCCTGGCTCCCTGCTCCCTACTCCGATCCAGGCTGGGGTATGTCTGGAATCAGCCCAGAGGCAATGAGATAAAGACAATCCCCCACCCAGCCAAGTGCTCATTCATACTGCCACCTTATTCTGGCTCCCTGATTCCATCACCCTTGGGGCTCACTGGTGTTCCCTCTGATCTCCAGCATAAGCCCCTTGTCACTGGGAGGCACTTGCTTTGCTTCCCAGTTTGAAAAACTCATGAAAGAGACCAGTAGCAGTCTGGGCCACCCTCTTCCTCTGTTTACCAGGAGAGGCCTCCCAATCCCAGGGGACTCTGCCTTCCTACAGAACGGCTTCCTTCCTAGGACTGGTTTTCCCACATCCTGGCCTAAGGACCTCCTGCATTTGAACCGCTTGGGGCACTGTGATTAAAGACCATGCCTGGTCCCCACCTTAGTCCTGCAGAATGAGCATCTCCATGGGTGCCAAGGACTCTGCATTTTTGGTAGGAACCCCAGAGATTCTTGGGCATACTGGAGTTTGAAAACCCACTAACTTAGAGTGACATTCATTCATTCATTCATTTGCACATTCATTCACTCATTCCACAAGTACAAGTACATGTTTACACTGTGCTGAGCATCAGAATGGGGAAGTGGGATGGAGAGAACAGAGGCCCAAACCTGCACTGCTGCTGCTCTGCACATGATCCTGTCTGGCATTTGATCTACATTCTGGGCCCCTGGGCTTAGAGACACAATAATAGTCATGTCAGCAGCTGCAGTTTATAGGGATCCTGTAATACTCCTAATTTCCTGTACTTTCAAAGAGGTGAGGGGGCCTCCCTCCCACCAGCTAAACCCCAGGCTCCCAAGGGTATCTATCATTAGCTACTAGCAGTAATAACAATAATAACAACAATAATAGTAATAATAAAAGTTAACACTTACAAGGTACCTTACATACATTAATTAAGCTCTTTACATATATTTAGTCTTCTGACTTTCAAACCACCCAAGGTAGGCATTCTTATTGCTCCCATCTTATGAATGAGAAACTTATCCACAGCGATATGCTCAAGACTCCATCTTTATGTTCTTGATTGTTACACCTTGGTGTCTCTTGAGCTTAAGGAAGTAAATGCCCCCAAAACGCCATTCCCTGTCCTTGGAGTGTGGTAGGGAGGTGCGATGGGGTGGATGTTAGCCTGATGGCTGGCCATCCTTCTGGTCATCAGTCTGGCCTGGCCAGGTGCACCAGGCTGACCCTTCATTGACTAGTGGGCAGAGCAGGTAGGCCATGTATGGGTAGGGGTTGGAGGACAGGGACAGGGACAGGGACAGTGTCTGTGTGTGAGTGAGCAGCTTCTCATGGACCCAAAGTAACTAGCTCCCTTGCTCCAAAGTAACTAGCCCTGGGACAGTCAAACGGAGCTGCTACTTCATCAGTCTTTGAGTGGGGACATGGGTCAGGGATCCCATCACCCAGAACCTTCTCTGCATTTGGTCACTATTCTGTTCAACCAAGAGAGCAAGTGGGAGAGGAGGGCTTAGGTGGTTCCCCCACTACATTCCAGATGATCTCACCAGCTCCCTTGCTCCAAAGTAACTAGCCCTGGGACAGTCAAACGGAGCTGCTACTTCATCAGTCTTTGAGTGGGGACATGGGTCAGGGATCCCATCACCCAGAACCTTCTCTGCATTTGGTCACTATTCTGTTCAACCAAGAGAGCAAGTGGGAGAGGAGGGCTTAGGTGGTTCCCCCACTACATTCCAGATGACACATAAATTTCTAATGGTCAGAAATGTGAAAAGAACATGAAATTAGCCGAAGTTGCAGCTCTATTCATTCTAAAATGATGTCGAAACTGCTGCTTTTTTGTTGAGTAAGAAAAGAAAAACAAAACGCAGAGTACTACAGGAGGTTAGGTGGGAGTCGCCAATGGCCCAGGCTCAGAGCCCCTAAGTGCCCAGATGCCTCAGACCTTGGACAGCGTCACAAGCTCCTGGCTCCTAGCACCACCCAAGCAGTCCCCAGACATCTTAGCCTCATCCCAAGCTCCTCCTCCTCCTCCCCTGCTCCTTTTTTCTTCACGCAATAAGTCCCTTTTCTGGGTCCTTTGGCCAGAGTTGTTCCGGGGGGCAGGTCCCTTTGTATCACATTCACTCATGGACCTCTCTGTAGCCCCACAGAGCCTGATACTCCTACAGTGGCTCTTTTAGGGTGGTGGTGGGGGACGAAGGACAGCCTAGGCCTTACCTGAGACAATGGTGTAGCCAATCCCCCGGGGACGTCCTTTATCTTGATCGATGGCGGTGATAATACGCACAGTCGTGCCCTGGGTGGGAGAGAGGAGGGACTTGAGTTTGTTTGCCCAGCCCCTGGGCTGCTTCTTTCTTTGTAGCTATCCTGGCATCCACAACTTCATTCCCCAGGTGGACGCCCTGCTTCAAGGCCAGTCTAGGAAGTAGGTGCCGAGTGCTTAGGCCTCGGCTGCCCCCATCATCCCTGGGACACACACTAAAGCCCCCAGGCAAACACCTGTGTCCTTTGTAGAAGCCCAATCTTGCTGATGTGCTTATTCCCCGTTCCTCTATCTCTTTCCTCTCATTCGGTTGAACCACCCAAGAAAGAAGAGCTGATGAGGGAGCATCTGGCAGGAGGACAAGAGATCTGGTCTCTATCTCAACCACCCATCAAATTGCTGTGTGACCTCAGGAAGCCTGTTGCATCTCTCTGGTCTCAGTTTGCCCACCTTAATATGAATAACAACAAAAACCTTGGGAATTTGATTTCAGTAGGACCTGAATAAAGAACATCACCCATCAATTACGCTATGAATGAAAGTATCATAAATCCTTAAAGCAAGTATCTCCAGGAATGACAGTGGCAGCCCTGGAGGCTACCACAGCCCTATGATACATGCCTTATCCAGCAGCGCAACTGGCACGTTGAACCGCCTGGGGCACTGCCTCAAATGGCTCAGTCTCATACCTCATTCTTTCTGTAGCTGGGAGAGAAGAGGCCAGGAGTTGGGACTACCAGGATGGATATGCAGGGGTCTCTGCTCTTAGGGAGCACACAGTCTACAGCAAAGGGTCAAGGACATATGCACAGACACTGCCATACACATATGGGCGTGCTGAGATGCAGAAATGTATCCCAAAGTGCAGAAGTCCACCTGGAGGAGCTGGCAAAGGGTTGTACAGATGGCAAGATTTAGGGTGGGTTATGAAGAATGAGTAGGAGTTTGCCAGGGAGAGAAAACTAAGAGGAAGCAGAGGCTGAAAGCAACGGACTCTCTAGGAAGAGATCCTGGAGTATAACGGGTACATTCAAATATCATTGAATTGATTGGTTGATCGATTGAATAAATAAATGGACAAATGAAAGGATCCTAAGGTCACCACCACCACCACCACTTGCCGAGTTGCCCCTTGCTCAGGGCAACCTTCGCCTTGCTTTCCAGGCCCTATCATACCGTTGTCTAGCCTGCCATGCCTGCCCACCCCACCATGCCTGCCTCAGGTCCTGGCCCAGGCTGCAGTTTTCCCTGGATGATGGACAGCAGGACAGCCCTGTTCCCATCCCCTAGAGAAATATCTACCCTGGCATCTGTATGCATAATGAAGGGCCTATGGTCTTGATGTCTCTCACCCATTCATCAGCTGGAGGCTGAAGCCCTCAGGCTGCATCCTCTACACCCATCTGCGCACCTTCTCCTGTGGCAAGAGGCTTGTTCCCTGACATGCAGGACCTCCGAGCTGGAGGGTGGGGTCCTGGGGTGCAAGGTACCTCTCCTTTAATTCCACCTGGTCTTGCTGCCAGGACACAGAAGTGGTGTCCATTACCTCATTCTCCCCACGCAGCTGTCCCTGCACAGCTGTCACTCCATCCTCTCCTGGGCCCAGGTGTACAGCAATCCAGAACACCTCTAGGTTTGGCTGAGGGAAGGTAAGAATATTCTAGGAGAAACGTCTCCCGTAGATAGATGGACACAGTCCAGAGGTCAAGACCTTCCAGAAAGCAGGTCAGGCTCCCTCCATTGGGCCCCTTCCACTGGGGATAGGAGCTCTGGCTAGATCTTCTGGGGGAAACATACCGTTTCGAAGAAGTCAGAGAAAGATGCCGTTAAATGAGCATCGCACGAAGTGAATTCTGAGGACCCAAGTTGTGCCAGAGACTGTGAACTACCAGCTGCAGCAGAAGCTGTCCTATCTCGAGCACTCACGCTGTGCCTGGTGCTGCTGCAAACACTTTTTATGTACTAACTCATTTCACCCTCACAACTACCTCACGAGACAGCCTCATTTTACAGAAGAAAATACTGAGGAACAAGAGTTAAGCAGCCTTTCCAAGTGAATGGTGAAGCCAAGATTCAAACTCAGGTACTTTGGCTCCAAAACGCTCTTGCCTGCCAGGTGATGCTTCTTCTGCAACAGGTTCTGTTATAATAACTGTCATTCATGGAAATTGTTGCTGTATGCCAGGCACTAGTCTAAGCACTTTACGAGCATTAACTCACATCAAATTTGGAAAACGTACCTACCCATCCCACCCGAGGAGATGCACAATGGATGTCAGTATGGTTAGGTCTCCTGAAAGTAATAAAGAAAGTGGTAAAGAAACCTGCTAAGTTTTGTCCCTAGGCTTGCTGATCTGAAGACAGACTCTTTCACGTAACATCTGTTAACAGCCCCAGACCCAGGGGTCCGTGGGAGGTCCTTTAGGAAGTACTGCATTAGACTTGAAGGGTCTACACTACTGTTCTCCAATATCACCTTATAAGGGGCTCTCTTTTTGTAGTCTGCCCTTCCTGGGGTTATTTCTCACTTAGGAGAGGCTTGGATTTGTCCCCAGGAGGAAGTCCTGAGGGTGCAGGACTCTGGCCCGAGGTTCCAATTGCTGGGATGGGCTTTCTGGACACCAGGACAACTCTCATCTGGGGTGGGCCCCACATGTATCCTGGCAGAAGGATCTCTGGGCTGCCCCTGGTCAGCTAAAGAACTGAGGGATTGGGGTGGTGGACAGTGCTGGCCTGTGCAAAGAGTGGACTTAGTGGCCCTTCGTGCATCTGCCCCCAGGCACTCCTGCTCTGGGCTGCCTGGAGTCCTCCTGGGTGGGCGGGGCTCAGAGGGGCCAGCAGGCAAGAGGTCCAGACGACAAGGAGGCTGGCTCTCCTCGGGAAGAGCCACACCTGAGCCTCTACAAAGTCAGATCTAAAAGGCTCCTGTCAAAGTTTGGGTTTCATCTCTTTTTGGGTAAATAAATCCATTTTTAATAAAATCCTGAGCTTTTAATACAAGTGCAGCCAAAAAGACTGGAAATGTTATGAGAAGGAATTAACGAGGAGGAATGGGGGCTCTTGGGAACCTATTGGCTTTTGTTTCTGAGTCTCAGTGATTATACTTTCAATATACTGAAACTTATTTCCAAAGATGAGGAGATGAAGTGAGGCCTCTGCCTGACCCGGAGCTGGGCCCCTTACCAGGGGCACTTGCAAGGAGAGCAGGTGGGCAGGCTCAGGAGGTCTAGAGATGGGGCTCACTCTGACATGGGCTTTTTCCCCTCACGAGAACCCACATGGCAAGGAGGAGGCCTGTTGGGAAATAGGATCCCCCTAGAAAGGTAAAAGGTACATAGGCCTGTGGGGTCCTGACTCTGGTGGGAAGAACAGCACAGTCAGGGGAGTAAGGGTTTGACTCTTGCCAGACTGCCTTGGTTTGAATCCTCTGAGTTACTCAACCTCTAGCTGCCTTGTTTTACCCATCTATAAAATGGGTCTTAATAACAGTTCCCATCCCTCGGCAATTGATACAGGTAAAGCACTTGGAACAGCACCTAGTACACAGCAAATGCTGTAAAAGTGACTGCAGCCATTCACTGGGGCCTGGAATCACTGTGAGCATCAGAAGAAAGCCAAGGTGCCTCTTTCCAGACAGTACACATGTGACGTTCCAAACAATGTCAGCAAATTCAGACTCCCCAGCACCCCAGATTGATAATTCCCACCCTAGAGGTAAGGCACTTCCTTAGAATTTATAAAGAAGACAGCTAATAGCCCACAGGAGAGAGCCAGCATTTGGTGAGCACCTACCATGCACCAAACACTGTGCTGGGCACCCAATATAGGTTCACTCATTTTTTCCTCACGAATCCCCACGGTGAGGGTATATGTGCGGAAACAGGCTCGGAGGGTTCAGGGATTTGCTCAGAGTCACAAGGTGTGCTGAGTGGCTAAGGTGAGTAGGGAATGGAGGGCTATGTTGGCATGGGCTTGGGTGGGTGCGTGAGGCAGCCCCAGACTATGAGGCTTGATACCAGGAAGGGACGTTGGGACAAAGTTGAGAGGAGCTGGGACTTCTCCAGCAAAAAATATGTGTCCCCCTTTTTTCTGCGGCCTGCTTCCTTCCAAAGAAGCTGGCCAGAAGAGCGGCTGAAGCCAGAACCCAGCTAGGCTCTACCCGGCTTCAGGGGTCCTGGTCCACCTCCCTCCCTGCCGGCTCAGCTGGGACTGCCTTTCCCCCACTTCCACAACAGGATTAAGGACTTGAAAGTGGACATGCAGTTTGCTTCAGGAATGGGAGGTGCCTTTAGGGGGAGGCCGGTGGAGGCTGAAGGGGACTTCCGACAAGAGCTGCCACAGCAGATTCTGAGGCAGAAAATCCTATTTCTCAGTTCTTAATTCCAGTCAATTCCAGTCAAAGGGCTGATAGGCATCAGCTGGCAGTAATTTGTGCAGTTTATCCGCTCTTTTCACCTTCTATCGGTCCTTCACTGACGGGCAGGCCGACATGCTGCTGCTCGAGTGAGGAAATTAAAATTTGATGCAATAATCCCAAATAAGAAGGATTTTATTAGGTAATATATACACTTTAGATGAGGCATGCTGGCCTGATACACTGATAGGGAGAGGCATACATGCTGGGAGCCGCCAGATAAAGAGGAGGAATGAGGGAGAGTGGGCAAGGGTTCGAATAGAGACCCTGGGCCAACAGTGGCAAGGCGGGAATGGGGATGCCTGGGTCTTCCAGCCTGGGAGGCTAAACAGGCCGTGGTGCTCTCAGCCCCAGCCAGGCCCGGGAAGTACTATGTTAAATCAAGGTTACACACTGTAAAGGGGCATAGAGAGCCTGGATCAAGGAATGGAAACTAATTAGAGGCCTGAAAAAATTGGGCTTGGGGTGTATGGGGATCAGTTTGTAGGGGATCAAGGGCAGCCAAGGAATAAGCAAAAAGGGTAGACGCTGGAAGGCTCATTGCAAGTGTGGATGTGGAGATGAGTCTGTGGCACTGGGGGAGCCAGGCGAGCACCCAGGGAAGCCCCGAACCCCTACTTACTTCCTTTAGTAAGGAAAGAAAGCTTCAGTGGTCTTGTGGGGCCAAAAGGACAACCTTGGCAAGGCAAAGAGATGTCAGGGTCTCTGAGCCTGAGAGAATATATCAGATGCTAAGAAACAGAGGATCAGGAGAGCAGGAGCTAAGGAGAGCAAGTCTCCCCATTTTCTTGGGCTGAGGGGTCACCCTGGCTGGAGCCTGTGGAATTATCTGGAGAGGAGAGGGTGTAGCTTAGCACAAGGCCCTGCCCACAGGAGGGATTTAATAGATGTCTAGTGGATGGATAAAAGAATGAAACATAGAATGAATGAATGGACAAACTCAGAAATCTGCAGATCTGAAACAATATCGGCTATGATCTAGGGATGACAGAAAAACCAAACTGAAGGGTCTTAGAGGACACTCACATTGCCAATAAGCCTCTTTCTGACTATCAGTTCTCTGAGATGAAGCTGAAGCTGGGACCCCCGGCCCAATCCAACTCCTCTGACTGACTGACTGGCCGACTCATAATCACCGTGATTGAATGTCTGCAGTGCTGGCACTTGCCGGGTGCTTTACCGGAGTGTGCTATCTCCAGGCCTTAAAACTCTCAGATGCAAGAGGCACTGTTGTAGACATTATTAGCCCCAGTTTCCCAATGACGAAGCGGTCCAGAGAGTGTGTGATTTGGCCAAGGTGAGTGCATGGCTGTGTAGGGTCCTGCTCCGAGTTTCTTGGGCTGCTTGGCCACCATCACATCCTTACTTTGATCAAAAAGTTGGCTTTGCCCATCTTCTTTGCACTCAGCCCTGGACAGGAAGTCCTGGGAGACCCATAGGAAGCCTGCAGCCAGGTCCAGAGACTCAGCTCTCTTGATTATTGGGAGGTCTAAAGTGACCCACTCACACATCAGTGAACATTACAGATGTGACTATAATTTAGTGGTAAATTCTCAGCACAGAGAGAGTCAGTTCTACTAGAGAAAAGGGAGAGGGATGGCTATGTCTGCAGGCCAGTGAGGATGAAGCCAGAGCTGGTCTGACCAGGGCATCTATTCATTCATTCATTCATTCATTCATTTATTCATTCCATAAACACTTCCTGAGCACCTGAGCTGTGCTATCCCCACAGCAGACCCCATCCCTGCTGAGCTATGCTTCCAGTCTATCAGGAAAGCAGAGGCTGAATAAGCTGCTTAGGAGCACTGAGCGCTAAGATGGGGATGTCCAGGGGCCAAGGACAGATGGGAGTACCAGATTCATCTAAAAGGTCAGGGAAAGCCTGCATGGGCTGAGAAGATGTGGCCTTAGCAAAGAGGTTTGGGGCAGACGTTCTTCAGTCTCAAAAGCGGGAGCTCCTGCTGTCCATGGACCACCAAGAAAGAGAAGGCTGGGGCAGGGGCCAGTCAGACATTCCCCTCTACTCTCGAAGCAGCGTCAGATCCCGGAAACAGGAGGCCAAGAAGCATCCTGCTTGTTAGACCCCCTACTCCATAACCTGGGCCCAAGAAAGAAGTGGGTACTCCTACACACCTGGAGACTTCAGGCATGCCAATGCTCAGGACAGACCACAGTCCCCAAACTAGAGGTCAGGCTTCCTTGGCCCGTGGTGGCTCAGGGGCATGGTCTGCACCCTGGTCAAGGGAAGCCTGCCTCCCACTTGTGCTCAATTCTGTGAGCCTGTACAGATGTGCAGGTGGAGCCTGTACAGATGTGAAAGTGGAGCCTGGAACCTCCACTTGTTCAGGTGGGTGCTCCACTTTGCTCTCAAAGCTGTGTGTCCTTCCTCTAAGCACGCTAAGTTCCCTCAAAAGGAAGGGCATGTTTTTCTCTCCACAAGAGCTGCTCCCCAAGCTGCTCCCCAAGGGGTTGCCTCTGCCCAGAGGAGCAATCTTTTTTCTAATTTATCAGCTCAGAGCAGGCGTTTTATTCCAGTTTGCATAAAAGTATGGATGGCTATCAAGTAAGAATGCTTGTCACTGCCTGCCTGGACCATAGCTGAGTGGGCAGTAGCATGTGTTTTGTTATTAAAGACACCTAGTCAGAAGTGGACACGTGGCCCAAGGGTAGCCAATCTACAGGCTGGCTGGTGACCAATGACCTTGTCACATGACACAAAATCATGAGCATAACTAATCAGGTGTCTCTCTTAAAGATAGGTACTTGAGAAACCCAAAGCCTAAGCAGTTAGGAGGGGTAGCTGGAGCTGGGAGCTCTTAAGGAAGAATCAAGTCTGGGAGGGCCTGCGGAGCGGAGGGCAAGCTGCTGCCATCCTGAGTGGTGTTTGTTGGTGGGAGAGGCAGATTGACCTATTGGCCTATATGGGACATGGCTGAGCCACACTGATGTTTCAGTGAGCCTGGCTGAGTCCAAATCCACTCTCTAGCTCAGGCAGAGTGTCCCCATCACCCCACATAAATCTTTTTGCAATGCTCCCCTTCACATGTATTATCAAGCCCTTGTTCTTTGCTACTTAGAGCCCTCCAGGGTTGAAGCGGGGTGAGGTGGCATGTGTAGAGGGGGTTGGGTTTTTCCTGTGCTGGGACACCCATCACATCATACATAGGGACTGGGAAGAGTAAGAAATGACAAAGAGGAGCCTGTCCCATTAAACAAGGCCCCAATTCCTATGTCCCATAGGCCCAGCAAGGGTCTTACCGGAGGAGAATGCTCATAGATGTTGGTGCTGTAAGGCAGGTTGATGAAGATGGGGTCCATGTCTTGGACATCTGTGATGATGATGGCCAAGTTGGCCAGAGTGGACAGAGGCCTTGTCTTGTCTTGATCCTTAGAGGACAAAAGTACATAGTCTTAGGTTAAGTGATGTTGTAGAGATACACACATGTACACAACACACACGCCTGCACACGCATCACACCCATGTGCACAAACATGTGTGTGCATATGTACACATGCCCTCCCACACTCTCACAGGGAAGGGCATTAATGTGCGGAAGTGCAGGAACTCAAGAACCCGCAGTGATCTAAGAACACATACAAGGTCTCCAAGGCCCAGTGGAAAGTGGCTTATCCAATGTCACAAAGCAGGGCTGGAGTAGAACTCAATCTCCTGCCCCTAGCCTGGCCTAGGCCTGACCACCCTGGACATCTGTGGGTGGGATGACTGGCTTGGGGTAAAAGATGGAGCTGTCTTTAGCTCCTTCCCTGGATTCAGCCAGGGTGAATCCTATTGCCCTTCTCCATGCCCACTTCCTGCCCCCTCTAATCGTTGGGGCAGCAAGGGACTGACTAGAATGGGGCTTCCTTAGAAGAATGGCCCTTTGACTCCATAGCGGGCTACTCTAGGACCTGCATCCCTCTGCTCTGCATTTTGGGTTTATTGATCAAGCAACTTTTCCAGTTGAACCAGCAGGGGGAGCTCCAGGGCCTGTGACATTTGGGGGGACTCCAGGAAGGAATCCTGAGAGGTCGTGCAGGCCATCCCTCTGTGGTCAGGCAGGCAATGTTTAAACACTCCTAGTTAGTTGGGAACTTAGTCCCATGAAAGCTCACCAGGAACAGAAACTCAAAGCCTATATTTTATTACCCTAAAATACACAGCCCACTTCAATAGCCCACTACTATTGAATAACAATAGTCGATGAGCATAGCAACCTCGTGCTGAGTACAGATTATACTCCAGGCATGTGCTAGACACCTCATTTGCTTTTGTAGGTATTATGTGTGCATTATTAAGATGAGTTTACAGAGATTCAGAAAGGTTAAGTAACTTGCCCAGAGTCACACAGCCATTAAATGTGTATCCAGGACTCAAACGCAGGTCTTTTTGTCATAAAAATCTGCCTTTAACTCTCTTAATTTGGAGCTCTAACACTAGCTCAGTCTCTCACTTGCTGGGTCACTTTAAATAAGTTCTTTTCCTTCTTAGGATCTCAATTTCCTTCTCTGTGAGATGAAGGGGCTCAATGCAATGACCTTTGTGGATCCTTGGGCTTTTAAATTCTCTGGTCTGGGATTTGAGGAGCAACTGTCCTTGGGTTAGACCTGTCTTGGTTTGTCTGGGGTGACCAGAATAATACAAGGCATTTGGAGCAATTCTGCACGTTAGGAGCCTAGTTACTGCTCCTGCCCACTAGAGACAGAGCTGCAGCACCTTTGAGAATGGACTCTGATTGTTTTAAGAGTCCTCAGGGGCAGCCAAGGAGTAAGCAGAGGGCCTTCGGGGATGAAAAGTGGGTGCAGCAATGGAGGGGAGAGTGTGAAGTCAGGAGGAGCTGGGCATAGGGACCACAGGGGAGACAGCATCCCAGGCTCCAAGACCACGGCCTAGGCTTGGGGATTGCCCATGATGAGAGCTCTCAGCCAGGGACTTGAATGACCACCAGGCAGATAGCCAGAGGGAAGGCCTGGCAGGAAGTCCCTTGACCTCTTGGGCATACACTGCCAGTGGTTCTGATTTGCCACCACCAGGCTTTTGTGGGCAGCTGGCTTTGTCCAGCCTGGTACCTGCCCTCCCCATCCCACACTGTGGCTTCAGCCCTGCTCCTGCCACAGATGCCCCCATCCAGCCCACCCCTGACTCCATGACTGGGGAAAAGGGATGGAAGTGGGCATATCTGGCAGGGCAGGCACCTTACCAGGGTTCCAGCTGTCACTCAGGGGCCTGCGGTTCTCAGCAGCTTGTTCCCAAGGGAATCCTCACTTTTCCCCACCCTGGTACCCACCCATTGATGGCTGGGAACCCACACTGCTCCCTGTAGTGCCACAGAGGAGAATCTCCTTGCGGAAATGCCCAGCGACCAAGGGCACAGTGCTAGCTCTGAAAGGGAATTGTGGATAAGCTGGGAGAGCCATTAATAAGTGGGGTTCTCAGCCCCTCCTGCCCTACCACTTCAAGGCCTGATTGCTGGGAGATTAATAGCAATTTAACTGTATTCCCCATCCCATCTTGAGCCCAGGCTTCTTGACAGGCCTGGCCACCTAGATTCTCGCCTATGCCCAACTCTGGTCTCTTCCCTACCCCATCAAAGCCATTTTTATGGTGGATTCAAATTATCCCACAGGGACACGTTAATAGCAAGACAGAAAGCAAGCATCTGCGTTTCTGGGCCCAAGTGTGTGCCAATGGAGAGCGGTGGGAGGGTAACTACCTCATGTGTGAGTGTAAGGGAGTTTGGAAAGGTACGGGTGTGTGCAAAAAGCGATTCTGGCCCCGGGAGGCCCCCCATTCCAGAAGTCAGTTTTACAAACAGCAGCATTCTCCAGATACTAACACTTAACAGGGGAAGAAGGAAAGAATGTCCGGGTCATCTGCAGTGGCTTCCTCAGGGGCCAGTGGGATAGATACGAAGGGACAGTTTGCATTTCCTGGTTCCTATAGCTTCTCTGCGTCTTGACCAAGCATGCAGGAACCCCTTCTTTCAAAACCAGATCCTCCACACATTTAGTGTGCCTTTTCCAGAGATCTGGGTTCTATGACCTGCTAAGTAGAGCCCCCAGCACTACTGGCAGCCCCTACTGCAGTGACATAGAGCCACAGGGTAGATACTGCATGTCAGGCAAATAGGTTCTAGAGAGTCAAGAATGACTCCAGTAATTTATTTCTCTTGGCCTGAGCTTTGTAAACAAATCTACTTGCCCTGCTACTAGCTGAAGGCTCCAGCTAAGCCTCGAGGCAGTGGCCAGGAGCAGGAAAGAGCAGGGCTGGGCTAGGATGCTCTTTAAGACGTGGCTGGCTTGTCTCCAAGGCCCTCGCAAACAGCCGGTGACAAAGGCAAGTGGCTGCGATGCTCTAGAGACACAGAGACTCAGTCATGGGCATTGGACTAGGTGTCATACAACCTGAGTTGGGGGTTCTTGCTGCTCTACTATTCATTAGCTGTGAGTCTCAACAGTGTCAGCCACAAAATGGGATAATTATTTCTCTCTTGACTAACTCACCCTGGAATTCCCAGGGCCCAGCATGGTGCTTGGCGCAGATGGGAGCACCCGACTGTGTTAAGTGTCACCGCTCTAGAGCAGTGGCCAGGACTCCTCTGGCTCTTGCATGTTGGATGGTCAGGACACAGCTAGGGTGACACCTCTGTCCTGTGTCCCTGCACTATGAATGTCCTGTGGGGTAAGTTACCAGTGCAGGTGCTAGAGCCCAGCTTCTGGGGGACTGTGGACAAGTTACTGAATGGCCCCCGTACCTCGTTTTCTTCATCTGTATACCAGGTATCTTAATAATACTTATGACACAGGGCTCTTTTGAGGTTTAACGGAGAGAATCCATTTGAGTGCTCAGCACAGTGCCAAGGACACAGCACGAAGCCTCAGTAATGTCAGCTGTCATTATATTATTACTATCACCAGCATCATAGAACCTCGAGGAGCAGGGTACTAGGTTGATGTTCCGTCACTCTGTTCGAAGGTGGGAGGAGGCCATGTTGGGTTGCCTGGGGCCCAAGTGTGGCAACTCACCGTGGCGTTGACGGTGAGCTGGTAGGCCTGTGTGATCTCGTAGTCCAGCTCCCGGGTCACCGTGACAATGCCGCGGGCGCTGTCGATGGCAAAGAACTGGGAGGGGGGCTGGAAAGAGTAAAGGACGCTGCCTCCTGCACCCAGGTCGGGGTCTGTGGCGTTCACGATGAAGATGGGTGTCCCCACCGGTGTGTTCTGGGGTGAAGCAAAGCAAATAAAAGGGTGAGTAGAGCTCAGAGCAGCTGCCTTCATGAGTGACTATTCCCCCAAAGCCCATTAACCACGGCCCTCCAGCCAACCAGACCTGCGGCCTTGTCATTTTTATTCTAAGAGGGTTCAGAGGAATTTAAAATGCAGTATCTATTTTTTTTTCTTTCTTTTGATGGCCTCCTGGTGGCTGTAACAGCACCAGTTCCAAAGATGAGCTGCTCATCCTGGAGTTCTGGATGAGAGCCTTTCGGTCCCCAAACCCCTGTTTCTTGGCAATTTTGTTTCCTCTGTTGAGTGCGCCCCGGCTGTCCAAGCCTCAGGCCTGGGCTGCTCTGGAGGACGTCCGTGAGTCTGCGTGTCAGGAGGTTTCAAGGGCAGGGAGCCAGGAAGTGCATGCTATGGAAACCCTGGGGGCTTTGTCTGGCACCACAGAGGTTACCTGGCTTGCCCTGGGGTGAGGCGCACACACGCCCTTCCCTAGGGCCATGGCAGCCTGCTACCAGAGGAATCCGCAACACCAGCCCAAATGTTACCACATCCCACGAGCCTTCTGTGATTCCCTCTGCTATACAAAGTGTATAGACCCCTGCTCCTTTCTGACTTGGGTCCTTGGTTAAACACAACTTCCTCATAGAGGCCTTTCAGACCCCTAAGGCAGGTCAGCCCCCACTATGTCCCCACCTCTGTCACTGTTCATATTCGGGGTCCCACAGCACCCTGGAATTCTTCAACCCCCACACTTCTCCTATAATTCCTTGGACCACGCCTGTCTTCATAGGCCTGTGTTCCACGGAAGCCATGGGGCTCTATCTGTCTTCCCTAGCACGGTGCTGGGCATTTGGCAGATGTTCAATAAACATTCTTTATGGAGACATGAAGGAATCTCTATGATAACACTTAGCACATTATATTCTGAGTATCTGTTTGCATCCTCTGCTCACTGTCAGTTCTCATCACTGAATACCCACCACAACGTCTGGTAGGTAAACTGTGCCTGCTAACTGTTGAGTGAGTGAATTTATTCATAATTTAGTGAGCTCTGGACACATCTGAAGACGGGCAATCTAATGACGCCCTTCACGGAAACAAAGAAGTAAAAAACAATCTCTGCTCCTGTTGACTATGTGCCAGGTCCTGTGCTGGGGTTGCATCTGACAGCTCTGTGACAAGTATCTTTTTAGGTGGTAGCTATTATCCTATTTTCAAAAAGGAGCCCACACTATGGGAGGTGAACACATAGTTACTGTTAAAGTGTACAGCTGAAACTTATTGGATTTCGTTAACCAATGTCACCATAAAAAATAAATAAATAAATAAATAAATAAATGGAACCCACAACACCAGATTCAGAGTGGTTAAGTAACTTGACCAAGTCACACAGCTAGGCAGTGGCAGAAGGCCTTGAATTCAGGTATAGCCCATGATCTCAAGCTCTATACTAAACACTTCTCTAAAATACTTATGGTAGTTGTTTTCCTAACTCTCTGTAAGACACCGAGGTCAAATGCCAGCATGGCTGGTACCTCCTAGCCAGGAGTACGGGATTGTCCTATAAGCAACCTGAGGGCAGAGATGCAATATTCCTGGTCCTCTGTGTTCTTTGTACACTGGGACAATGACTGGGACCCTTCTAACATCTGCAAGGTTCCTTTCAAGAAGGGTATCCACAGTGCTGCTCTCCATGCTGCTGGTCATGACCTGGGCCCTGCATCACTGCCTTGAGCAGCTTCTTTCTTTGGGGACTGTGACTGAGAATGCAGACAGTCCTTCCCTAGGACTATCTACTT
The DNA here is from genome assembly GCF_000325575.1 of Pteropus alecto. Taxonomy (NCBI): domain Eukaryota; kingdom Metazoa; phylum Chordata; class Mammalia; order Chiroptera; family Pteropodidae; genus Pteropus; species Pteropus alecto. The sequence goes on from NW_006438113.1 coordinate 12,510,222, forward strand.
GAGGCAAGAATGTCCTAGATAAGGCCTAGTCAGGCTGGAAAGGGGCCCCAGGGAACAAAGCCATGGAGCCACCATTGTTTCTAACTGACAGTAGCACTAACTCTCTCTATCATAAAGTATCTTAGAACCTGTCCTTCTCCACCTAGCACTGAGGACAGGAGGCAGCCAGGGGAGGCCCTGCTCCTCTACACCATCCACGATTCCCCAGTGCCCCTTTGCATTGAAAGTAGGCCTTCATGCTGTGGCCCTGTCTCCTCCTTTACACTTTATTACCTGACAGGTATGGCTTCTTGGTCTTTTAGCTAAGATCATGTGTAGTATCTTTCTTATCAATTTAATATTTCCTGGCAGGTAGAGCTATTTGTACTTTTCAAACCCATCGGGCTCCCTCACACCTCTGGGCTTCTGAACATGCGTTTCCTTTGCTAGGCCTGCCCTCCCCAGCTTAGTGGCTTGGAAAACAGATGCTCTCTCTCCCTCCAAAAGAGAATCAAGTGTGCAAGGGGGCAGAGCGAACAAGTGCTAGAATTTCAGGAATGGACAGACCTCAGTTGGAACCCCAGCCTTGCTGTGTGTCTTCGGTCTAGTTACTTAATTTCTCTGATTCTTAATCCCTTTCTGTACATTGAAGTCAATAATATCCCATAGGGTTAGTGTGAAGAGTATAGGAGCTCACGAATGTAAACTTCCCAGTATATAATAAGGGCTTAAAAGATGGCAGCTGTGATTTTATTGTCTGAATACTTTCTAGAAGACTGCAGATAAGAACATCTTCAAGGGTAGGGCAAAGAGGTATCAAGAAGCACTATAAATTTGAATGATACTAGGCTGGGCATTCCTTTTCTGTACCTACCCCCGCCCCAGATCCATTGAGTACCCTGTTCTGCCTTCATCTCCCCCTCCACCTCCCCACCCCTGGATGACCTCAATGAATTGTACCCCAGGCTCCCCTGCTGGCTGACTACTGCCAAGGTAGGTGCTGGTAGGAGCTCAGCATTTGAGGAGAGGCAGGAAGAGAAATAGTTTGGGGTACTATTTCCCCACTCTTTCAGCTCCAGCTCAGCAGCCCCTCCTCCCTGGCCCCAGCTTTTGGTGGCCTCTGGCAACACTATCCCTTCCCCTTCCCCTTTCAGCCCCCAGGGTAGTTAAGAGCTTCTTCCCACTGCTGCTAGTCTCCAGTTCCTTACAATCTCTTAATGCCCCCTAGGCACACCCACCCCTCTGTAAGTTGTCTTCTCACTGAAATGCCATTATTGGAACTCCCTGAGATGAACTGTTTCCTAGGGCACCCTGATGGATATAGGCACTCTGCAAATATATCCCCCAAGCCTTACCACTTGGAAAGCTCAACTCTGAACTCCTCTGGTGCTGGACTCAGTGAAGCCAGTCTCTGTCCTGACATTCCACCACAGTGGCACTGGTCTTCAGGAGATCTTTATGAGGTTCTCAGCTAACCTTCAGTTCTCTCTCTCCACCCCTCTCTCTCTGGATCCAACATACACATGACACATGAGTGCCAGAGTCAGCCCCACGTTCCAGAACGAAACACTCCATCAGAGCCTGTGGTTCCTGCCATGAGAGGGATGGACATGCTCCTATTTCAGAGCAGCCAGCCCTGCTGTGAGGCAGCTAGACAGCACTTCAGAGCACATCCCACACAGAGCCAGTGCCCAGAGGAGAGGGGTGACTCTCATGAGAATGTCAGCTCTCCAGCCCCCTGCCTCGGGGAGGAGAGGACATTTCGCCCAGCCATACTGCACGGTCTGGGACGACGCAACTGATCGCAGGATTTAAGAGCAATCCAAGAAGACAGAAAGGGAAAAAGAAAGGATGGTCCTATGACTGACCTTCTTGGCTTTTATGTTTCATGCCCTGCAGTAGAAACTCATTTAATTTCTGCATAACTTAGAAAAGGTTTTAAGTAGGCCTGGCAAAGAGCCATTCATACACTTAGATGGGACAAGCCATTGGAAAGAAGAGAGTGCTGACTTTCTGCATTTCAGATCCTGCATGCCATGCTCTGTCAGGGAAATGGGGAGGGGCGCTCATCGACATGTACACTGGGGGCTCCTCCAAGCGCCCAGCTGCTGTTTCATGGAAACGTGCAGATGTGCTCACAGGTCTCTGCAAGCAGATGTCCTCTATGGCACCAGGTGCGTCTGGGTTTCCAAGTATACCACAGGCAGTAAAACTTGGAGGCTCAGAGCGTGGACGCTCTAAGCTGGAGTCTCAGCTTTTCCCCTTATTGGCTGGAGACCTCAGACATACACTGTTAAACTTACTCTTTTGGTCTCCGTTTCCCCATGTAAAGGAAAATGTAAAAATGGAGCTATTAACTGTACTACCTCTGAGGGTTGTGAGAAAGATTACAGAGAGAGAGAGAGAGAAAGTGAGAGAGTGAGAGAGAGAGAGAGAGACAGAGAGAGAGAGAGAGAGAGAGAGAGAGCGCGAGCACGAGCGCTTCTCCCTGAGCCAGGTACACAGCAATATTGAGCAGTACTCAATAAATGATTGTTGCAATTATTATTATGGTAATAAAATACCATCACAGGCAGTGTAAGATGAGCCCTATTTAAAGGGGGATATTAGAAAAAATGTAAACAGTCAATCAGTCTCTTCATCATGAACTTAAACAAATAGGCATTTTAAAATTCAGTAAGAGAACATCTCTGTTGATTGGTTCTTGGTTGCTGCAGATAGGGTCAGGGTAGGAGAACCTTTGGAGACCTTCCATTGTGGGTTTGGAGAGCCTGTGAGAGGAAGGGTAGGATCTGAGGCAGGGGTGAATGGGTGATTGGAGGCCAAGAAAGCTCCTCAACACAGAGGCCATGCCTGACCATGCACCACTCAGAAATGGCTTGAATGTAGAAGCTGGAAGGAATGTTGGGTATTATCCAGTCCAGCCTCCCCATTTTACAGACGGTAAAAGTGAGGGGATGTGCCTCGTTCTAGGTCTCACAGGTGGTTAATGGCAGAGCCATAACTGGAAATCAGGTGCCTTGACTCATACATAGTGCTTTGTTTACCCCACTCAGAGATGTCAATCACTGCTTCCTTGCCCACTTTCCTTCCAAGTAAAGATGCTCTTTATACCTACAGTGTTCTCTGCTCAAAGGTATGGATCTAGGTGGCCACGTTTATACCAAGTGACTTCGGACCCAGGACATATCTGATTGGTCCAGGGTTGACCACTTGATTCTAATAGCTCATTCAGATAGAGCCGTGGAAGATAAATCCATTTTCTGTAGAAACCTGAAAAAGAAGATTCTTGCCATCTGGTTAGGGCTGTGCACCATGACAGGCCAAAACCACACAGAAGCCACAGTTATAGGGTGACAGAGAAGCCTTGGGCAGGCAGATGAAGCCCATTTCAGTGAGGAGAATGGAGCATAGTGAGGTTCTGAAAAAGGCAGAGACAAGGGGCTCAGGGAATCCCCCTGCCCTTATCTTCACAGGCCTTGTCTGAACTTCATTTCCTGTCCCTGGCTGTGGTGCTGAGGCCTGATTTGTGGTGTCCTCAGTACCCCCTTTCTCACAGTGGCCTCCGTGGGTCTCAGCTACTTGTTCTCCAGCGGTCTCCCAGAATGCATCCAGCTCCAGGCAAGAACCTTACATTCCCGCAGCCCTGCCCCAGGCTTTCCCTGAACCTCACTTGCTGGGATTCTGCCCCTTTAAAGCCCACAGTTGGGCCACAGAAAGCAAAGCTCCTGGCTACTGCTCCTAGACTGCTGAGAGCACAGGTAGTAATAATGTGAAGAAGAATAAAATAATCTGGATGAATGAATGCTGGTTTCCTCTGCTTTTTGTGTCCGAACACCCCTTCCAACATGCAAATCAATTCAGGTCACTGCAATGATCGCCACTGCAGGGGTAGACAGGAGACAGCTTGATCACAGGCTTGACATAATGAGTCAGGACAGACCCAGAGGGACACACCCCACAGAGCTAGACTCTGCCCACCTGGAGACAAGGGACCAGAAAGAAGGTGCCCTTATGGTGCCTGTGCTTGGGGCTTGGGGCTACAGAACCATCACCAGGGTGGGCCTAGATCATGGAGGCAGGGCCAAAGGCCCATTTCAGCTGGGAGTGGGGCTGCCCCATTTTAGGGCAACTTCTCCCACACATTCATTGTCGAAACTGGCTCTGGGTTCGCCTTCTTGCTGGAAAGGAGCAGCTGGTCTTTGGAGGAAAGGCCCCATGGGGAGTGATTACTCCTGCTTCTGAGGCAGGCCTCTTGGCCCATTTTCCTACCCCAGCTCTGCTTCCAGCGCTCCTTCCTTCATGGTACCACCCCCTGTCTACTCTTTCATGGCTTTTAAGCCAATTCAAAGGAAATCCCCCAAAATGCACTGTTCATGCCTCCTGGGAGCTGGGAAATGTATTTAGGTATGATCCCCTGCAAAACCCTTGCACCTGCCTGGTTGTCCCTCTGAGCAAGGGGCCCGCTGCAGGCAGGTTGAGGACAGGGCAAACCTGTACCTCTTCCAGTTCCCGTTTAAGATCCGTGTCACTTCTGATGGACCTGCTGTAAATGGGCCACCCTGTGCAATTCATAGACAAATAAATCTTTTCGATATTCCTTGGGTGACAAGGGAATAGACTCTGGGAAAGTTCTGCCGTGCAAGGGATCTTGTTCGTTAATAATAATGATAAATAGCTTACTTCTCACATGCAGTGTGAGTTACATTACACTCCGGGCTTCTACAGAGGTGGCTCTGGGTGCTGACTGAAATGTGTGCTGTGCAGTGAGGGAGAAAGAGAGCTAGACAGAGGGAGGGTGGAGGAAGCAGAGATGGAGAGAGTGTAAAGAAAGGAGAAGGGGAGAGGGGGGCCAGGAAGAAGGGAAGGTGACTAGGGGACAAAGAAAAATAGGGTGGGATGGGGAAAGGGGCAGAATTGGGAAGCCAAAGGGGATATGGAAATGAGGGGGGAGAGAGTTTATAAGAGAAAGAGAGGGAGGAGAAGTTGGGGAGAAAATGCTAACTTAAAGGAGGAAAAAGAAATTACAGAGGCAGAGCTGTGAACAAAGGAAAAGAGGTGTAAAAATTTGAGGTGGCAAGAGAAAGGAAGATAGAAGAAAGAAAAAATGCAGCCATTCCTTCCCATCTTCAAGGTATACTCCCCCTCATTAGATGTACTCTGTACTCTCGACCAAACCTCAGCAACAAGCCCCACCATTTCCACCATAGGTGCCATCTCTAAAGGCGTTATTAATATTTATGGGATGCTTGCTAGATGCCGCCACAGTCTTTAATATCTTATTATAAAGCCTGTTATAAAATGCATTAGTAATAAATTCCTGACAGATGGAGTTCTGACAAGGTGTGGGCGCCTCTGTGGATCCGAGCTAGGAATAGATCCTACTGGAACCCATGGTCCCTGAGGCAGGGAGGGGTGCCGATCAACCCTTCATCGGTCAGCATTTTTACACATCATATCTTATTACTTCCTATACCCAAATGGGAAAAATGATAACTCAGAGAAATGAAGCAGCTTGTCCAAAGTCACACAGCTTGTTTAGTGGTGGAATCAGGATTCAAATTCAGCTCATCTCTGTGTCCCCAGACCCTGGGATCCCCAGAAATGAAGGTAGAGAGTGGGATCAGGGTCCCTTCTCAAGTGAGGCCGATTCATTCACTTCCTTCTGTGGAAAGACTGGGGACTTTAGGTTGCCTGGATTCGAGAAAAGAGGGTTGATAGGGAGCTTTAGTGCTAAAAAAATTTCAGAAGGAAGAGGGTATCTCAAAATTTGTATACTTTCACTGGAGATCAGGAAATGCACTCTCACTGTGACAAGAAGAATTAAAGTCAAAAGTAAAGGCCTTTCTGACAAGGGGGTGCCTGGGGGAAAGGGGAAGCACCTTTGGCTCCACTGAATGCCAAAGCAGGCACCTCTTCTCTGGTGACTCTGGAAGTGGGGGCCAACTGGGGTGTTTGGGGAGGGTGTCACCTCAAAATGTGAAATTTTGCCACAAAACCTCAAAGAAATAAAGCCCGCATTTCCGTAGACCCCATTTCTCCTCCCTCATTTAGCCGGATTGTGGCAATCCGGCTAAATGAGGGAGGAGAAATGGGGTCTACGGAAATGCGGGCTTTATTTCTTTCTTAACTAGACATTAAGGCATATGTAGGCACTAGCTGAGAGCAGGGTCCAAAAAGAAAACAGGGAGGAGAACCGGGAGAGGCAGGTATCCACAGAGCCTGAATGGATGTCTCACGTGGCCCTGTACTGGTTAGGGAGAGGGCACACCTGTGTTTGCACAGACTCACCTGCTGGAGTGATCTTGGACTTGCCCTTCTCTCTTGCCTCCCACTCTTCATCAGTCACCAGGCCTGTCAATTCTTCCTTCAACATTTCTCAAATCCTTCCCTTTCTCTTTGTAATTTACCTTGGCCAACTCTGCAGTCTTATCACTGTCACTTGCACACAGAAGGCATTCAATAAATGTTTTAACAGAATCGGGACTTTCTGTTAAACATGGCAGATTGAACACATCCATTTACTTGTTTTTGTCCCAACCCCTCACCAAATGACACCAAATGTCACCAAATAACAATACAGGGATGAAAAATGCATATACCCACAAGGGCAAAAAGAATAAGAAAGGAGACAACAGCAGATGAGAGACATCAACAAAATCCTGGAAACAAAACAGATGGAACTAGAAACCGCCTTAGGAGAGAGGGGAAAGCCAATAGGCTACCATCTCGAAACCCTAGAAAAGCTCAGTAACTAGAAATGCCAGGTGATGCTGAAAACAGGAATACTGGCTGAAAATCTTTAAGAAGAGTGGTTAGACTCTCAGATACCTTCTCCAACTCTTGCAGGAGACAAGTTTACTTTCGGGAGGGGCTGAGTTAATCAGGCTCTGGACTCAGGCTGGGAGCTGGACAAGGCACTGAAAATTGGGAGAGTAGATGAAAATCTGTACCCTCCCTCCTTTCTGTGCCTGATTAGGCCTCTTTTGCCAGTCAGCCTCCTGAAGACTGACAGGCAGGCAGGAGACAGGAAAACTGGCCCAAGAGAAAACACAAATGTTAACATGTTGGAGTTCCCATAAAGAAACAGCTGGGTCCTCATCTAATCATCCCACAGTGAAGCCCACTGGTTAACAAGCAGCCCCCTACCCTACCCTGCTCTAACACACACAGTGAGTGTCCAGGCCAGGCAGCCAAATGTGAACTCATCTTTACATAGTGAATAGACAACTAAGGGTCACTAAATATTTGAGAAGAGCCTCTAATGTGAAAGATGGGGGGAGAGGTAGTAATAATAAGTATCTTTAACATCCTAGCATCTTTGAAATAAGAACATTCCAAGAGGAAAAAAAAAGAGCTATTAGAAATGAAAAACTCAACAGAAGACTTGGAAAATAAAGTTAAAGAAATTTCTCCCAAAGTAGAACAAAACTCAAAGAGATGGAAAATGGGCGAGAAAAGTAGGAAAATTAGAGAAATAGTTCAGAAGATCCAAAACTCAACTAATAGAGATTCCAGAGAGAGGAAACAGCAAATGAAGGGAAGGAATTTATCTGAGAAGTAAGGTGAGAAAGTGTCCAAAATCTGATGGACATGTTTCCGGATAAAAAGAGGCCACTATTTGTTCAGAAGAGAGACCCAGAGCATAAAACTATGACATTTCAAAACACTGTTGTTTTTTTTTATTTTTAAATCCTTGAGATTTTCAGAGAACACAAAAGACTATGTTCAAAGGATCAGGAATCAAAATGGAATCAAAATTCTTAACGGCATCATTGCAGATTAAAACACAAAAGAGAAATGACTTCACACTATGAGGAAAACTATTTTCGTTCTAGAATTCTATACCCAGCCAAACTATCAGTAAATACAAGTATAGAATAAACATAGTTTTTAAACAAAGTAAAAAAAAAAAAATCCCATGAATCTTTTCTCAGGAAATTACTGACAGATGTATTCCACCAAAATGAGGGTGTAAACTAAGAAAGAAGAAAATATGGGACCCATGTAACAGGGGAACTAATACAGGAGAGAGACAAAGAAACTCTCAGGGTGAGTCCCCCCATGTCCACATAAGGCCTCTTTAGCCATTCAGCCTCCAGAACAGCAAGCAAGCTGGAGCACAGCTCGTCTGGATTGGAGCAGGAAGATGGATGCTCCAGGGCGAATGTTGCCAAGAAAAATACAAACTGAATTTAAAAGTCAGTATACTTTTAATATACCGAGAGGAGGTATTCAATAATGCCAGAATATTCAGGGATGGTCATAGGTGCAAAGAACACTAAGCAAACAAACAAAAAAAAGCAGTGATTATTAACTCTTGAAAAAAAGAAGGAAATATAATTACAGTACACTATGTGGCTCAGCTGTAAATATTTACATAATCATAATGTTATATATACTAAAAGTTGCCTGAAACTGAAAGGAGGGATATAATTATGTTGGGAGGATGAGCGGAACACACTGAGAATGGTGTTTGTGTGTATATGTATAGCAGAGATGAAGTAGAGGCTGGTGTAAAAGTGCAATTCTCACCCTTCATATCCAAAAGTCAACAGATACTGTCTAAAACTGAAAAATTTATAGGCATGTGACTTGGAAATAGAAAGATAACCATCAGAAATTGGACAAGGTTGTCTCAGGGTAGGAATCAGGAGTGGGAAAAGGTGAGGCATGGCACTGCTGTTTTTATTATAAGCCTACCTTTACCATTTGACTTTTAAGTTCATACCTATATGATTTTGATAAAAATTAATATAAAAAATTGGAAAGAATCCCTATTGCTAGAGCACTGAGGTGGCCTCCCCTCTTTTGGCCCTGATACTGTAATTGAAACCTAAAAGTCACTGCCCTAAGGCACTGATCTCCCATCTCATTTTCCTCCTCAAACACCATCATTGGCTCCTGTTTTACCTCCAAGGCAAAGTCTCCTGGACCTTGAACATCACTATAGTCTGAGCAAAGCTTTCCTCTCAAATTCATCTTTTGTTTTTGCCCCACTGAGACTGTGCTTCTGTCAAACTGTTACACAGAGCATCCCCCAGAGTGTAGGCCCAACTCTAGGCCTTCGCTCATGGTGCTTCTGTCTTCTCCACTGACTTTCTTCTGCTACTTTCCCTGGAGAGCAGGTGTCATCACCAAGCATACCGGATTGACACTCCCTCTCTGCCCAGAAGAGTCTGTTGGCTTCTCCAGGTTTCTAGGCACACATGTCCACGCTCAGGTTGAGACACCCTCTTCCCACTCCCACATATGGGCCTTGTCCTTTACACAGATGACGTGGGCATGCAGGGCTGGGAGGAGGCTTTTAGAAGGACATCTGGGGACTTTCTCCCTTCTTCTCAGGAGTTTGATTTTCAAAGCCAGGTGTGATACCCAAGTGCGAAATGGCCTCGGCTCCTTCTTAGTCAAAGATTAAGGAGATCCTAGGTAATTTTTCTCACCACCTCCTCGAGCACCCCTACTTCATCCCAGTAACCTTCCTGTAGAATGAGTGACAGCAGAGTTCCAAGATTCTCCCACCCCATCCCAATGCCATCTCCCCATTAGCACCCATGTCCCAGGGCACCTGCCTTCCTTGAGAAACCCTCTTTACCCTCTCATTTGCTGACTTTCAAGAGCTGAGGGAGGGCACGTGGCAGCACAGGGCATTGTGCATCATGACAGCACACAGCTGGCAGAACACCCAGCAGCTGGCTGAAGGCCACATACAGCACGAAGGGGATAGGAAGGGCTATGACCGTGGCCAGCCCCAGTGACTACTCTGGCCTTAGTCTCCATGACACAATGCTTTCAACATCAGGCGGTCCCACCCCTTCCTCAGGATGGAGATTCCACTCCCCTCTCTCGGGCATGGGAAGAGTAACCAGAGTGGAGGCATGAATTCAGACCTTAGCTGTTCGATCTTACCTTCTCACCCTTCCCCAACCTGAGAGGTTAGTCTGATTGGCTCCGGGGAGCCTCGCCCTCTCCTTCCCCCAGCAGGGACCTGGAAACCAGCTGCTGGGGAGATCCATGTGCTGGTGATTACCCCTAGGCATTTTGGCCTGATTGGGAAAACACACACACACACACACACACACACACACACACACACACTCTCTCTCTCTCTCTCTCTCTCTCTCTCTGAAATGCTCGGTCACATTCTGGCTTTCCAGAACCAATCTGTGTAATTTCCTTCTCTGTTGCTACAGAGGATTAATGCGAACATCTGGTG
>NW_006438113.1:12522200-12525170 GCF_000325575.1 Pteropus alecto
CACACTCTCTCGCTCTCTCTCTCTCGCTCTCTCTCTCTCTCTCTCTCTCTCTCTCTCTGAAATGCTCGGTCACATTCTGGCTTTCCAGTACCAATCTGTGTAATTTCCTTCTCTGTTGCTACAGAGGATTAATGCAAACATCTGGTGCCTCAGTTTCCTCATCCAGGAATTGGGTATAGCAATCTCTGCACTGCCTTCCATATAGAATAGCACAGGAGATAAAATGAGCCGATGGTGGAAAAGCATTTTGAAAACTCAAAGGCCAAAATAAAAATCACAACCTTCTGCAAAGGTAGAACATTCTAAGAGAAAAAACTAGGGAAAGTTATGGTGTGACCTATAGACGGGTTTTCTAGAAAAACCTGCCCTGGAGTCCAGAACCTGGTCATCTAGGTTCCAGGACACTGTTCCTGAGCCCAGGGCAGAAACAGGGTTCAGCTGAGGCAGGAGTTTAAGACTTGGTATATTCTGGAAAGTGGCAACCAAAAGATGCATAGAATCTCCTGGGATTTTTTACAATTAAGAAAAAGACTTCTGTGGACTTCCTATGTATCAGGCCGGGTTTTAAGCACTTTCTGTGTATGATCTTGTATAATCTTTGTGGCAGCCTGTGAAGCAAACACTATTACCCTCCCTATTTTCCAGGTATCCAAGGCCACGTAATAATAAGCAGGAACACTGAGATTTGCACCCAGGCAGGCGGCTCCAGGACCCAAGATCTTAACGACCATACTATATTATTCTCAGAATGATGAATGAGCAAAGTGTACCCGGTCCAAGAGGCAGGGGGATAGCCAAGATGACCTTAAGAAATTGGGATCCCATCATTCTGGCTAAGTGCCAGGGCCTACTAATGATGTGTAAGGAGGTTGCCACAGAACGATTTAGGCCATCCAGAGGTTCCAGGTTCAGGTGACAGGTGTCGGACATCACCAGAAAGGTGCTGGAAGTGGAGGGGTCAGTTATCAGGAGCTGTCAGGTTCTCTCATCTATCAATCCCAAACATGTTTATGGAATAACACGGTATGAAACTGTGCTGGCCACACACTCCTTATCTTTCTAACGGAAAAATGTTTACAAGCAATTACAAGTGTTTTTTGTTTTTTTTTATGAGGAGGAAAACAGACACAAAAAAGGGAGACTTTGAGGAAGTAAAGGCATCAGGGAATTGCAGTTTGAGTACCAGCTCCACTCTTTATTTGCTGTGTGACTTTAGGAAAGTTAGGCAGCCTCTCTGAGCCTAGTTTCCTTATGGCGAGATGGGCATAATAAGAAAACCTGCCTCATGGGGTTATCGTGAGGCTTACAGGAGATAACACATGATAAGTGCTTAGGGGATAATAAGAACTCAATAAACCTTAGGCTCTATCATAATGTATTACCTCATGGAACTGGTATAAGGGTCTATAAACTAGAAACTACTTTGCAAACATCACTTCTGGTGTGGAAGTCTGGAAGGGGAAGGGATATCTCTGAGGGTTGAGGTCCTTACTCTACTCTCCGCAAAGATAAAAGGCTTGGGTAAAAGGCCAGGGTGGGTTGTGCAAGGGAACCTTCCCTATGGCGTGCACCTCCACCTCTTCCCACTGGAGTCCACTCTGGGTGTATAGCACCTCTAAAGCTGCCTTGAGCTCTCTATGCATAGCTCCATGGCTCATAAGTGGGGCCTCATCTCCCAAATTCATTCCCTTACATGATGATGAATCATGTTAAACAAAATGAATATGCAAATCTTCTTAGGGCGGGCCTTATACCTATGGAAAGCTGAGACTAATAAATGGATTCTGATTAAGAAGACAGTTCAAACGATGCAACTTGTCCTGCTCATCTTTCCTCTCCCACTCCTTGGGCTCTGTCCACTGTTGTGTCCCTTTCCCCACCCCCCAGCCAAGGGATGCATTCTGAAGGATTGGATGAAGGAGGCAGCAGAGCCCCGCTCTTTGGGCTCTGTCCACTGGTGTGTCCCTTTCCCCCCAAGCCAAGGGGTGCATTCTGAAGGATTGGATGAAGGAGGCAGCAGAGGCCTGCACAGGCATGAGTAGTGGGTTAGGCCTGGTGTGGGTTTTTCCTCTCAGATCTCCGATCTGATCCCTGTGGCGACTGCTGCCGGCCCTTCAGGCGCTATGAGGAGATAAGTGGAACCTGTCACTTGAAGCCCGGAGGCTTAAGGACTGACAGGCTGCACACCTGGCTGCAGGGGAGCTGAGGGCTGGTGAGGGCTGAGAGAGGGGGCTTGGCGGGCCCAAGACCCAGGCAGAGAGAGAGAAGCTGCGGGAACTCACTGGGCCCAGGAGGGCTTGGGAAATGTTTAAGCCATCAATAAGTGAAGAGAGCCCGGAATTGTCATGGGTACAAAAGACTTTAGAAATCACCTCGTCAGTCCAGTGTTTTACTCCCCTGGCTGCCATTTTAAATACCTGGGGAGCTTTTAGACAGCAGCAATGCTGAGGCCTACTCAGCGTCTGTGTTTTTAAAATTTCCAGAGGAATTCTCATGTACAGCCAAGGGGAGAAGCACTGTCCCACCCAGTCACCCTATTCTAGAGACAAGAAAGCCGAGATCAGAGAATGAAGGCGCCTTGACTGAGGCCACGCAGGTGGTCAGTGGTGGCAGACACCTGCCTCTGTGCTCATTCCCTGACCTCCCATCCCTTGTCCTAACAAGGAGTGAAGGTGACTTCCTGAACACACAGCAGCATGGGGAGGTAGAAGGACCACTGGGTTGGGGGTAGAAGACCTGGATCAGTGTGATCTCTGTGTGATCCTGAACAAATTACAAACCTCTTTGGCCTTCAGGTCCTGATTTGTCAAACGAGGGAGCTGAACATCTCCACATTCCCTTCCTGCCTACGAGAGTGTGACTGTAAGTCCTTCCTGAAATCTGCTTCAAGGCTCTCTTGCCTTTGCTTGGGACTGTCTTCAGAAGATATAAAGGCAGCATGTTCTGAAGCAAATATTGATGAAGACATTC
>NW_006438113.1:12525200-12531269 GCF_000325575.1 Pteropus alecto
TGAGACACTCTCTCATGTTGACCAAACACAGGTTAAAAAGCTCCAACTGCCAGCCGCAGGTGTTCACTCTGAAGTAGGACTGCAGAGCACAGCCTGAGTGGGGGCGATGAGCTGAGCAAGGACTATCTGAAAACAAAGGGTACCACGCACCAGGAAGCCAGAGGCCTTGCACCCCTGTGGCTCTGTTTCACCAGCTCTCAAATGGTCCCGATAGGAGGGGAGGACACTGAGACATTAGTGCAACAATCCCAGATGCCTGTCCTGCAGGGCTTCCACTTCTGTGTCACTTTGGGAAAGGACTGAGGGTCTCTCAGTTTTCTCATCTGTAACATGGGGATAAAAACACCAACCTTCTGCATTGATAGGTCCTAGATGAAATAATTTTTATGAAACACTTAGCCCATGACTCACAGTAATGGTGGCAGCAGTTGCTATCATTGTAACAAACCTCATTATTACCAGGTAGTGGCAGTCTCACATTTTCCTGCTTGGGTGGGTGTGGCCCAGGGATATCTAGTCACCCAAAGAACATGCCTAGGGAGGGAGGATGCCCTGCCATGTTGCTCTTGGGAACTCTCCCATGCTTGGGGTCATGAGGGCTCTAAAGGCTGGGGTGGGATGGAGCATCTGTTCCTGGGTCTCTGGAGAGAGGGGCTCTCTGAGGGGGTTGTGGAAGGAACTGGGTGGGAGGTTCAGTTCTTTGGTCTACTGTGCCTGGTAGACAAAGGCCCACAGGCTCCACCACTGGCTTTAGAGACAGCCACAAGTCCTGGCACACAGAGATGGCGAGAAGACCACCAGACTGACCCCAAGAAAAGATGGAGACACAGAATCCCAGATACCACCCTGCTCAAAAGCTGTCCTAGGGCAGCCATGGCCTCATCTGTTAAGATCAGACTCGTCCAAGAAACAAACCAGCCTCCTCTTCCCTAACAGAACCCAGAGAAGGTGCTTCCACATACCTCCTAGGTGGTTTGAGTTGATGACCAACCCAGTTAGGAAGTTCAAGGGTCTCCCCATGTCCCTCTTGGGATTAGGAATGTGGAGACCAATTTCTACAGAGAAACAGAATCCTCCCCATCCCTCCTCTTCTTGGCCCCAGGGTGCCCAGTGAAGGGCTCGGCAGCAACTAGAGCACACTGGCCTTCTAGGAAGTAAGAGAGACCATGGATAGGAATTGCAAATGACTTTCATTAAGTGGGGTGCTAATACCATGAATTACAAATGAAACCCAGATGAAGAGGACCCTGGCAGCCTTACCTCTGTTTGATATTAATTGGGCGACACTTTGTTTTAATGGTACATTAATTAATGCAGAGTTTCAACGGAAGTCCGCGTGACACTCACATTAATACAAATGAATTCATTACCGTCGGTGTTATTACAAGAAATGACAAATAAATCTGTAACAGTGGGACCCTTCAAATAATAATCACGAATCATTAGGTTTGCTGCTCGTTTGTACTGTAGCTTGCAAATATGTGTATATGTTTTCTGCTGTGAGTGTGTGTTTGCCTTTTGGCTGGGGGAGGCAGCCGGCGGGGGCTGGCTCTGTGGCAGTGGAAGGGGAAGCCTCTTCCAGACTTTTCTGAATCTGCTTTTCCTCCCTTTCTTCCTCCCACCCCAACCCCCAGAGAACTCCTTCTTTCCTCAGAGCCCTCCCCTAGGTTTAGCGACCCCATGTCAGTAACGTGACTGGGGTTGGCACCCCAAATCTAGCACACCCAGTGTGCACTTTCTGTCCCAGAAGATGGGGCATGGCGGCGGTGAGGGGGAGGGGGGTTGGGGGGAAGTAATGAGAGGAATAAGGAGCCCTGGGGTGGGTCTTGGCCATTTGTTTTTAAGAAGTTTCTCACCTCAGACTGATCTTAATGTTTCACTCTAAGCCTCGGAAAGTCTGGGGACAAAATTCAAATGTTCGCTGACCTGCACTGTGCTAGGAGTTTTATCCATTTTCTCTACTTCAGTCCTCACCACAGTCCCAGAGGCTTCATCCCATTGTAAAGGGCAGGAAACAGGTTTAGAGAGCTCGAACGTCCTTGTGCGAGCAAAGGCCAAGCTTAGGATGAAGCTCTGCCCTACTCCGAAGCTCCCAGAAAACCGAGCTTTTCCAGGGAGAAGATGCCACCCGCCCAGGATGGGTTAGTATCCTGGCGGAGGCAAGATGAACCCGGCAGATCAATTCCAACTCTCCGTCCCACTGCTCAGTGCTTCATGCTGTAATCTCACAAGGCGAGAGACCCAACAAGGTGGGTCTACAACTATCGCCCTGGTTGTTTCTCACATCCTTTCAGTTCTTCGAAGTTGAGGTCAAGACCATTTTTGCTTCTAAGGGGCAATAAGTGAGACCCCAGAAAACCACACTGGAGGAAGGT
Organism: Pteropus alecto; assembly: GCF_000325575.1. Taxonomy (NCBI): domain Eukaryota; kingdom Metazoa; phylum Chordata; class Mammalia; order Chiroptera; family Pteropodidae; genus Pteropus; species Pteropus alecto. The sequence goes on from NW_006438113.1 coordinate 12,527,576, forward strand.
GTCAGATCAGGCTGGGTGACTGAGGTGGGTTTTAGGTCTGTAAATCATTGGCATGCAGGTTGCTTCTCCTCTCTGCACTCAGGGCAGACAGTGCTCAGTGAGCACAGTGCTCTTCCCTAGACCCAGCCTCAGGATTCCCAACCCAGCGCTCTAAGTAGCTCTATCAAAGGATTGGAATTGGCATATGATTTGAACGTGGTTTGCTATCCCTGTTTTAGAGCATCCTGGAGGACTTCAAAATAGAATCCAGTCTCCTCTGACAGGGATGCCCAAGAGCAGTTCAGCTCAGTAGCCGCTGGCGAAATGACCTCCCTGGGTTCCTCCAACCTGGGGAGTCCGGAATTCCATGAATCATTTGCTTGCTCACCTACCTGAATCAATCAGCCAGTCTTATCTCCAAATACAACAGCTGTCTGACCTTTACTAACATGAAACAATATGGAAGCCAAATCCAGCTCTTTCCATCCTTGAGACTTGGCTAATGTGGCCAAACTCTGTTGGCCCCTGCCCAACGACCTGCCCTCCACCTTGGCTCTGACTAGCAGTGGGCCATAGCCCACAGTGTGGTATCGAGGGGGGCTCCATTCCCTATTCCTGCTCACATTCTCCCCCATTCACACTGGTACTGAATGAACCAATTAATCACCTAAGATTGTTAACTGTACTAATTATGCTTGCTCTTGAACTTGTGGAACAATTATTTACTGTCTCTGCCTCACAAGTTATCAATTAGGGTGATTGCCGGCAGGCTGTCACTTCTACTGAGCCAAGACAGGAGGCCTAGCCAAGCTCAGAGCTGGTTTCCCAAGGAGAACTCTCAGGGGGCTTTGCCTAAGCTTAGCCTCCACCCAACAGATGAGGCACAGGCAGTGGCCTCTTCATGGGGACAGGCTTTGCAATCTACTAAGGGGCAGCTCAACATTGATTTCAAATGCAGTCTTTATTATTTAAACCTTGTTCCCCTAAACGATGAAATGATAACCACTAAGTACTTCCCCGGGCACTGAACTACCTCCTTCTTCCTTGTATTTTTGCGAAGTTGTACATAGTACTCTCCTTGGCCAGACTTGGCATCACACTCCCCAGAGATCCACGAAGAGGCTGCAAGTGAACATTAGATTATATTTTCCTCTGGTTCTTCAAGTCAGGGGTTCTATATTGTCTCTTCCCAGCCCACCACTTCTGCTTTTCCTGTTTCCTAATACTCCTACGTGGAGGACACTTGGTGCCTCTGACCAAACCTTCACTAAATGAAGAAAGACAAGGAAGGGGAAAGAAGCTGTCAGGCTCTGTCCATCCCACTTGGACCTTGAGATATTCCTATCTTCTGAGCCGTTGGACTTTGGAACACAAACCCACAGGCCATCACTCCCCCGACACCGCCTCCTCCTCCACATACTCTCCCCTCTGCTCTGCAACAGTTTCTCCTCCCCAACCCACTCAGGGTGACAGTGTGTGATGTGAAGCTCCTGTGTGGCTGTCGGGTAAACATGTATTTATTCAGGCAAGCAGCAGGCCCCAGCAGGCTGTGGCTCCCATCCCCTTGGCTCCCTCCACCACCCCAGCTCTCCCGCTGCCCACAGTGTTCGTTTCCAAACGTCAGGGCGAAAAGCACTTAGAGCAGACTGCTGAGCCCAAATCTATTCCAGTGCAGAGAAATGCACTCCGTCACCATGTAGCTGACAGGCTCCAGGCAGGCTGGAGCACGGTGGCCAGCCTCTGACTGACCCCGTCCCACTGGGCTCCTCCTGTTACCGGCAGGGTTCAGATAGGCCAAGCTGCCTCTTAACCCTGGTTGTAACAGCTGAGAAACCCCACACCTCCATGGAGGCCCCTCTATGCTCTGAACAAGCCACTGCCCACTTGACATCTCCACATGAATGCTACAAAGATGCTAAGATTCAACTCTCCAAGAACAAATTCTAAATCGCCCCTGGAAACTGTATCCCTGGCTTCATGAATAGCAATACATTCCCTCTGCATCCAGTTGGTACGCCCAAAACCAGAGTCCTCCTTGCAATTTCTTCTTCTGAACATCATTCTGCTGCTCCTCTCTCTCCCTACCCACCACCAGCTCTCACATGGACACACTACAGTGGCCTCCTAACTGGGCCCCTGCAATGCAGACTCCCCAGCACCTGGTATAAACTCTATAAAACATGCATTGGATTGTCTTACCACAACCCTGTCCCCCTGTGCTCCAATAACTGCTCAGCAGCTTCCTGCCGATCGTAAGATAAGTATCAGAGAACCCCTTCCATCGCCCTGCATGGCCTGGCCCTGCTCAGTTCTTTAGCTGCCCTCCCTTCACCAGCTCGTCCTGTGGGCACTCCAGACACTCTGGCCTTCTTTTACTTCCTCAGATGAACTAGGTGTCTCTGTGCCCCTGAGCCTTTGCCTGTGCTGTCCATCCACTGTGATTCTTTGCTCATCTTCATCCCCAGTTATGCCTCCTCTGCCTTCACATCTCGACCAAGTCCCATTTCCTCCAGAACTTTCTGTGACCCTCGGTCTGGGTCACATCTTTGGCAATGTTTGCTCAGAGCACCCTGGGATTTTCTTGGGGGTTCCAATCTCTCTTTGTAATTATGCAACTCTTTGATTCCCACCTGTTCCCCACTAGACTGTAAGCTATTTGAGAGTAGGAGCCACCTCTGCTTCTGCTTACCATTGTGCCCATAGGGCCCAGCATGTGGCTGGTACTGAATAAACAGTTGTTGAATGAGTGATATCCTGAGTACCCCTCTCTTGACATGCTCCTCATCCTCCAATCTGTTGAGATGGGAAATACCAGCTCCAAATTTTCCCCCTCTTGTTCATTCAACGAATATTGACTGAGCATCTCCTACGTTCTGCGCTCTGCTAGGTAGTGAAGGTGCACTGACAGGTACCCTCTGGGGCACACTGTCCAGGTTGTCGGAGGGCATCAGTGACAGGCGGATGGGGAACCTGTGTTCTGGCTCCCAGCTCTACCACCGCCTGGAGCTGGTACCTATTGGTCTCTGCTCATGCTGTTTTCCTGCCTAAAACATTCTTCTGCATTCACTCCCTCATCCAACAAATAATTATTTAGTGCTTAATATATATGAAACAGTGTTCTAGGTTCCAGGGGCACACTGGCAAACTCCCATACGTTTTCAATCTCAACTTCATTGTCACGAAGCCTTCTCCAGGGAGCCTTCCCTAATTCCTCAACTTGGGTTGGTGCTATCCCTTCGTCACATTGCATAAAAATCCCATGACTGTCTTGCTCACCACAGCACCCCCAGTACAACTGTACCCCCTTTGCCTAGCACATAGCAGCCATTCGATATATATTTTCTGCATGAACGAATTCCTCCACAAGCTGCGTCACCACAAGCTCTAAAGGTAGAGGGGGAGATATTTTGAATTAACGTGCAATTGGCTGAAAAAACATGGAGAAGGGGCATGTGAGAAGGCCGTGGCCACGATGAAGAGGAGGAGATGAGTTTGAGATAAGACACCAAGAGGAGATATAAGTAGGAAAACTGGGATTAGGTCTGAAAGGAAATGAGGCAGCAGTACCAGAAGTCCTCAGACGGGCTAGCTTGGACACCACAATTATACAAGACTCCAAATTCCTCTGCTTCTGGGCTCTGGAGCTTCCCTGGGATATCTAGAACTCTCCAAATGCCCTCCTGCAGAGCCCTCACTCTGGGAGTGTGGAGTGGCT
>NW_006438113.1:12532329-12570968 GCF_000325575.1 Pteropus alecto
TGTCCTCATGGAGGCTGTCCCTGGCCTTGAATCCTACTCTAGTCTCTTGGCTGCTTTGTTTTTCTTCATGACCTGTATCACCAAAAGATATAGATTCGTGTGTTGGTTTGCTCATCTCCCCCAATAGATGAAATCTGCCAACAGCAGGGACTTTGTCAGTTTGGTTCAGCCAAGTCCCCAGCTCTGGGAACAGTACCTTTGACACATAGTAGGCCATCGAGAACTATTTTTTGAATAAATGAACAGACAGGAAGATGATAGGCTACAAGTGCAGACTCATAGGGAATAAACGCCAGGTCCCCCTGCAGACTGTTTGTGGAGCAAACAGAAATCACCCACCTGCAGCCCCTGCCCAGGAGGCACAATGCGTGCTCACTGATGACAACCTGGGATAGCTGAAGGTATGAACTGCCTCAAAGGCACTTCTAATGAAACACAAGGGTAGATAAGAACAGCCAAATGGGTTTCTCTTCAGGCCGCTGACCTCCCTGTCAGGGACAGCTGCTCCATCGTACCCTTCCCTGTCACCCCTCCTTCCGCTGCTGGCAGCTGTTTTCTCAGGATAGGGAAATACAGCTGGCCGGCCAGGGAGATCCCATGCCTCTTTGGTCCTACCTCTCCAGCCCTCTTTCTTCCTTTTAGTAGGAGCTAAAGAGATTAAATCATCAATTGCCAGGAAAGGCTGGGCCGAGAAGTACTGTCTCAAGCTACTGCATCTGGTGCTTTTGGGCTAATGGCTCTGTTTAGTGGCCGGAGTCTCCCGCAACAGTAACTTACAGGGCGGATGTAGCTCATTCTCTGCCACTGCTATGGCGAGAGAGGGTAGTCTTGACCCTGGCCTGAGGCTGACCACAGGTCACACACTGCATCAGTCATGATTAGATACCAGACCCTGGCCACAGGCCACCCCCTAACCTCTAAATCTAGCCATAAAATGACTCCCAAACTATGAAGGAATTGGAACATCATTTGATAGGCTGGCTGAGAAGTCAACTTAAAATGATACGACTCCCTTTGAAGATGGAGAAAGTTAGAAAAAAGCAGTACTATCTTCTTCCTCCAGACAGCTGTGGCCAACATTCTTTGCCTCGTGGCCTTCTCTGTGGCATGGGTGACCTCGACTGTTCAAGCCAGAACATGGGAGGGGTGCTGGGGGTGATGCTTCCCAGGGGCACTGCGCCCGGACCCCTCGGTCTGGAGTGAGCATGCCATTCCTCTCCTTCGCCTGGTCACTAACCAGTTAACCTCTTTGCCGGCACCCCCACCCTGATAGCCTGAACCACAGAGGAGGGGTTAGGAGCAGGGTTGTGGGACAAGCTCTGTTTACAGGGCCCTGATTGCCCAGCCCTCCAGCCCCCAGCCGGGCCCCTCTCTGAGCCTCTCCACTCTGCCCTCCCTTTGGTGGAGCCGGGGTAATTGGAACCCCTCCTGCTAAGGCTGATTAGGCCTGATTTCACCGGCCTGCTCCCACCTCTGGAACCTTCCCCTATTATTAAAGTTGTTTTCCATCCACTCTCCCGGTCCTCTGGATGAGGTGAGTCTATTCTGTTTGATTTCTCCCCCAACCTCCCTTTTTTCCTCTACTCTCATCTACCCTGCCTGTGTCGATGGCAGCCATGCGGACCAGAGTTCAGTAAAAACCAGGAAAATTAACTTCTAACCTTAGAATAAAAATAGCTACAAGAAAGCCAGGTGAATAATAAAAGCTTCATCTAATGTAACTTTGATTAAAAGCTGAGACCTGCCTCCTCATCCTACCCCCACCCCACGAGGGCAACGCTGGCCCTTTAAAGCAGGTGATAGTTGTACGGATAGAAAATGCAGCCTGTTCTTCCCTCCAATTTACTTATCACCCTTCTTTTCTTTTTCTCAGCTCTCTAAGAGGCCCAAGTATCATATCTGCTAGTCTTCACTCTGCCCTCAGTACTCAGCAACTTTGGAAGAACAGAATCACTCAGAAGCAACAGCTCCCAGCAGCCCTGAGACCTTCCTCTCCCCCGGCATCGAGCAGGAGTGGCTGAGAACAGGATGCTGGGAGGTTCGGTTTCACTCTGGTAATTTGAGTACCACTCTGGGCCTCTATTTTCCCATCTGTCAAATGGGAAGAGAGAATCTTTTCCCTTGCTAGAGTGGTCAGAAGTGCCAGGATTTATGGTGAAATTCAGGTTACTGATTGAAAGAAAGATGGTGATCTTCCTTCACGTTTGCTCACACTGTTATATCCAGAATCATCTATGAAGAACTGGGCATTTCTATAGGAACTCACCCGGCATTTATTCCGCCGGTGTGGGCAGCATCAGTCGTGTATGGATTCTAGTAAGCACGCGGTAGCCAGTCGCCACCAAAGGCCGGACCCATTGCCAACATCTGCTCTACCCTCTTGGTGCTTTGACAGTGAGAGTAAGGAGAGAGGAGAGTTTGCTGCCTCTGGGCCCCATCCTCAGGCCCACCATAACAACATTTCTTCCAGGGCTCTTTGGATGATAGTTTTACAGGGCAGAAGGCCAGGAGGGTGACAAGTTCTGGACCACACTAGGCTGCAGAGGTGAGAGCCCTGTCCCAGTAATCAGGGGTCTGGGCCCCCACCTAACTTCCTGTGTACTTGGGGCCTTGGTAGCCTCACCTGTTAAGTGGAACTGCTGGAGGAGCATTCCACGAGTCTGCGTATCCAGGCTGTCCTGAGAAGCTCTGGGTGGGCATGATTCTACCAAGGCAAAGTCTCCACACTCACCAACCCCCTTTACCCAACGACTCCCCTTGCCCTCCAAAATCAAGGGGTCACAAGGCCCATTTAAACCCCCAGGCCCACAAAAGCCCCTATAAACCACGCTAGAAAGGGGCTCCCTGCCCAGAGCCATTGGGATCCTTAAAGAAGTCGAACTTACAAAAACCAGCTCTTCCTGCACTGTTGCATGGAGGAGGGGTGAGAGGAGCTGAAGTGTGGCAGCTTGGATCCGTCCCAGTGGCCAGACAGGAGGTGGTTCGGTTTCATTCACCATCCCAGCCTTTTTGCACTCAGGGCACCGGGCTATGGAGGCAGGAGTCTGGTGCTTTTTAATTTCACGCCAGGTGTCAGTGGCCAGGCCTTGGCTGGCCTTATCTCCTCGGCTTCCTGCCTGCTGAGCTTAGCCTCCCTGCAAAGCCTAGAGAAAGGCTGCTCCAGGGATAAGACCTGTGAACAGAGGGGGGGCCCTGGGGAGCTGATGTTTGCTGGGCGGGCAGGGAGGCCGGACTTTGAGTCCTACTATAGGAGGCGGGGGCCTTACAACTAAGGATTGCTAAGCACAATAAGACTCCGAAAACAGAGAAACAAGGTCTGAGTATCAGTCACAAATTAATCATTATTCTTAGTGCATGAAGAACCTTGGGGACCATGTCATCCTCTATTCTACTCTTCCCCATTTTCCCTATGGGAAAACAGTTTCTAAAAAAATGAAGTAACTTGCCCAAAGGTCACACGGAACCGACAGAGATCCGACCCCAGGCTGGGGCGCTCAGATCTCCCACTGTGAATCACTAAGCTATGCCACCTCTCTATGCACAAGTAAGCTGCCAAAGCTCCCATGAGGGTTCATATTCTGAGAAATTCCCTAGTTACGACGAGCCTTGCTCCTTCATGGGGCCAAGATGCTTCCTCTCAGAGCCTCATTTTCCTCATCTGGAAATGGGGAAAGGAGGAGTGGTGAATAAAAAAATCCTTATAGCCCTCTTTAGATCTAAATCAGGTGTCAGCAAACTATGGCCTGTGGGCCAAATCTGGCTGCCGCCTGTTTTTGTACAGCCTGCCTGCTAAAAATGGTTTTTACATTTTTCAGTGTTTGGAGAAAAAATCAAAAGCAGAAGAATATCTCGTGACGTGTGAAAATTACATAAAATTCAGATTTCGGTATCCACAGTCATGGCGGAACACAGCCATGCTCACATGTTTATATGTCCTCCATAGTGGCTTTTGTGCCACGACAAAGCGGAGTGGCTGCCGCTGAGACCATATGGTTTGCAAAGCCTAAAATATTTACTACAGGTCCTTCGCAGAACATGTTTGCCAAGCTCTGATGTAAAAAGCTGAGCTGGTCTGGGCTTCGAATCCATGGAGCTGCCAGGGGTGGAAAAACTCAGGGAGAAAATGGATGGAGCAGATCCTGCTGGGGGCTCCCTTCACAGGTGCCCGAGCCTGAGTCGCATGAATGCTGGACCACACTGCATGCACGCTCCCGGGGCCTCCTCCATGTCTGCAGTGCAAAGGTTTCCTCCCTGCAGCCAAGGCTCTGGGGACCTGCCTCCCATCTGCCCTCTAGCCCGCAGCCAGGCCCCAGGCCTGCCTTCCCAAAGTTTCCACTCCTGCCAATTTCTGGCTCTCACAGGTCCTCGGGCTCCCTGCTGGCCAGGCCTTGCGTGTGTTGTCAATAAGCGGGTGGCCCTGTGGCTGGTGCGGGGGCTGGGAGGAGAGGAATCAGAACAGGTAATTGCTGTGTGAAAATGACAGCACAGCGATTTATCCACCCCAAATGGGGCCTTGGCATACCAAGAGGCTGCCGGTGGCTAGGAATCAATACCACCCCAGAGGAGGGATTATTAGGGAGAAAAGGGGGTTTGAAAGATCCATAAGAGTCTGATGACTATCTATTTCCAAGGGGACCATCAGCTGCATGAGAATTGTGTGCAGGAGGAACAGAGTTCTGGCTGCCTGCATGAAGGAAGGCTGGGCTTGGTGGCAGAGCTGGGGGCCCTATCCTTCTCCTGTCCACCGGAGGGTTGGGGTTAGGTAAGGCCTTCTTGCAAGGAACCCGAAATTCCAAAAGCCAGGCCTTGGGGTGGAACACAGTGGGGTACGTGAGAGATCCCATCCATTCCAAGTATGCACCTGATCCAGAGACAGCAAGGAGACAAGCTTGTCCCAGGCCCAGCAGATGGCGATCTGCTGTGTCATCCTGGGCAAGCCCTTCCTTCCCATCAGGGCCTGTGATCACCCAGCCCCACTGAGGCCCAAGGTCATGGCAAGTTGCCTGGGATCTTAAGATTTGTACAGAGCTAGGAGGCTGGGAATTCCTGGGCTGGGGTCCCAGTCAGCACAACTTAGCCAAGGTAAGAGAGATATTTTTTCCTGAAAGGGCCTTTTCCAGCCCCTGCTCAGGAAAGACCTTCCTCTCCTTTCTCTGTTTAAAGAGGGCAGGGAAGGGGTGAATTGGGGTAACCCTGCCCCCAATCTCCTAGGGGAATATGCAGGGGATATTCTTAGGGTACTGGAGACCATATCAAGTCATTGCCAAGAGCGTGTGTGTTTGTGCAGAGGGATCAGAGCAGTCCTCCCATCAATCCTCAAACTTTGTCTGCAGCTATGAGCCTGGGAGGCTGGGGTGGCCTGGACATTTTATTGTCCCGTCAAGTAACTGGCCCACAGGGGCACCACAGCAGGCTCCCTGCAGGCACTGCCCGCAGGTTCCCCAGCTGCTCAGCACCAGGCACTGGGTAATCCAGTCAGGCTGAACTTGCCAAGTGCGGTGTGGGGAAGGCGGAGGACAAGGAGCTGCTTTCTGCCCCAGGGTCTGGGCTGATTAAGGGGGGTGGGTTCCCAGTGCAAGCTGATCTAGAGAGGGTCGTGGGCTCCGGTCTGTGAGGGAGCCTTAGCCCAGGCCAGCCCTACCACACACCTGGGGCTGGGTGGGGAGACTGGAGGAAGGTCACACCACCGGATCACTTCACATCTGAGCTGGTGAAGTAGGTGCTCCACATCCCTAAAGAGCAGAAAGTCCTGGTCTGCCCTGGGGAGGGGCCCCAGGGATTCCTGTATAAATAGAGGCCCTGACGCCCCAGCCAGGAGCCAGGCAGCAAAGGGTTATGAAGCCAACCTTCTCCCTCCCAGCTGTGTCACCAGCACGCACACCTGCTCTTCCACCATTTAAGAGGAAGAAGGCAAACAAATACGGCCTGTCCCCAAGGAGAGAAAAGGAATGGAAGGTTCGGGGTAGGGGACAGTAGGAGAGGAAGAAAGAGAGACCAAAAGATTCAGAGAAAAGGATAAATGGAGGAAAGAGAGAAAAAGAGAAAGGGAGAGAGACAAAGGGAGACACAGCGGGAAGAGGGAAGAAGAGGGGAAAAGAAGGGAAGGGGAGCGAGGAGGCCGGGGGGAGAGGGGACTCGAGTCCGCAGAGCCCTGGAGCAGGAGAGAGGCTGGGGGGGTCATGCAGCCCTCAGGAGACAGCAGGAACAAATTGGGTTTTGAAATGAGATAAAAGAAGCTGTTATATCTCCAGATTTGCATCATTTAGGACATCAGGCTTGACATGTGTCTAACAAACAAAGCCACAAGCAGGGAAAAAAAGGAGAAAGGCAAGGAACGGAGGGGGCCCGGGAGAACAGCCCTCCCCTGGCTCTGAGCACTGAGCACTGAGCCGACTATCCTTATTTTTATTCTGAGGAGTTGATTTCCTCCGTGAAGAAGTCAGGAGCCACGGAGTGCCAGGATACAGGTGGGACAGGCACGAGAAGTGTCGGTCCTGCTGGGGAGCACCATACACCAAGGTGCCCAACTTTGGGTTCCTGACTGGAGTGCTCAGGGGAAGGGATCAGGGGCTGTGGGGAGGATGGGTCCAGCCTTCTGGCCTCCAGGGGGCGCTGTCACCTGCTTGACCTGCCAGCTGGGAAGACAGAAAGAGGCAGTGGTGAGCAGGCAGAGTACACAGAGTGGGGAAAATCTCCCCATCACTCTCTCTGGGGCTCATATCAGGACTTGAGTTTGAGGGCAGACTGGGAGCTCTCTAGGTTACCAGGAGACAGGCAGAAACAGTCTCCTAGGTGGAAATCCAGTGAAGACAGCAGTGACAGAGTCTGGGGCTCTTAGTTTCTAACTGCCACATGTCTCCTGATCTCTGATCCTTTCCCTTTACCATGTGAACTCAGCAAATCGCTGCCTCAAGCCTCAGTTTCCTGGTCTGTACTTTAGAGATAAGAACTCCTGATCTGCCAACCTCACAAGGTTTTAGTGAAGATTTATTAGAATAGGGCATACAAAAGTACCCAGTACACTTTCAGAACTCAAACGTGCTCATTTAAAGAAAAGAAAATACCAAGTTATGATTGATTGCAAACTCCTGGGAGTTTATCGCATGCTGTATCCGCCAAGAAGGCAGTTCTTGTAGCTCCCTGTCATTTGCCAGAATATATTCGCCTTAGCATCAGACAGTCTTGATGCACTTGACTTCTATTCTGTTTTCCTAAAATCAGATTAATCTGAGGAACAGAAAAGAATATGTTGGACATGACAAGGGAGCAGAAAGATAAATGTTTCTTTTGTGTGTGTGTGTGTGTGTGTGTGTGTGTGTGTGTGTGTGTGTGTGTGTGTGTTGCGGGGAGACTATGGCTCCACCAATCGAGTGCCCAAGAACAAGTCATTTCTTATTTTGGGCCTTATTTTGAAGAGAGGGGTGGGCCAGAAAAGCCCCTCTAACTCCGATGTCAAGGCCCCAGAATTCCGGGAGGTTGATGGTGGTCATACTACAAGTCAGGAAAACAGCTAGGTACCAGACTGACATGGTCCCTCATTGTCATGGCTCCTTGGGGGACCCGGTTACAAGTTATTAGTACATGCTGGAGAGAATGAGAAGTTCACAACCTTGAGATAAGACTGAGTGTATTTGAAAATTAACTTACCACTTTCTCAGCTGCTCTTCCCTGAGCTACATAACCAATGGAGACCTCCACGGGGTGGGGACTGGCAAGGGGAATACAGACTTATTTATCTTTTCCCCTGACAGCTATATGATATTGGCACTGACTTCGGGCCTCAGTTATTCTTATCTGTAAAAAGGACCCAATGATATGGACAATGCTGGCTGCTGGATCATACTCAAGAGGGCTGTGGGAGAAATTAACCAACACATTTATGGGGCAACTGCTTTGTGGGGGTGAGGAGGAACATAGGTTGGAATCCCAGCTCTGTCCTATACTAGCCAAGTGAATGTTCATAGTTGTGAAGTTTTCCTTGGTCTCAGACTCCTCATTTGTGAAATAAAATAATAACACCGTCATCTTAAAAGAGTCAGGAGGAGGAAATGAAGTAATGTTTGAAATCAGTCACAATGCTAGCCCAGAGTAAGGGCTCCTTATTGGGTCGCTGACACTGTCAGTTTGGGGCTCTGGGATGAGACTAGATCAATGGCTGAGATGGCAGTCAGCTGGATCTTTTGGGGGTGGGCTGCAGAGACAGAAAGCCAGACTGATGGAATGGGCAGGAAGCAGAGACAAGCCTGAGGCACACACAGAGTTCATTTATTATTGGGTTCCTCCAGGGCATGCAAAGTGAGAAGTGATGGGATGTGGAAATTACCTTGATAACACTCAGTTTTTAAGGAAATATAAAGAGCCACTTGGAAGAGGCAAAGCTATTACTGTCTGCATTGTCCTTGGCATCACGAGGAAAATCCTTCGGATTAATGTGCTTTTGTGAATCTTGACTTCTTTTGGGGGGAGAATAGGGGGTGCTGGTGACATTCTGCTAACTAACAAAAATGCAAATGGAATGACTTCCCCTCCTCACTGTGCCCTCTGTCAGGCCCCTGACGGATCCTCTCTGCTGTGTTTATTACTACTAATGACTTTCTCGTTATGATTTGGCTCTGAAACATAACCGATGGTTCTGGAGAAATCCCATTATTCCACACATTATTCAATTAGAGAACAGAGCTGCTCTTCTGCTTGGGGATTAGGAGCTGCTGGCCCCAAAGGGTGGCCACTTGCTCCCACCTCCAGGCCCTCAGCTGCGGACCCAGCGGAAAATAGGAAGATGGGGATGGAGGGTAGGGAGCAGTTGGGTGATCAACACTGGCTCCTGAGATGGTTCTGTCAAATGCATGGTGTCAAAGGATCGTGGAACCTTCAAAAGTAGTCTTGCAAACAAATATCCAAATAATCCTGACTTTTGTCCCAATTTTCCACCTAGACCATCCACCTTTCAAGACAATAAGCATAAAGAACATGGTTGAGATGTTCACCCTTTTGTGTTTAGTGCCCCTCCCCATCATCCAACTGTGCTCCAATGGATCCCCTTCGCTGTCTCAGGCACACAGCTGCCAGCTTCTTTGCCTTGTTGTGACACTCTCTCCTGAAGATCTTCTCCCTTGTCACAACACATGCCCTAGCTTACCCCCACTAACCTCTTTCGGGTCTGAAGGGAACAGAAGACTTATGGATTGATTATCAGTGGCGGATTTTCATGACCCACTGTCTTCAACTCTGGCCCGCCAAATGGTGAGTCTGCCGCCCCACACTAGGCTCAAGCTGCAACCCAAATCCTTGCTGCCTTTGCCACTCATTTCCTGCCTCACGAGTCTTCCTCCTGCCCCATTCTCAGTCATGCCATCTCACCAAAAAGCTTTAGGGGCTCACTGTTTCCGCTGCATCAAAAGCTTTGCATGCCCTTCAAAACCCTCCATGGCCCTCCTTTCGATTGGTTCCAGCCAACCCCGCCCTCTCCCCGAATGCCTTTGCTGATTCGGTCATACCAGTCCCCTCTTCACTAGCCCCAACCACACCGCACTCTCCCTACCTCTGTTCCTCTGCCCACTTCCTAGAATGCGTCCTCTCTTCACCTCAGCTTTCGTCTAGACCTCACCCCATGTTCGAGGGCACCTCAAGTCCTCCTTCCACAGAGGCCTTTCTGCACCATACACCCTCAGAGTTCTCCCCACTCTCTCCCCATCAGCACCTATAGCCTGCACCCTACAGAGTAACCTTTTCCCCTATATCCCTGTCCCCATGAAGTCCTTCTGTTGTAGGTTCTCTTTCCTGTGATAAGAATGTAGGCTGCCTGAGGGCAGGGGCCGTGGGGAGGTTGAGGGGACTGGCCCTTTTGCCTGCCCTCTGCAGGCAGCCAGTGTAGAGCCTGGGGCAGCCAGTCCCTCCATTAGCAGATTGAGAACTTTAGCCGAGAGCATGTGGCCCCTTTCCTCTGCGATTTCCCTGTCTGTCTCAGGCTGACGATGTCTGTTTCAGTTATGGGCACTTTCTGCAGAGTCCAAACTCAATGCCACATGCAGAGAGAGCTGCCTAGTCAGCATTTCTCGGTGATAACGAAGTGGAGATGTGATGCCACTTTCCTGGCATAAATCATCTTGTCCCCAGGGCACATGGCTGAGGGTGGGCTCCAGCTATGCCCTGGCCTGATTAACCAAGTCTCTGCCTGGGCAGAGGGGTAGGGGTCACATCAGGGGTCAGGCTCCTTTGGCTAGCCAGTCCCAGGGCAACTGGGCTTGGGGAATACCAAAATGCTGCTACTGGGCAGAATATAGGTCAAATCTTACCCACAAAGCTATACAGTAAACATCCATTATGAAAGATATCTTACCATCAGTGAAGCTTTCTTCCTGTTTCTTAGGACCCACTGAATGGCCTCAACATGAGGCAGTTTTCTTGGGCTACCAGAATGTGGAGCAAAGCCTTCTATGATGCCACAAACCCTGATACATCTGTGAGTCAGGGTCAACTTGAGAAATGAACAGGCTCTTGGTGCCTGTGGCTTTGAAGACTTCTTGCCACCTAGAATGAGCCCCAGGAAGGCAGGAGGGGCCTGGGTCTTGTGTGAGGGGATCAGAGCTCACCCCTCTCTCAGCAGAAAGTGATGATCTGTTCAGGGATGCAAAGTGGGAACGAAGGAAGACACAGGCCATAATTTATGCAATGTCTTTGGGCTTAACCAGAGGTTATAAGCACCATCTACCCCGCCCCCAACTGGTCTGCCCTTCCTTTGGTTCTACTGCTGTCTTTCTCCTGCTCCATAAACCACCAGCTCCGAGCCATAAAAAGTGCAATGAGCAGTCTGGATGGAAGAGACTGGGCATGGAGCAGGCAGTTGGCCACGCTTCCCTGAAGAGCCTCAGAGGACACAGGCTGGCAGCAGCGTAAGCCCAGCCTGCGGAGCCCTCTCCTGGCTGCCTGTACATGGAGAGAAAGATGGGGGCTCTTCAGACACTAGGCCAGAACTATTGGCTTTCTCAGCTGAAAGGACCTCTTCCGTCTGCCTATCCAGAATGGGGTGTAGGCTTCCAGGTTCCTAGAGTTTAGAGCAAAAGTGAATGCCATAGACCCCAAGCCTCACTCCTTGGTCCCAAGCAAGGTGGCCTGTGGCAGTGTCTATACCTTCCCTTATTTTGGTGTCCGGCATAGGAGGCGATTACCACCCTCAGATCAGAGCCAAGGAATGTGGAAGTCAGAGCAGGGGGAAGAATCTTAAAATATCGCTGGGGTCAAACATTTTGAGTAACCTAGTTTGACAATTCTATGAATTTAACTGTTGGTTCTGACATGGCTGGTGGTGGTGGTGGCAGGATTTAGGGGGAAAGAAAAATGGGTGTGCTTGTCTAACTGGCAAAGTTCTTCTGAACACTAGGAATGAGAGTTAATTCCAGAAGTACCTGGCTCAGAGAGGTTTAAATAAACTTTAATTTCTATACCAGCAACGAATGACTGAATTAGGGTCAGGCACCAGCCAGGCTGGGGCTGGGGGACCCCACAGCAATGGAAAGTCTTGCTCAGCAGAGCAATGGCACTTCAGTGGTTCCTAGGGGCAGCCAGTCCTTCCAGACATGGAAATGGAAGAAAAAATACGAAAAATCAAAACAGATGTCCCTTGGTTGAGTTGAGGGGTCTGTTCCATCAGCTAGTTTGTGAGCCAGCGTGACCCAGATTCAGCCTGAGATGATGGACACTCACCCCTAAATTTTATGGATCTGGGGTGGGCTGGAGAAGTGCTGGCCACTTGAAAGGAACCAGTGGATCTGGGGACAATCACATATCCGGGTGGGGATGAGAGTAGGCATCTCAGAGTGAAGGGTTACATCAGCGCCTCGAGGGATGGCCTGACACACTTAGGAAAGGCATTGGAAAACATTGGGCTGTTTATCATAAAATCAGTAAAGAAAATAGAATAGTTAAAATTCAGAGCCTGACCGTGAATGAAGAGGGACAGTGGGAGCCTCAGAGGAGATGCTTTCTGAAACCTCAGGAAAAAATAATGCAGGGAAATGGGAAGTGGGACAAGAGGTCTTTTCTAAAACAGGGAGTTATAGATTTAAACAGTGTGTGATGGTGGTGGGGTGGGGGCAGAGAGTATCTTCATGTCCCGCGATGCCACCCCAACAATCCTTTCTGCAGCCACCAGAGACCTTTCCCAAGGGCTCAGCTGTGACCGTATCCTCCCCGGGCCCCAAAGCTGTCCAAACCTCTCCATTGCCTGAGGGAAGAAAGTTGAAACCACTGACTGGGATATTTTGGGTCCTTCATATTGTGTGGCCCAATCAACCCTAAGTTTTTACTTTATGTCCACTGGGCCTGTTCCAGCACCCTCTTCTTACTGCCCCCCAAGCATACCTGGCCCTTTCCAGCTTCTATGCCTTTCCTCTCTATGCCTGACCTCTCATCTGGGCTGCCTTCCCCTCCATCTTAGCCCACTTAGCCGTGTGCAAAGGCTGCCTCCCCCACTCAGTACCTTTCAGCCCCTGCAGCCCTAGCGGGTGTTCACATGTGTCCTGTTCAGCCCACCTGGGCTCTCAATTATGTGGGTTTCTACATGTCTGTCTCTTTAGACTAGAGGCTCCTGGAAGGCAGGGCTGTATTGCACTTGCGTGTCTTCCATAAATCAGGAGCCAATGAGTATTTGTTGAATTTATTACCCATAAAAGGGCACACACATCGAAGGCTAAATACAGCATGTCAGGGCCTATCCGTCTGAAGTGGGCAGGGAGGTAGTAATATTCTCATTGTGCAAATGAGGAAGCTGAAATCCAGTAGTAAATGACACTCAAAGTCACCTGACTGGTGGCAGAGACAGGACTAGAATCAGAGGGGTCTTGTGACTGAGGCACATCATGCTGCTCCTCCGCCCATTCATTCACACCCTGAATGTCATCTTGAGTTGGGCAGTACCAGAGACCCGTGCTCTACAAAGGGTTGGAGCCCATCCAGAAGATGCCAAACCTCAGAAATTGTCACACCTGCAGTGCTACATATAGTGCTGGGCACAGAGAGAGTATTAAAAGTATTTGCCAGGCATCAAACTTAATACTACATTTGAAAGCTCCAGTGCTTAGTGTAAGAAAAGCTAAGGGTTGGAGATTCGACCCTGAGATTCAGACAGCTTGGCCTGAATCTCAGTCCAGCCCCCACAGAGTGTTCCAAGTGGATCCCAGGGAGGGCCCTCTGGCAGGGCTGCACTAGCGGGGTGTGCCTGGCTGTGGCCCCAGCCTCCAGATTTGGAAGTCTAAGGGTTAACCCGCCTCAAGGTCTACCCCCTCCACCATCCCTGTCCTGATACTCAGTTCCCTAAAGAAGGACCTGCCATTACCCTGATTGGACTCTCCAAGATAATCGTGAGGTCTCAGATCCCAGCTGCTCTTCTTGCGTGAGCTCTCTCCCTCAGATACGGCCAGGAGGCTGGCAGGAGAGCAGCCTCGGTGAGAGGCAGGTGGGGCTGTAATGAACTGAAGACATATGACAGCTACGGAGGAACTAGTTCATCAATCGGAGCCTTTTTGCCTGAGGACTTCTGGGAAGGACTGGGGTGGGGGACTGGAGGGTGCTGAATGGCTTCCCTCCAAAAGGTCCTAATGCCTCGAGCTACTCAGTTCCCCAGTCTCAGGCCCCTGGAGGGGTCTCAGCCTGGGCTTCTTCTGCCTGTAACTGTGGATACCAGGGGTCTCTCAGAGGGACTCCCCCTTTCTGAGAGGGGTTGGCTAGCAGTTTCCCCGAGGACTAAGGCTATTCTGAACATGAATGAGAAATAGTCAGTCCAGTCCAAAACTCTTCAACTCCTTAGAAACTTGTGAGCAGAATGCAAAAATGAACACTGCTGTTCCCCTTTTTGGCTCTGACCTGCATATTCAGAGGTCAGGGGATGAGGAAAATCTTGGCCCAAAGGGGCTGGTGCTGAGGTACCATACTAATGCTGAAGCAGGCCTAGTTTAGGAGTTAAAAATATCAGCACTTCCTGCCTGCACAGGAAGTGCCAAATGTGGATGTTGTCTATAGCTAGGAAGATCAGAGCAGTGATGGCTTTTGGAGGCTCCCTGGTCTTTGGCCCCTGACTCGGCTCCCCAACCCCACTCATTCAGGCTTCACCCCTAGGGCTGGGAGGACATTTCCCAGGGCAGGGGCCCTGGGCCATTTCCCAGGGAGCAGATCTAGGGAGCACAGAGTAGTCACACTCCAGCGAGGTGACTGCGCTTACTACTCGTGCAGGCAAAGACTATGACTAATTCAGATGAATTTCAATTTCATGTATTTTTAAATGAAGAGTAAATGCTCATGTGAGAATGGAAGAAATGTAGTATTTTTGGAGGTATGTTAGTGCCAGTGGAGCCTGGGAACCCCCAACAAAAAACGTTCAGAATCTTGAATGGGGACACTGGGCTTATAACCTCCGAGGGTCAGGGGTACTGACTGTTGGACCTGGCAAAAAGCTAGAGGTTCACTGTTGGGGGGATCCTAGAGAAGAAGAGATTACTCTGGGGCTCCCTTGCTCCTTACAAGTCTTTACAGGTTGGTCACGAGCTGGTCGGAGGCTCAGACACCAGTGCTAATGGGCCCAAGGAGGTGGGTAAAACTCATGGCAGCCTTCTGTGGCTGCACTAGCACAGACCGATCCTCATCCTAGCCAGCAAACCCAGATCAATGGGGTACAAGTGGCAGGCAAGCACATTCCAGCTCAATACAAAAATGTTCTTACAATTTGGAGATGCCTGAACTTGTCCTGGATGACCCCAGGGAGCTAAGAGTTCCATGTCACAGGAAAGTATCCAAACAGACACTATGAGTGTTATGCATATTGTGGGGTCTGCTAGCCAGCTGTGTGACCCTGAGCAGTCACTGAATATCTCTGGGCCTCCGCTTCCTCATGTGCATAATGAGAAGAGTGAACATATCTTTATTGAAGGTGGTCTAAGAAGGTGCTCCGAAAGTGCTGAGCATGTTTCCTGGCACAGGGGATGAGTTTGAAAAGTATTAACTGTCCAATAAGCATTTACAGTGCACATTATTCAGTGGTGGGACAAAGAGGTGGGAAAATGAGCAGTCAGACTCCTCCCTCCTCTGATGGGCATAGGGACTGTGAATGCCAATCTTAGTCAGGGGTGTGTGAGATGAGAGGCTGTCAGGAAGGTAGGTGCTTGGGAAAGAAGGAGAAAGAGAGGATGAGGTGGCTCTGCCCACCTGTAAGACCAGCAGAGACTCGGCCTTGCATACCTGCCCACTGATGATATGCCAACCAGGCAAGATAGATGACAACACTATTGCAGCCTTTGGCATAGCAACACTGTGGGATGAGGGAAGCCAGGTCTGAAGCGAAAAGGGGCGCTTCAGGCCAGGCTGGGGTGGGAAACGGGTGTGGCAGCCCGCAGAGGCCTGTACTGTGACTGTGGCTCCACTGCTGAGGATTCTCACTGCTGAGGGTTACCCTGCCCAGACTTTAGGCACCAGTGGGGTTAGAGAAAGGCTTGTGCTCAGCTGGGGGCTGGCAGAGCAGAGCCAGGGAAGGGGTGGGACTCTCTCTCTCCTTGCCAGGCCTGGCACATGGGCCCAGAGGCCCTGAAGATGGCTTGTTATGTGCCAGTGGAATCCTGTGCAGGACAGCCTGGCCAAGAGAGATAAGCTACTATGTCCCAGCACAAGCCCCAACTCCTTGGAGCTGTAAGAGCTTATATTAATGGGACCCATTCAGCTCAGCCTGCAGGGCAATTAATAACGGGCCAGGCAGAGAGACTGGGTTTGGTGCGTGTGTGCATGTGTGTGTATATGCTGCAGGGGAGGGTGTAGTCTGGGTTGGGGTGGGCCAGAGTATCTTTCCTCAAGGACACTCCTTCTCTGCAGCAGACCTGGTTCTCACCCTAAGTTGGGAGAGAGGGACCTGTCCTAGCCTAATCCCTCCAGCTGAGCTCTACAGGCAAGGAGGAGGCAGGAGGCAGGAAAGAACCTGTTTCTCATGAAGGCCTGAGCCTCCTCTCCCCACCCAGATAGGGCTAGAGTGACTGAAGGGAGAAACTGATTCTTGAAGTATGAGCGTGATGCACTCTACCTTTTCCTGGACTTTCACATTCTGCCAGGGAAGTTGTGAAACTGGGCAGTGCAAAAGAGGAAAAGTGGGGTTATGCAGAAGCAGGTACAGGGTCACAGCCTTAAGTTTGGGGCCAAGATCTGTGTGGTGCCTTTGTGCAAACATGCCCCTTCAGAGTACACAGCTTGGTAACCAAACCACCCCTCTGTGTCAAGAAAAACACGCTCCTTTCTCTAGGCAATGCCATCCAGCTCCAGGGAATGTGGCTTCATGAGCGATACTTCGGCTGGATTTCCCCAGCACTCTCCTCCTTGCTCGGTGCACTACCTGCACGGCCATGGAGGGCAACCCTGCTCAGGAGCGGGCTGTTTCCCTGTTTCCTCACGGCGGGGCCCTGCACTCAGAATCCGGGTCACTCTTGCTTGGCCCATGATCCTGACAGCTTCATAGAACCTTACTCCTCCAAGTGAGGTGGGAGGACCAGTGGCATCTGCATCACACAGGAGGGAGCTCAACGGACACAGGGAGTCTCAGGCCCCACCAGGCAAACTGAATCAGGAGCTACAGTTTAACAAGACCCTCAGGAGATTCCTATCACTGATTCTTCACTGAAGAACTGATTCCTCGGGTGCATTAAAATGGCTTTAAAAACACTGGGGTTGTTTGAACATTGGCAGAGATAGGGTACAACATGGGGAGAAAGATACAGAAAACACAGAAAGAGACCCCTCTTCTGGAGATGAGTTCTTTCAGGAGAAGATGAAACAGTGAGGAGCAGTAGAGGATGCATGCCACAGCCTGTTCTGCTTGTTTCAATCCAGTGTCCAGCCCCCTCCTCATGCACCTATCCTTGGAGACCCTCTGCCTATCCCCAGCACACCAGGGGCCTTGGCGATCTGCTCCGGGTAGGCAAAGGCCTGGCCTGGAAGCTCCAAGTCCCAGGGGAGCACGTTGAGGGGCAGGCCTGGGCCCCCAGGGTGTGGAAGAAGGGCTCTGGGGCCTGGTTCCACTCCGTCCAGCGACCCCCATCTCTACACAGACCTTTCATCAGGATTCCCAGGCTGGTGCACAGGCCCCGGCGCCTCAATCACTCCTATCGTGCGAGTCGCAGGAAGAGAATAGCTTTCAGCTCAATTACCCTTCACATTCCAATATCATAACGCTCCGATGAGGCCTTTTAACCAAAAACAAAAAAGCCGTGTCTGCTGCAGGCCAGCTGCAAGGCCAGCCGTGCAGAAGGGACGGGCCTGTCCGCCTGACAGCCCTCCAGGTGAGACTGTGGGAAGGGACCTGTCCGAGGCACCGCTGCACAGAGAGGCACTAGGGTCCTAGGCCTCAGTTTACCAACACATGCTCCACCTCCACTCATTAACTGTTGGGATTGATTGACCCTTGACCTAGGTGATTTGGGGGCGGGGGGGTGGTCACTGAGACCCAAGTCCAATGAGGCACCATGGAGTGACATGTTATAGGATGGCCTCTTTTGTCATTACACTTGCTCTGCCTTCTCCTTCTGGAGGCAGGAACACCACCCAGACCCCTCCGAGAGCCATGACCTGATGGCATAAGTCAGCCAGGCCACAACGTGGGGAACTGGGTCTTAGTTTATGTCATTTCATCATTGGCTCATCTGTTTCTTATAATAACCCTGATTAGCCAGGAAGCTAGCCAGAGCTAAGGTTATTAACTCCATTGCATAGGTGGGTAAACTGAGGTCCAGGGAGAAGAAAGGAAAGGCTCAAAGACATATGGAAGCATCCCAGTCCACTGTTCAAGATACACTGCTGCCATGGAGGGCAGGGGGATGAGGTCTGCTCCAGTCTGAAGAATCTAAGTTGAAATAAGCTTCTCTCTACTCTCCTGCACATAAAATGACTGTCTCCTTTTGAAAATTGTTCTCATGGGGGACAGGGAGGCATGACCAAGTATCCACGCTATGAATCCTGCATCCTCAATGAATACTCAGTGAGCACACGTGTTCCCTGTGTGTGCCCCATCCCTGTCACTCTCTGGAGGGCTACAGAACAGTGCCAGAGGAGGAGGCTGGCCTACTCTCTCTCAATCAGCTGTGCTTTCGTCTGCCTGGCCAGCTCAGTGCTAATGGCCTTGATGGCAGCGTCCCCTCCCTGTGTCCCTTTGGCCTCCCGCTGGCTGTGGCCGATTTTGCTCATAATTTACCACTCCAGAGCACTGACCCGTGAGGGAGACACACGGGACAGAAGGAGGCAGGGTGGCCGTCACGCCTGAGGGGTGTGCATGCGTGCGTGCACTGGTGTGGGGTGGGAGGGCTGTCTCTCCAGGAACATGCTGCCCAGCCTGGCTCTCTAGGACTAGGAGTGGTGTCTGGCATTCCCATCCTTTCCGTCCCACGTTCGCCATGGCACTGTGACTGGGAGGATGAGGGGAGACTGTGGGAAGGCTGCAAGGAGCCACAGCCTGGAAGTCCTGCCCTAGGAGCTTAGCAGCCCTCTCACAGTGCCTGTTGGATTCTCCAAGTATCCGGGGCACATTTACTCGATGTGCAAGACACAAGCACCTCCATGGCGCAGCCACTAGACCCACTGTGCAGTGCAGTATGGGGGCACTGGTGGCGCACTGGCTAGGTTCATATCCCAGTTCTGCAACTGACTTAACCTCTCCAAGCCCCGGGTTCCACATCTTAAAAACGGGAATAATCCCATTACCTACACCACAGATTGGTTATAAAAAGCGCACAAGTGAATGCATGCACAATCTCCATTATCGTTATTCAGTGCTTCCCCAGTATCCCCAGACCTATGGGTTCAAGGAGTTATAAGATACAGACCCCATCTTGAATCAGTTCATGAATCCTGGAATTTAAGACCAGGAGGATCCATATACCAGACAAGTGGTGTATACAGAAGCTGGAACAGGAGCTCAGAGGAGGGCATGGTCACTGAGCCCCTGCCAGGCCTCCTAAGGGCCCTGTGCCCTGCCCCTTCCTCAGTAATGCCCCTGAACTCTCCAGGAGGGCCTTTCTATCTTGTGGGGCCTCCACCCACCTCAGATACAAAGAAGCAGATGGGGAGCCCCGAGATGGGGGAGGCCTCTCTGCTTGCCCCAGACCTACATCAGTCCCTGCTCCCTCCCTCCCCGGCCTGGACTAAAAGCAGGCCTGCAGGTGAACCCAGGGTGCTGCAAGGCAAGGAGGAAGAAGAATGGGACAGAGCAGAGAGAACCAATTTGCCAAGCTCATTTAGAGCTCATTTGTCCAATTCTGCTGCCTGGAGGGAGACATGCTTTATATTGATATTTGCTACAAGAGGACAAGGGGCTTGGGAGCCAGGGCAGGGCCCAGCTTTCCTATAGCACTAAAGCTGGGATGGCGAACTGCCATGCTCCTCCCCTCAGCAACCCAGAGGGCCAAGCTTTGAGTGGTGGCTGCTCGGGTCCTCAAGTATTGGCCTCCCATTCTGTGTTAAAGAGTGCCACTCTGGGCAAGCAGGGTTCGGCCAGAATCTCCTGGGGGCCAAGGACCATGTGACATTCCTCTTGTGTCCCCAGCCCCCAGCATGGGCTTGGCATCCAGCAGGCACCCAGGTGATATGTGTAATGAATGAATGAATGAATGAATGGAGGATGGGATTATGCATCTGGAACCAACATTCTTGCATCTCATTATCACTCTGGTGGTAAGCAAAGCAGACTCCTCTCTCTCTGTTCTCTGAGCTGGTTGGTGCCAAGAGGCCAGGCTTTCTAGCAGGATCTCTAGCACTCAGGCGCCTGATAAGTCCTCCTCAGTGCAATGGGGAGGTCTTCCTGGGGTCCTAGCGGCATGGAGGCCAGTTTTGGATGCGGCACCTTTCAGCACCATCTCCACCCCTTCATCTGCAAGCTCTCCCTCCCTCCACACCTCTCTGCATGGACTCTCAGGATCCCCCACTTCACCCTTCCTGGTTCTGCAGGGCCCTTTCCCAGCCAATTGTCCTCCTCAGCTCTGGGTACCCTGACCCGCAGCTGGCCCTCATGGATCATCAACAACCACCAGCCTCAAGCCTTTGTCCAGACAACCCACCTTTGGGTATATTAATCATCCTGCCTAAAAGGCCCCAAAGGAGTGAGTGAACTAAAGTTTGAGAGTTTTTTTTGGTGGGGGGGCGCACTGTAGGATGCATGCCCCTACTGCTCTGCCTTCAAAGCACCCCTGTACGAGTTTCCTATCACCGCTGTAACAAATTATCACAGACACAGCGGCTTAAAACAACACACGTTTATTACCTTACAGTTCTGGGGGCCAGAAGTCCAAAATGGGTCTTCCTGGGCTAAAATCAAGGGGTGAGCAGGCCTGCATACCTTCTGGAGGCTCTGGAGGAAAGTCAGTTTCCATGCCTTTTCCAGCTTCTAGAGGCCACTCAGCTTCCTTGGCTCATGGCCTCTTCTTCCACCACCAGACCAGCGGCATAACACCTGCAAACCTCTCTCTTTGACCTCTGCTTCCACTGTCACATCTCCTTCTCTGTCTCCCCTGCCTCCCTCCTGAAAGGACCCTTGTGATTACATTGGGCCCACACAGATAGACCAAGGTATCTATCTCTCCAAGAAAGTGCTTAACTTAATCCCACATGAAAAGTCCCTTTTGCCATGTGAGGAAACATAGTCACATGTTCCCAGGATTAGGATGCAGACATCTTTGGGGCTACTCCTCCGCCTACCACACCCCAGCCCCATTAGATGACACCCTTTCCTCCAATAGCCCTCAGTCAGGCTCCCTCATTTCCCACTGGCTGCCTGCAAACTCTGGTGAGACCAGGCCTGTTTGAAGGCCTTGGCGGGAACTCGCCAGCACTTCTGAGATGCCTTTAGCAGTGGGCCTTAGGACTAGAACAACTCTGAAAGAAGGGGGGCTGCAGAGGAGGGGAGGAGAACCTCCCTGAAAACAAGTGGTATAAACTGCATTGTGCGACAAATCTCTACTCAATCCCCACTGGGCACCAGGTCCTGAGGGTTTTGAGGGTTTTGTGGTGAAAAGACAGCCACATGGACATGCCCCTGCCTCTCACAGAGCTCACCATCTCCTTCGGGAGACCGAAACAGTGATCAGGTAGTCCTGAAAATAAGTAATTACATGCCAAGATCATGGTGCTCAGGGGAGAAGCCCTGTGCAGAATCTGTTCTGCACTGGGAGGAGGGATCAATCAGGGATCGAAAAGATCAGGAGATGTAGGAGTTCATGAGAAGTGGGGAGGGAATGGCCGTGAAAAGACCCTGTGGCATGGTGCCCTTGGGGACCAGAAAGAAAGTTGAGGTGCAGGAAAGCAGAATGTTAAGAGGAGGCTGGTGAGGGGGCTGGGGCCAAATGAATGGAAGAAAAAAATAACTGAATAAGCTTGTCTACCCTCCTCCCGTCCCTTACCAGTGACCTGCCCCCATCCCTCCCTCTGCACAGCAACAGTTAACGGGATCTCTGAGACCTGCTCACTTATTTATTTATTTATTTCCCCCAGCCGCTGGCACCGACCCGTGCAGCCCGAGGAGCGTGGCTCCGTGGAAATGCCTGTAATCGCCAGCACACTTTAGGCATTACTTCCACACCATTTAGGGCTTTCCGCCCCAATAGCTGCTGTTGCATTTCCCTCAATCTCCAGCTTTTGGGCTGTGTTGGGCAGATTTTTTTAAGGTCTGGTGGCCTCTGAGTTTTGGGGATCTGATGGTTTGGGGAGGTGGGGAGAAAAACAAGGCTTTAGGAGAATTTATTATTCTCCTCCCATTGCACTGGCCTTACCCCAACCTTGACTAGGAAAGAAAGAAAAACAAACGGGGGAAAAAAAAATCACTTCAAGCTGCTCAGAAACCTTTAAAGATTTTTGTGTTTTCCTGTGCAGGCCTGAGATTGGTTTGCTGATAGGAGCCACAGCTTTGTGGAAGGCTGGAGGTGCTAGAATGCAATAAAGGTCACTTCAGAAGAATCTTTCTCCTTACCAAACACCCTCCCCCTTCAATCTTCTCCAGACTCAGGGCTGCTCCTCTGCAGGCAGCAGACTTCCAGTAAACCCTAAACCCTAAATGGATATGCTGCAGGTAAAATGCACTTAAATTTGCTTTGGGGGCAGTACAAAGAAGATAAAATTGGGGGCTAGCTGTGTCTCATTGGACAAGTCACTTAACCTCTCTGTTTCTCCAGGCATAACATGAAGACGATCATACTTTTCTTACCAACATGAAGGACTCCTGTGAGGATCGAAGGAGACAGTATGGGGAAAGGGACCCTCCTCCTTTTTTTCCCCTTCCCTTCCGCTTCCTCTCAACCTAAGTTGCACCCGCTTTACTTAGTTCTCCATTACTCTCTTTCTCCCATGCAGCCTCCTGTCCCAGCACCTGGGTAACTGTGTTCACGGGCAGAGATGACCTCTGCCAGAGAGAGGCTCTCTAGAGGTGAGGCCCACAGGGAATGGTCCCTTCGATCTCACCATGGGTAGGCTGTTGGCCTAGCATTGCACAGGCATTGTCTCATGTCACCCGCATGGTGGCAATCCTGGGTGAGCACCACACTTATTTTCTTAGAGACGAGAAGTTTCTCAGGGACTCCCAGATGTGAGTGGTGAGACCAAGACTCAGACCACTAACCTAACCATTGTGCTCCTAATCGCTGTGCGAAGTCACCTTCAAGAGAAAGTTGGCTGCTTATTCCAGGGGCTTAGGTGATTTAAAAAACCAAAAAACAAAACAAAACAAAAAAACCCAGAATGTATATAATTAAATTTAAATGGGAAAAAGTAATCCATGGCATTAAAAGCCAAGATAGTGATTACCCTCTGGGGAGAGAGGGAGGGCCTGGCAGCGTCACCAGAGTACATCTAGGTGCCAAAGAAATTCTGTTTCTTGATGCTGGGTGTAGTTATTGCAAAGTGTGTTCACTTTGCAATAACTCATAAAGCTGAACACTTATGATTGCTCACTTCTTTATATGTATGTATAAGTAATACATAGAGTCCCCCCGTCAAAAAACAAGAAAAGAAAAAGCATGAAGCCAGTTGGGGAACACTGGAAAAAATACTCCAGGGGTTCATCTGTCCCACTTGTATGAGGCTTGAAACTCAAGGCCTTCTTGTCTGTCCTGTCCTTGAGCCTCACAATGGTGTGGACAGGCCCAGGACTACCAGTCCCACTTAACAGAGGGGCAGATTGAGGCCTGGGAGGAGGAAGTGACTCACTTGAGTCTCCCAGACCCAGGTGGTAGGGTTCCCGCCCTCTCTGGGTTAGAGCTCGCCCCACTCTAACTCAGCTATACAGACGGGTGGGCTGTCACTGGCTGAGCCAGCCCAAGCAAAGCTTAGCACTCAGACCTGAGTCTAGTCAGCCTCTTGTTCCCACAGGGGGATCCTGGGGCCACCCCAGGAAGGAAAGCCAGGCCAAGGTCAGGAGGCAGAGGGTGGGCTCAGAGGGAGGTTTAGAAGCTAGGGTGGATGGAGTAGGTATGAGGAGCAACTCCAAGGGCAGGCACTAAAAGAGGCCTGTGCCTTCAGGTCCAGTGGAGAGAAAACCAAGTGAAGGGCCTGGGGTTAGATCCCAGCCAGTCACGTCCAAAGGGAATAACTTGGCAAGCCTTCCGACTTCTCTATCTCTTGATTTACTTGTCTGTAAAATGGGTACAGAGAATACCAACTACCCCCAGCCATCCCCCACTGGACTGCTCTAAGTTAGAAAGAACAGGGTTTGGCTACATGGTGGGAAGGAAGATGGTGCAATGGCTTAGGTTAAGGCAACACTGGGGGAGGGCAGTGCTTGAACGAAGGCCAGGCACCAGGAAGGTGACCACCCACAGTAAGGATTGAGGACAAGTAGGCCAGAAAAGCTTGGAGCTTAAATGCAAATAGAATGGATTTCTAACATGTAGGGTTTATGTTCCGGATGAGGGGAGGCACCTAGAGGAGAAAAGGTCAATGTAAAAGGCCTCTGTGCCATTTCCACCTTGGGGGCAGGACTGGGAGAGGGACCAGCCTGAGCCTTGACCCTCCTGGACAAGGACGTGACCATGCATTCGGCTCTTTGTGGCTGGCAGTCCCCATGCCTAGGAGGTGGGTTGGTCGGCTGATGAAGACAGTGAGCAGGAACGATTACATTGTACCTAGTGATTATGGCCAAGGTGAAATCTCTCAGGCTGCATCTGGAGAGAAGAGCAGGATTTCTAATAGATGGACAGGAGGCTTCCACTTAACGTTATTATAAAGGGGGAGGGCCCAGCCCCTCCCGGCTTCCAGCCAGCGCCACAAAGTTGCAAAGTAATTAAAGGCTGCTAAGGAATCCGAGAAGTTATAATAATTTCATCAACCAAGAGCTCTCTCTCTCTCTTTCGTTTTCCCCCTCCTGGTAGAAAATAAGCTGGGTCAGGCAGTTTGACGCAAACACATCAAATCAAGCCAACTGTGTGGGGGGCCTCGATGTCACAGGGGCTGCCAGGCCTGTCCCAAAGCTGTTTTGACAATATTCCAACTTGTTCAGATACGTAGAGGGGCTGAGGCAAAAGCCCAGAGATCCCTCGAACAGGAGAAAGAGCAGCGGCATTCTGGTGGTTAGTCAACATGCTTGCATGGTCTCTGTGTCCTGCATCGAGAGGGCAGCCCACCAGGACACTGCTCTTGGGCTTGGAGGCAGCACCTCCCTGCTCCCAAATCCCAGCTCCTAGCCCAGCTCTGGAAACCAGGCCCCACTTGGAAAAATAGCACTGAGCCCAGCGCAGGGATGGGCTCAGCCTCACGAGTTCCAGAAACCATTTCCCTAATAACATTCCCAATTACCTTCAGTCTTCACTGGTCTGCCACTGATTTATTGAGGACCTTGGGTAAATCTTTTACCCTCTTGGGTTTTGCTGACCTCTAAAGAATGTGGATTAAGTCACCCTGACAGCCTCTCTAGTATTGGTTTTAAGAAGTCCATTTGGAATGCTCTTGGCCTAGTTATTTCTAGGTGACTCTGGTTTCATTTTGTTCTTTGTCATGTCTTCGTTTCACGTTTCCCACATGTTTTCTGTCCCCCACTGGACTATAAGCTTTTTGACCACTAATACCCCAATATCAACTCATCAGTCTATAGCAACAGAGCCTACCTGTCAAGCTCCTTGGACTTTAAGCTATTTTCACGAAGCTCTCTGAGAACTTTTTGTAACCACGGGAATACTAATCAGCTCCCCGATGTGAGCGATGCTTCATGCACATGCTCTCAAGGAACTTTTACAATAACGCAATGTGTCCCATTTTACAGATGAAGAAACAGAGGCTCTGAAAGGCTTGCTCATGGCCTCCTGGTTTGGAGTTTGAGCCTTTGTGTGCATGGCTCCATCACACTGTGCCGCAGCAGGGATCAGGGTCCCCATGTCACAGATGGGGCACGAGTCTTCGTGATGCAATAAAGCCAAA
The DNA here is from genome assembly GCF_000325575.1 of Pteropus alecto. Classification (NCBI taxonomy): domain Eukaryota; kingdom Metazoa; phylum Chordata; class Mammalia; order Chiroptera; family Pteropodidae; genus Pteropus; species Pteropus alecto. The sequence goes on from NW_006438113.1 coordinate 12,557,740, forward strand.
GCTGGTCTTGGCTGCACATGGAGCTTTCTTTGACCATCAGTTTCCTAAGCCTGCCCCCCACTCAGAGTCTAAGGAGACTCCAGAGCCTGAAGAAAAAGGGGTGCAGGCAGGACATCTGCACCCTTCCTCCAACAGGCCCCACCACAAAAGACAGGAGAACATTTATGATAAAGGGAGATGAAAGACAACAGACGAACTTCAGGTACTTGAGGCTGACAGCCCAACAATGCAGCAGGAACATCTCCTGCCAGGCAGCTATCACCGCCTTCCATTTAGAGCTTCTTTATTTAAAGGGTATGGGGTAAAATAAAAGTGTCCCTGCATGTGCCAGAGAATCGCTATTGTACACAAGCTGGCCTCCACATACAGTCTCCTGCTTCATATTCATGGCAGAGGGTCCTGTAGTCATTGCAATAGAATTATATGGGCCCCTAAAGACTCCCCGCTAGAATCGGCAAGGAAACCGACGTAATTAAGAACATTATTAACGTTCAACAAAATAATAATTTTAATTACATCTGGGCTCCTTCATCTCTTGCTGTCCTCAATCCTTGTGGTGAGGGTAGAGGAGGGTGCCCACAGCCCTGGCCATGGGCTTGGAATGTGGAGGTGCTGCAGGGGTTATGGGTGGCCAGAGGCGGGACTTTACTCCGTGGGGTGGAGGAAGGAGCAAGGAGACTCAGAGTATTGGTGGAGCTGAGCACTTTGGGCCTTGGGTTTTGTGGGACTCCATTTATTCCCTCCTGGGCACCTCAGACCCAGGAGGAGGTAGCAGAAAGATGCTGAATCTTCCTTGATGGCAGGGGGAGCAGGCTGGCATTTACTCATTTGTATGGGTTTACTGCTTCTCATGAACAATATTGGATGCACATGTGGGGACTGAAATCTTAGAGGCTCCCTGTGGGGGTATACTAACCTTGTAGGTCACAAGGAACAGGTATCACTATGACCATGGCTAGGTCCTGACCACTGGGGTGGTCCTCACTCCGGAGAATAAGCAGTGGGCTCTGAGTGATGCTTCTCTGCTAGACCCCCACAGCCTGTACACAGTGCGTGTGTGACAGCTCTTAGCCTTGGATGGGGGTAAGCCTGTGCGCAAAGCCCATGGTCCCCCATCCTGGCTGTATCAAGCCCTTATCCCTGTAACTTTTGGCAAATTACAAGCAGGCCATAACAAAGTTGCAAACAGACATGTAAACATGCTGGGAAATGAGAAAAAACAAGACTATGGTTCCAGTTGCAAGCATATCTGACTCTGGGAGACTTGGAGAAATCAGTGAACTTGCCTTGGCTTCAGTTTCTCTCATCTCTAAAATGGGAGGAATAATTCTCCCCTAACTTACGGAATTGTCATCAGAACAAATGAAAGATAGGGAAAACACTCAGCTATAGAGAAGATGATGTTACTTAAATAAATACATACACACACACCAAACACACACACGGCACCTCAAGACTATGTACAAACAGGTGGCCCTTTGCTTTGCCGTTGCACATGTGTCACTCCACGCTACACGCCCAAAGCTCACAGTCCAGACTGCAGCAGGCGATAGCACCTGCCCTCTCTAAGAGAGGAGGTATTGTCATTGTGCTGGCATTGAGAGGGGATCAGTGAAGGCATGAGCACCTCAGGGTGATCACAAGGGGCACAGGAACACAGCCTAGCGCTACTGCCTGGCTGGAACAAGCTGCTCCAGCTCTGCCTTAAGGACCCGGAGCCCCTGAGATGATTTATTGGTCTCCCTCTCCCAGATCAATAGGCAGGTGGTTATAGATGCAGAGGGGGCCACGGGGCACCATGGCCCTGAGGCATAAATTAATATGGCCTGTCAAGGGGCTGCTGCTTCTGGCGTGAGAGACAACACTGTCATGAGCAGAGCTGACACCTTGGGGAATGGCAGGCACGAGCCAGTGGGAGCCTCCCATACTCCCTCCCCAACACTCACTGCAACTTGAGGTTGCAGTTTATAAATCATCCAGTGTCTGATGGGCACTCTGTGAGGAGGGCAGTTCGGGACACTGCTATTGAGACCAGCAGGTGCTAATAAGTTTGGCCAAGTCTGTATTCGCATGCCCTGGGGCTCCCCACATGCCATGGCACGGAAGATGGCATGGCTGAGATTCAGGAACTGGTGGGCAACAGAGGGCACCAGTGAGCACCAGCAAAACCCTGTAGCGTGTCCTAGGAGCAAAGCGAAGTGTGGGTATGGGGGTAGGAGGCATTTGTGAGCGCCCTCTCCAGCTCGGTGCCAGGCCTGGCTGCTCCTTGCCCCCACCCTGAATTGTGAGCGTTAAAGGACCCCTTGCCTGAGTGAAACAAGCTCTGGGGCAAAGTACTTTGCATAAATGCTCCTACTGTCCTCCCAACCGCCCAAGGGGCAGGGGGAGCAGAATGGCTCTGTCTGTTTGTGAAGTTCATGTCCACGGGCCAGGCCCCCAGATGGGTGCTGAGGATACACAAATGACCAGTCCTTGCTCAGTCTGGTGAGAGAGACAAATATACAAACAACTATGGCCACGACCATTTATTGGGCACTTACTTATTCTGGGCCTGTGCTAAGTACTTCTCATTCAGGGCCCATTTACTTTAATCCTTACAATTTTGTGAGGCAGATATAATTATTTCCATTTTTGCAGGTAGAATTGAAGCTACCTGCCCAAAGCCACATAACCAGACCTGTCTCCTAATTCTGGCTCTATCCTTGACTAGCCTTGGTCAAGTAACCTGTCAACTTCCACATCCTCATCTATAGGACAGGAATAATAAGAGTGACTACCACATGAGGTGATGGTGAGGGCTCAGTGAGCTCCACACGGAAAGCAGAGAATTAGGTATATAGAAAACTCTCAATAATAACAATAACATCGACTTATTATTATATTAGAAATAAATTATTTCTAATCATCAGGAATACTCTTCTCCCTGCTTTCCCATCTCTAGTAAGGAGGTACAGGGATTAAGTAATTTTCATCTGTCCCTATCGAGCGACATGGGGAGATGGTGTGGCCTAGTGGGACCCAGGGCCAGGAGGCCTGGGTTATGGCTCTAACCCTGCCCCTGGCCAGCTTTGAGGCTCAGGCAAGAACTCTCAGTCTCTAGTGCCCCTGTTAGCTTGTCCCAGCTCTATCCCTCACCTCCTCCAGCCTCATCCCCACCTCGGAGCTGCGTCACCTGAAGCCACAAGTGACAAAGATCTATGCAGGATCTGTCTGTCGCAGAGGCCTGGGCGAGAAGGCAGGGAGCCTACTTCTAGCCCAGCTTTATTTCCACAAGGTAACAGTGGGCACCTGTGAGGGATGCACATAGCCACACAGCCCCTGTCCTTCCTCAGCAGGACCCTTGGTCGGGGGTAGAGTTCACTTCTGTCTTTGGAAACTTCCAATATGTGAAAAGAGGCTAAAAGGTCTCAGAAAGTACATGATATTCAGAAACACAATAATCTCATTCCCTGGCTAACAAATGCCTACTCATTCTGTAAGGTCCCATATAGCCCCTGTATATAGACCAGGTCACTCCATCCACAGTGCTTCTATCCCACTTTGCATACCCTAAGCTATCGTGGCATTTAATACATTAAATGTAGTTAGACACCCACTTACTTGTTTTTCTCTCTGTAAAATTACCTTCCCTGAGGACAAGATCCTGGTCTTAGTCACCATCATTTTACTGAATATACTGTAAGCCACAAAGTGGGCTAATAGTTTTTCCTACCTGCGTTATTACAGCTCTCACAATGACACCACAAGGCGAATATTGTTGCCTATCTTATCGATAAGAAAACTGTGGTCCAGAGAGGTTAAGTCACTGTCCAAAGTTGCACAGCTGGCCGACGGCAGTCCTTTTTCTCTACCCGACATGTCCAAGTCGGCTTAGAATCCCTGGGCCCTGCTCTGTAGTTGTTCAACAAATGTTTGTTGTGTTCATTTAAAAAAAAATTGAGTGGATCAGGGCACAGTGGATCAATGTGGGCTTTGAAAGACAGGCAGAATTGAGTTAGGCTGAGAGAAGGAAAAATACTCCAGTACTCGTTAGAAGAGTATAGAGTGTGTGTCAGAGCAAGAGACACGAACATAAGCTCAGACACGTTGAATCGACCTCTGGGCTGGCAGAAGGATTCATGTGGTGTACTACCAGAAGATCAGTTGAGAGGGGTAGATTGAGGCCAAATGGAGAAAAGACTCGACTGCCCAGCTAAGGCGACTGAATTTGTCAGAACTTCAAGGACATGGTTGTCCCCAAGACTCCAAAGGCTCTCCTTGACTCCTTGATTCAAGGAGGAACCTGGCACCATCTGACTTCTAACCTCACACCCATCCTCCAGCCCAAACACCCCAGGCCCCAAGGACACCACTCTGGGGCACACCTGAAGGGCTGAGGGGTTGGCCCCAGGAGGAGGGGGATGGGGTGGGATGGGGCACTGCTGAAGGTCAGTAAGGCAGGCATGCACCTGAACGAAGGTACTGGAGCAGTACTGCTGGGCACAGACACAGGCAAACACGTTTGAGCAAATTGGAACGACATAAAAGTCTATTACAGCAAATCAAACAGCAGTCAGCGTGACAGCCATTAGCCTGAAATGAATACACGGGGACTTAATGAGGTCTGTCGAGGCTGGCTTGGTGAATTAAGTTGCCAATTCTAGCAGGATTTCCCTTTTCTTTACGGACTTGAAAGCATCCACACTGCCTCGTTAGGGCTTCGACAAGTGAATTGCAGGGCCTTTCACCCTGATAAAATGGATAATTACATGGAGAACAGTTTAGTGAGAGGAGAGGGGTGAGCAGGAGGGGAACCAAGAGCAAACAAACCCAAACACACCTGCCTGGCTTCTTCTGAGGCCAGGGTGCGAGGCTTTCAGAGAGAGAGGGGGCAAGGTTGGGTGAGCTGGGGCAGGTGAGCTTCTCCCAGGAAAGGGGCAGCACCTGGCCTTGACTTCTCTCCCACCCACTCCTTTTCCAGCCTGAGGTTATGGGTCCCCATTCGGCATGTCTCCAGGCAGTTGTGGATGGGCTAAAAAAGTTATCCTCAAAGATGGGTTGCCCCAGCAGCTCCTTGAAACCCTCTGGTGGCGAGGCCTATGGAGGTCATCCTCCAGGGCCCGCTGCCACCAGGGAAGTTTGTGAAAAATGCAGCTTCCTCAGCCAGCTCTCCCCAAACCACTGATTCAGGATTGCAAAAGTCTGGGAATATGCATTCTAACTAGTCCCTCAAGAAATTCTTACAAGGTACGTTTGGGAGCCTCTGATTCATCACTTCTCCAAAACTCAGGACTGGATGGCTTCTGAAATATGTGGTTCTCTTGCTTCTGCTTGCATAACTCCAGGACTGGGAGCTCAGAACAACCTTAGCAGGGCAGGGGAGTAGATCGTGGGGTGGGTCTCATCTAGAAAGTTCTTCATTATTCAGACCTAGAATTTGCCTCCCTATAACCAGCTCCCCATGCCTCTCTCTGGGTTCTGAGCACAATAGACCCAAACAGATCTGGGCCCCTAGGGCTGGGGGAATGGAGGTTGGGAAGGTAAGGGGTAGAGTGTAGGTGGCTGGGATGGCCAAGAGGGGAGCTGAGTGTAAGGAGGCAGCCACGGGAGCTTCTCTGCCACCTCTCAAGTAATAATGAAGTCCCAAGGGAAAAGGAGTTTCTCATGCTTGATTTACCCTCAGATCACGGGTGTCAGCTCTAGAAGGGGCCTAGTTCAACTCCCTAGTTTAACAGCCACTGGAATCGAAGCCAGCAGAGGGACAGCGAGGTCTAGAGAGTCTTACCCAGCCAGTTGTTGGCACAGTCAGAACTAGAACCCAGGTGTCTTGACCTCTTATCTCCCTTTTCCCATGATACAATACAGGAACTACACTGCTCACCTTGGCAAGATTCTGCTAAAAACACACCTCCTCTGATATTTCTCTGACCACTGGCAAACCCTCAGCACTGATGCTTCACAGGGTCTACAGTGCCCCGTTTCTCTGAGTTGCATTCTCCCCATCTTCCACAAATCACACTTCCTAAGGGCAGGGGCCTAGGGTTGCCAGGGTGACCTCAATGCAAACAGAAGACCCTGGGCTCAACTCCAGGCTAGGGGCCAGCAGGTCCTTTGCTAGAACCCCAGCTGGGGACTGAGCCAGGCAGCTAAGTTCTAGCTCAGGTGACCACACCAGGCCAAGACTGATCAGTGCCAAGCCACCTCAGGTCAGGAGTGGCCCGGCCTCCATCCAGCTGATACCACATCCCCACTGGCCACACCAAGCAGCCCTGATCAAGTATCAGGCCAGTGAAGTGACCCAGGGATGTTTACACATGAGAAAGTAAACCATGCAGGCCATCCTCCAAGGACTCTGTGTCCTTGTAGATGGCCCCTCTCAGCCCACCCTGTCCTCATCAGATGGGCAGGAGGTAGGTCACTTTATCCCACTTGTCCTCTGTTTTTATTAGATAAGGAGGGCTATAGCCCAGAGAGGTTAAGTGACATGCCCACATGGACCCAGCAATGTAGAAGCAGAGCAAGGGCTGGGCCTGAGGTCTCTTGCTGCTAGTTCTGGCTCCTATCACTACACATTCCTCCGGCTTCCAGGTCCCTGTGCAGTGAGCGCCTGGCACAGCACCAAGCCCACAGCAGACACTCAATAAATATTTGTTAAATAAATGAATGATGGAAGAGGCTCTCTCCTCAGAGACAGAGGCCTTTGGAGAATCCCACGGGAGTCTCACAGGGTGGTGTTGGAGCTTACATCTCCTGGCGAGGGAGAGAGGAAAAGGCTGGCCTCAGTCCAGGGCAGGGGAGGAGGACTGCGACCTCTCGTCCCCTTGCCATCACTGCTGCCTGCTGCCCCTATGAGGGAAGGCAGAGGGCAGCCATGCCTGCCAGGATGGCAGCTGAGCAATGGGTCCAAGGCTCATTAACTCTGAGCCATGCCCTTGGTTTCTGAGCCTGGGCCTGGAGTGCAGGCTGGCACGTAGAGACCCTTAATTAAATTAGGGAGGCTTCCAAATGAGAGGGGGCCCAGAGCCAAGCTGCAGTCCTGGGCATGTTGGCCACAGCTCAAAGCACTGTGGCCCCATGCTTGGGACTGCGGCCTCTCCCTCCTTATGTCCTGCCCTACCAGAGGAGGGGTATGGGAGACTGCTGTGTTCTCACCCCATAATTGTCTTCACTTTTCTCCGTCTGACATAAGCACAGACCCTTGGCTCATAGTTGAGTAAGGAGGGCCAGGAACAGGAACCTGGGGGGCATGAGACAAGGTCCCTCATCCTTGAGGGAATCTGAGGCTGCACTGGGAGTCAGGAGGCTCACAGTCAAAGCTATGTGACCTTGGCAAGTCACTCTCCCACCCTGGGCCTCAGTTTACTCATCTATAAACTAAATAGATGTTTTCTAAAGACTCTTCCAGTTTCCTGATCCAATGACCTATAAAATGAAGGGGCTAGAACCCAAATGCCATGGTGTCAAACTGCCTCTTTCCTGTGGATTCCACTCCCATCATTCCCATCCCTACCCTTCACTGCTGCCCAGCCCTGAGCCCTGAGGGCAGGCCTGAGGGACTCCCAGTTCAAAGCCCTTTACCCACCACCTTCAAGGTCTGCCATCAGCCAGCAGGCAGAGGGACAGCAAACGATGAGAACTCTGGTGCCATTGGAAGCCAGCAGCCAACTTATTAACGAACCATTTATAATGCAATAATTTGTACTTCTCAATTACCAGAAATGGCTTGGTTTTACACACACGCACTCATGCAAACACACTCAGAGTACACAGACGACCCAAAGGAGCCAAGAGCCAGGGGGACAGAAGGCAAATACAGGGCTAGAGAAAGAAAGTCCCTTTTTGGAACCACATGCTCCCTCCAGTCTGGAGGGACTTTTTCTGGCCAAAGTAGGAAGGCCTGGGGTTAAGGCTGCCAACACACCTGCCCAATGCCCATACTAGCTATGAATGGAAGAAAAGAGGGCTCAACACCTGCCCCTCTCCACCTCTGTCTTGTCCCCAATTCCAGATTCCAGGCAGAGGTGTGGGGCTGATCGAATGCAGGCTCTCTCTTAGGCATGAAGCTCCCACCAACCTACTCTCCTTGACCAGCAGATGGGCCCCTACCCTCAGAGGTGCCAGCATGTTCAACCTGCCCAGAGCTGGTACCTGGGTTGAGATGTGGGTGGGAGAAAAAAAGCTGGGCCTGCCCTTGCCCAAGCTGACTCTTTACTCCATTCCTAGGTGGCCTTGAAGCAATAGGTCCCCAATGTCCCCCAAGTGTGACTCAGGGGCTCCTACCTCAGGAATGCGGACACTGTAGGGCTGATTGTGAAATGTGGGTGCATTGTCATTCACATCCCCAACCTGGATGTTCACCTTCCGTGTAATCACCTAGCAAGAGAAGGACAGGGAGTCAGTGTTGGCATTGGCCTCTGGCTTCTTTCCACCCAAGGGGCCCTGGAACTCTCCTCCCAGGGCAGCAGGGGCCTCAGGGAACACTCACCCCCTGGTGATCGCTGACAGAGAACTCCACTGTGAACTCCGACTTGGTCTGAAAGAAAGGAGAAGGGGTAAGGAGGGTAGGATTAGATATATTGGAGTTCTAGGTCCTGAGCCCTGGGTGGAGCTAGAGACCCCTGGCATTGCCCAAGGAGCTGGTCTGGGACTAGGTACCCTAAGATTTCCCTAAAAAATGAGCAGTGCCCCTTGGGTTAGGGAAACAGGTTCAGAATAGGGATTCTCCCCCAAAAGAGCAACAGATTAGAAGAGTCTTGGGTTCTAATCTTAACATTGCCTCTAAATTGCCGTGCTACCTTAAATTAGTCACTGGACACCTCTGTGGCCACTTCCTCAAATGTAAGGCGAGAACAAGGTTTGGGGTTTTGTTCAAATTCTTACCTTAATTTGCTAAGGACTACAGGGTCATCAATTCCTGTGCCTCTGGAAAATGTCCTTCGTAGGGACATTTGTTTGGGGCAGGAGTAGAGTTGTACACCCTATGGAGCCTCTATACTATAAGGGATGAACCCAGAATCATTGTCCCTCATGCATAGCCAATATTGTCCCTCCCTTGAAGACACCCCCAAATACCCCATTCCACCCCCAAGTCCAGACATCGACACTGGCCCTCGAAGAGGGATAACATTCAGGCAGGAAGATGCTACTTCAGGGTCAGAATGGGGCCTCAGAAGATGGTCCCTAAAAGATGATGACCCACCCTCCTCCAGAGTCTGCTCCTCCTCCCCCACCCCCAAAACAAGGGCCAGGCAGGCATTTGGTCAGGTCTTACCTCTCTGTCCAGCGGCTGCCGGAGCCACACCACACCTGTATCCGGCTCCACAGCAAAGAAGCGGGAAGCTTCTTCCCCGGACACGCCAAACACCAGGGGGTCATTGTCCATGTCTCGGGCCAGCAACTGGGTCACAGAGGAACCTAGAATATCCGAGGGAGAGAGAAGAAGGCAAAGATGGGAAGCTGGTCCACTCCTTAGCACCTTGCTCAGGTGGCTGAATCCCAGCAGGGAGCAGCCACCCAACAGACTTCCAGCAGGTCACTGGCTACCATAAGATCCTGTGTTTGGCTATAACCCAGGCTCTCCACTTCCACCCTGACCACATGTCACAATGTGGATGTGCTTATAACAGGGAAACATCATTTATCATGTTCTGGGGGTATAATGGACAGCTGTGACTCCCGCCTGCTCCTTTTTCTGATTTTAATTTGGAGACCTCCTTCTCCAAGTGGCTCAGATGAGAGCAGGCCCCCAATCCTTCCATTCTTATGTTTCAAGATGGGCACATAACTCAGCCCAAGCCAATCAGAGCATTCCATCTTCCTGGTCACAGTGACTGGCTCAGGGATGAGCATGTGACCCAATGTAGACAGTCAAAGCCAACCCTGGGACTTCTGCTATAACTATTGGGAAAGAGGAGCTCTCTTTCCACTGGGGTTGCTAAATTGGCACGGCTGGCAGTCGTCTTTGGCACCAGGAAGAGCTTGCCTGAGAACGAGGCCAACAAGGAGGACAATAGAAGCAAATGGTGCACGAACAGAGATTCCTGATGATGAAGGTCTGTAGCCAGCTATGCCTGATATTAGCTCCATCTTCTGGTCTCCTCAGCTACATGAGCTAATAAATCCCCACTCTTGTTTTGCCTGAGTCAATTGAGTTGGATTTCGGTCTTTTGCAAATTGAAGCACTCTTTCTAATTCAGAAAACTTTGCAAAACCTGTCATTTATTCAACAGTGGCTAGGTGCTGGTCTTGTGGTAAGCACTGGGTGACAAGGCCTAGTTCCTGTTCACAAGAAGACCAAAGTATCACCCTTTACCAGGAAACAAAGCCCTGGCCAGAGCACCTTGGGCATCAGGATGCTTGGCCTGCAGCCCTGTCCAAGAAGTCTCAGTGTAGGGCATCTTCTCCTGTCGTTCATAGCCCTCCCTAAGTAGCCATCAGGTAGGGTGACCAACTACCCTAGTTTGTCTAGGACTGAGACAGGACACGTAGTAAAACCAGGAGGTCTCAGGCAACTGAACGATCTGGTTACCTTAGCTTCAAAAAGTCCTTAAACCCCTATGAATTGTGCAAAATGCTAGGAGTGTAGTGTGTCATTTTTGGCAGAGGGGGTCTATAGCCTTCATCTGATTCTCAAAGGAGTGGTCAGATTAGAACGATGGCCTTGGCCAAACCACTTCTTTCAAAGCTTCAGTTTACCCTATAAAATGGAACAGGCACTCTTGCTTCTCTGAATACTGACTCTCGTATTTACTGAATCACTCTGATGATCAAGTTAAGTAAGGCAGAATTCCAAACTCTGGGAATGTTATCTAGAAAAGAACATTAATGAACTTTTCCAGGTCATCTTTTAAAAGGACAGTTCTAACAGGACAATGATAGTTAACATTTCTAAGTACTGACCACACTTCAAACACTGGGCTAAAAAATTTCCATGTATTATCTAATTCATTCCTTACTATCATTTTCCCCATTTAACAGATAAGGCAATAAAGGGCGATTAGTAATTTATGATAGCCATACAGTTACAAAGGGCGGAGCTGGAATTCAAAGCCCAGGCACTCTGGGCCCAGAGCCTGAATTTGTTTTCACAACTTTATACCTCTCAACATTTGATGTGTAAACTTAAGATTTAGGACTTCCATGGGCATGACCCTATCAGACTGTAACTGGAAGCCCAACATTTGGAAAAGGAAAATGTGATATGCCAAACATGGTGCTCAGCCTGTTCACAAGGGCTCTCTCATTAAATCCTCCCAGCAATCCTGTTTGGCAGTCATCATTCCACCCATTCTACAGATAAGGCAGTGGAGGCTCAGAGAGGCAAAGTAGTCTCTCCCAGGTCACACAGCCGAGTAGGACATGGCAGCATCCAAGGTGATGGGAGAAGGTGAGAAGCAGGAGAAGGAGGAATAAAATCATGAAACAGAATTGCAACAACTTTAGAGACTATTTGAGAAGCCCATCTTTCCATTTTAAAGATGGAGAAGCTGAAGGCATTTAGCAATTTCCCCAAAGTATGATGGTGAACAACAGAGTCAGGACTCAAACCCAAGTTTCCAGACTCTCAGACTCCTAGTACAGTGCTCCTTTTAGAATAGGAAGGAGGGGGTATGTGAAGTCATAGAAAAACCAAGCACGTCTTCCCAAAGCATCTGTGCTACTCAATGACAAGAAATTATTTTATACTAAAGCAAACAGAAATGCATCAGAAATACGATATAACATTTGTTTTTTGAGATACGACCTAAAGCTGTAAAAGAATTACTGCCTCGCCCTGACTTCCAGGGATACACATTTCCTTTCTGTTACCCTCAGGGGTCCTTTAGTGGTCAAGTTTGAGGAACACTGAGCTGGAAAATTGGGGATATTCCACATGAGAAAATTGGGGTCTATAGGGGCCCTGCTTGTCCACAGATCAGCAATGAGTCCATGGTAGCCCCCTGGACTGAACGCGTCACCTGCCAACCTCCTTTCAGGCCCAGCCCAGGTGGAAGGTATAGGGCCAAGCTCCTGGCTAGCCGATGGGGTTCTGAGAAAGCAGCACTCCAGCCAAGGTCGCACAAAGGCCCAATATCCCAAATGGCTCTCTCAGATCTGAAGCTCGGGCCCTCCCAAGAAGGGGGGTACTGGGCAGGACAGGGATGGGGCCATCAGCTGCTGTCACCCACCCTGTAATTTCCTGGACTTTTATCCATTTTTCCCGCAATTATGTGCTGTTCAAAATGGTCTTTTTCAGCTTCCTCACGGGCTCTTGCCTGCTCACGCCTTCCTTGTGTCCCAGGTAATTGCTAGTGACCTTTTCTAAGTGTACTAATTAAAGGTGCCAATTTAATATTATATTTAAGACAAGATGCCCCGCAATTTTCCAGCTGGGCACATACTCCCCCGCCCAGTGCTATTCCACCATTCTGCAGAAGCCGGGCATAGCTTTGGCTTCTCCAGGACACAGGGCTCATTTCCACCAAGGCTGCTTCCAGCAATCTCTCTTTGTAGTACTCATACAGGAACAAGGCCGAGATATGAGGCCCACCTCTAGCCCAATGCTCCTAGAAGCAGTCACTCAGAAGAACCATCTCTGACTGTGTGACCCTGCACATGCCCTGCTCTGGGTTTGCTTCCCACCTGAGAAATAGACAGTATATGCTTCAACTGGACTGTGGAATACTTGGACTTCCTTCCTTCCTTCTTTCCTTCCTTCCTTCCTTCTTTCCTTCCTTCCTTCCTTCTTTCCTTCCTTCCTTCCTTCTTTCCTTCCTTCCTTCCTTCTTTCCTTCCTTCCTTTCTTTCCTTTCTTTCCTTTCTTTCCTTTCTTTCCTTTCTTTCCTTTCTTTCCTTCTTTCCTTGTTTCCTTCTTTTCTTTCTTTTCTTTCTTTCCTTCTTTCCTGAGGCAACCCTTGATTGACCTCACAGATTGCAAGGACCTTGTCACTTTACAATCCCTTATTTTTAAAATTTTTTTATGCCTACAGCACCTGGTCTTCCTAGGTGGTTTTCTTCCTTATTCTTGACTGCCACATGTGGTTGCAGGGCCAGCCCTTTTTGAATCTCCACCCCTCCTACCACTCTCAAGGTGGCTTCTTCCTTATATCCTTATGTCCTTAGTCTTATGACTTCTGTTCATTTAGTCTTCAATGGTTCTCCTGGTTGATTGTTCTATATTTTAGTTGTAGTTTCAATGTGGTCATGAGAGGAGGCAAGCACAGTGTTTTCCTACTCCACCATCTTGATTGGAACCTCCTTGTTCAGATATT
>NW_006438113.1:12571059-12588038 GCF_000325575.1 Pteropus alecto
TAATCCCTTTTTATGACTGAGTAATATTCCATTGTATGGATATACCACTTATTGTTTATCCAATCATCTGCTGATGGACATTTGGGTTGTTTCCACATCTGAGGTATTATATATAGTACTGCTATGAACATTTGTAGTCAAGGTTTTATTTGAACACTGTTTTCAGTTCTTTTGGGTATTAACCTAGGAGTGGAATTGCTGGGTCCTACGGTAATTCTACATTTGCCTTATCAAGGAACTATCAAATCGATTCCCACAACAGTTGTACCATTTACATTCCTATCAGCAAGAGATGAGGCCAGGAGTTCTTTTCATTGGTAGGAATGATAAGCAATAATTCACAGGGGCTGGATATCCCCTCTTTGGTGGAGAGATGAGAGCTGGTCAGCCCTCCATAGCAGGTCCTGTTGGTATGTTGCCCACTATGCCTTAGCATATACCATTGTCACACACACCAGCCCGACCTCCCACTGCCAGCACTGAGACTCTTTGCCTGAGGGGTTCCCACAATAGCAACTGCTCCATCCACACACAAGACAGGACAGAAGTGCCAGGAAATTAATGCCCTTGGTAGCAGCACTGAAAGAATGGCTGATGCAAGATGGTAGGTAAAGAGTTGGTAGATAAAAACCTCAGCTCCCTCACCTCTTGCGGGGATAGCTCTGAGGCTGTGTTCTACCCTGGCTCTTAGAATTCCCCAACAGGATTCGTCTCTAGTTGCCCACACTGGTGACTTGGTTAATAACACATCTTTATAGCTTCCTTCACTTCCTTGTCTCATGTCCTCACTCCCCAACCTGTGTTTCCTAGAATTCCCTTCCCCAATAAACTATGTGCACTTGAGTCCTTGGCACAAGGGCTGCTTCTGGCAGAGCCCAAATAAGACACCCCCTGAAATCATGGTATAAGAGTCACCCAGGAAGTTTGATACAATACAGATTCCCAGGCCGCATTGACATGATTGGCTGGGGGGAGCCCAGAGTATGAAACTTTTAAACAGCAGCCCCCACTCTCCCTGTAAGAGTCTCTGGCACACAGCCAGGTTTGGAAGTCCTGAGAATGGTTTATAGCAGAGCGGCATTCAAATATTTAACAATGAGCACAGAACAGGCATCAACCAATCAGAAAGGGTGCTAGCCATAAACAATTGGACCAGTGAGTACTGCCTGTAAGTCAGCCTGGTTTATGACTCACATTTTAGATGCAGAGAAAATCTCCTCTGGCCTCAGGATGATTTAAAGGCTCAGTCTTAGGGCTCTTGGCTCAATCAATGCTGCTGGAGGAGACTCTGCTCTTGGCCTCACTAGGAAGGGTAACCTGGGGAGGCTAGCCCCTCCACTCCATGCCAAACCCAGCCGAGGCTGGAGCCTAGCCCAACCTCATGGGTGGAAAGTGGGACTTTAAAGAACTTAAATCACCATACATGCATGTTCACAGCAGCGTTACTCATAATAGCCAAAAGATGGAAGAAAACCAAATGAATGGATAAATAAAATGTGGTATATACATGCAATGGAATATTATTCAGCCTTACAAAGGAAGGAATTCTGACACATGTTCCAACACAGATGAACTTTGAGGACATGGTGCTATGTGAGATAAGCTAGTCACAAAAAGATCAGTATTGTATGATTCTATCTCTATTAAGTACCTAGAGTAGCCAAATTCATAGGAACAAAAAGTAGAAGGGTGGCTGCCAGGGGCTGGGGAAAGGGGGTAACAGGTAATTGTTAACTGGTAACAGGGAGGGTACAGAGTTTCAGTTGTACAAGATGAAAATAATTCTAGAGGTTGTTGCATAATAATATGAATGTACTTAACACAACTAAACTATACACTTAAAAGCGGTTACGATGGTAATGTTTATGTCATGTGTAATTTACCACAGTTAAAAAATTTTAAATCAAATCATGTCCAAGGCACTAGCATTCTGGCCAAGCCAGCACCTCTCACCACCTCTCACATGAACTCCCCAGACTTACTTACCCCCCTGGCCCCATGGCCTTCTTTCTGTTCCTAAATAGTTTGTGGCTACCTCAGTGCCTTTGCCCTGGCTTTACTCCTGCTAGGGATGTTCCATCCCAAGGTTACTATGTGCTCTTGGCTAAGAGTTACCTTCTCGGAGAGGCCTCAAATACTTGATCACATAGACTATATCTAAAGAGATGCCCAGTTACTCTGTGTCCCTGAATTCTGAGTTACTGCCTTTACAGCTCTCCCTCCTCTGAACTGATCTTGTTTATTCATTTGACTTGCTGACTGCCTGCCCCAAGCCCAGGGGCAGTGGGCTGGCTTATCATGTTCCCTGTTGTAGCCCTAAGCTAACACAGGGGCTGGCATTCCCAAGGCACTCAGTAAGGAGTCAGTGAGTAAATGAATGAATCCTGCCAACTGCCTAGAGGTGATAGAAGAAGATAGCCTCAAAAGTCATGAAGATCTCTGAGCCACAATGAAAGGAGTAAGTAAAGCAAGTTAATCGTTATTATGTGCACTAATGGACAGGAAAAGGCCTAGCTAATCAAAATCTAATAATGCCCAAACCAGTAGCACTCGGTTTTGGATGCAGGAAGAATCACAGTTGGACACTAGCTGGGCTCCAATCTCTCAAGAACTGGCCCCATTTTGGGGTGATGTACCCCATCCAGAGGCCCAACGCCCCATCCTGGGACAGTATGCCCCATCCTAGAGTTCAGGAGCCCAGGTTGGAACAGGGTTCTTCTCAGCAGGCTGCAAATGACCCTGGGAGGTGGACTGGCAACATGTCCCTGTACTGTGGCCTCAGTCTCTAAGAAGCAGGCTACATCCATCTTCCAGTCAAGGGGTAGACAATCATAGCTTCCCCTGCAGCCCTGCTGTGCCCAGGCTGATCGCCGAGATGACTGTTATTACTATTATTGTTGTTATTGCTGAGACTGGTGTGTCATGTGTTCCTGAAAAGCTGTGAGTCTTTGCCTGCTAGACACAGGGTGGGCTAGAAACACACGCAGGGCTGTGGCAGGCTGCACGACTTGTTATTTTTTCTGGGTGGGGGATGGATGAAAGCTATGTTTATTCCCAAAACACAGAGAGGGTGCTACAGAACGAATAAAGGGTGAGGAGAATCCACCACGCCTCCTCCTTGCAGTGGCATCTTTTTAAAGCAGACCTTTGATTTTGCCAGACCTGCTCACATGCCTACCTAGTTCCCACAGAATTAAAACCGAACTCTTTACCATGACGGCCAGTGATCCTCCCACCTGTCCATGGCTCCCTGGCCCTGGGGTTCTCATTGCTTCCTGGGCTCGTCCCACCAGATTGCTGTCATCCCTCCAGCACACCATAGTTCCCACACCTGTGCTACTACTTTCCTTCAACTGGAAAGCCCTTTCTCCTTTCCTTGCCTCTCAAATCCCAATCATCCTTAAATGCATGCATGCCTCAAATGCCACCTCTGTCACAAAGTTCTCTCTTCTCTGTGGCTCCTTGATTCTCTGCTTGCACCTCTACACAGCAGGGAGAGGCCATCACCCCTCGAAGGTGGAGACTGATGTTCTGGGACATGCTTGGCAAATCTTCCCACTCCTCCATGATTAACTATCACTCCTCTCTTGGGGCCAACTGGCTAGCCGTTCCATCCCTGGCTCATGCAGACATCACTAATCAATCAAAGCTCCCTTTTCTGTTGAGTCTATATTCAACTCCAGAATCCTTCACAACACCGAGTTCCATGCAATCACTAAATAATCCTAATAGGCATATGAGAACAAGGCTTTTGCAGTCTCCTGACCCAAAATGACTTCACATTAGCCCTAATTTACTGTCCCTTCCTATGCAGAGGCCAAAGATCTAGGGTCAAGGTCTGCCCCTACCAGGTTCAGAGCATTTAGGCAAGCTCAGAAACAGGGACTGGTTATGGCTAAGGAGAGAACAGACAAAGCCCCTTCTCATCTTGCAGAGGAAGGATCAGGGGTCCTGACTGGGAGATGGCTGCTTGCGATCAGGCTGCACACTGGTGAATAGTTGAGCCAAGGAGTAGCAGACGGAAGACTCCCAACCCCAACCTCAGATTATAGGCCATGGGTAATGACCAGGTGTTTCTGAAAATAACCACCATCCCTTTCCATGGCCATCAAGCTTGCTGTACATTCCCCATCCCCATCAGAAAGGAAACCCACCCTCTTCTTCTTGGTCCAGAGGAGCCTGGTTGCTCTGGCTTTAGTCTTTATCAGAGCCTGGGGCTCCTGCCTTCCCCTCTCCCCTGAGATGAGGCTCCCAGAGCCTGGTCTTGGAGCCTGCATCTCATTTGTCTCTCCTCTGGGATCAGACAGGTCAGTTAAGTGTCTTGATTCCTGGGAATAATCTCATTTGTCTTAGGTTCCCCCTTCCTGCCTTTAGTAAGGCTCCTTAATTCTAGTTCCCGAGGGTCTTGACATTGGTTTGACCTCAGGGGAGCCAATTTTTGTTTTGGGGGTTTTTCTCTTATACAAGGCCCTGCCTATACCTGCCTGGAAGAATCCAGAGTGAAATTTGATACCGGTTCCTCTCTCCTGAGAAGCAGGTAGCTTCAAGCCTGCCCTGTACTAGCCAACGTCTTCACTCTCATCAGAAATCCCTTGCCCTGGATAAAGAGAACTGTCTCTATCTCCAAAACTCAAAGGCCTTCTGTAGCCCTGTCTCTGGCAGTTCAGTCCACTCAGAGTAGACAGTATTAAATGGAAAAAGAAACTATCATTCATTAAGCACCTACTATTTGCTAGGCATCATGCTCAATGGTTTCCATTCTATTTCTCACAATGGCCCTACAAAGAGGTGTTAGCGTCCCCACTACACATTGAGAAAACTGAGGCTCAGAGTTGTAAAGTGACCTACCCAAGGTCACACAGTTAGCAGGTGGCACAGCGAGTATTTGAAACCTCCTGTCTGACTCAGAATTCATGTTCCCTCCACCACCCTTATAGCTTTGATTGCAAAATCTTTTATCCAAGCCCCATCTGAGCAGCTAAACACTGTCTTCTGCTCGCCCCACAGAGACTGACCCCAGGAAGACCTCCAGGTTCTCTCTTGTTTTAGGCTCCTCCATGTTTTAGGCTGCTCTGAACCCCTGGTTTGAAGGTGAGTACTCTTGAAGCAGGGGCTGACTCATGAGGGAGTCGCCCTGGCTTTCCATAGCCCACTCATCATCTGCCAGCAACATGGTGACTTCCTCCTGAGAATCAGAAAAGGGGTGGTTGGCTCACCTGGGCATGCAGGTGTCAGATGGCCAAGGGGACAGGCTAATTCACCAGTGAAGAAGGAGACACCAAACAGAGCAGGATGATACAAACTCAGGGGCTCTGAGTGGTGGGGAATAGTAAGAGCTACATGTTGTGGTTGTTTTAAATCAATAGAGCACGAGGAAAGACTAGACATTAAATAGTTGAGAAACCTAACCCTGAGTCTCAGGATCTTGGAGCTGTTCTGCTTTTGGCACAACATAGCAAATAAGAGCCATCACTGCCAAGGGCTACTAGGCCTGGGAGCAGACATCGTGTGCTCTAAGCCTCTATAGAATCACAGAGAGGTTAAGTTACTTGGCCAAAATCACAGCTAGCACATGGCAGAGCTTGGGTCATTCACTGACCCTTCTAATCTCCATGCCACCATCATAGTCCTTTATTCATTCACTCGACACATTGCCTAAGCACCTGCTGTCCCAGGCACTGCTCTAGGCATTGGTGATACAACAATGAACAAAACAGACAGAAGTCCCTGCCCTCCTGGAGCTGACATTCAGTTGATAGACCTCCATTTCCATTATGCCACATGCTTTTCCTGGCCTTTCACTGGCACATTTGGGAAGCATGAACATGAGTTTGGGGGTCTCGTCATAGCCCGGTTCATGGGCTGTGACCCCTCCTTCCCCCAGTATGAGCATTCCTCCTTTTGGCAGGGGTCGAGGACTTGGGACACAGGATCAAAAGACCCAAAAGAAACTTCGAAAGGAAGGCAGCCTCAGTGAAATCCCTTTACAATGACAGAGAGAAGCAGTCAGGCATAGAACTAACATGGCTGCCACTGTTGGCGCTCAGCCCCAACCTCCTGGTGGCTATGGGCAAGTCATTCATTTCTCTGAGCCTCTCTTTCCCCACTGACACCATGAGGGACTAATGTCAATGGCCAAAGCACACAGGTCCTTGGGGGAGAATCAAATCCAAGCTTGGCAAACAGGTAGCAGATCATGCACCCATGATGGTCCCCAGGTCATAGATTTGTGGGTGATGTATGGAGGAGGATGCCGAGGCTACATCTGAGTTCAGTAGAGAAGAATGCTGTGACCCATGGAGACACCTGATGGGAGTAGGGGACATGGGTAGCTGTATATATGTGCCACACATTCGCATTCTTGATGAGGCCAACAAGCTCATTTTACAAAGGTGAAAGTGAGGCTGGGCAGCTCAGTGGGGCAGCTAATAGGTACAGGTGGCAGAGCTGAGACTCAGATCAGTCCTAGGTTCCCCAATATCCTTCTCACTATACCACATTAAGGTCCCATCTAGTTAAAATATCTGTAAGATTATGATTCTGTTTGCCACAGTATAAGGCACTGTGAAGGAGGGAAGGGCATAGATGACCCAGTCCAGCTGGCAAAGTTTTACAATCTCGTTGAGACACTCAGGAATGAGCCTGGCTGAACAGCCAGGGTCCAGGGTAGACTGGATATTCCTTTCTGCTCAGGCATAGCAGCCTGAGCAGAAATAGCCATGAATAAAGGGGCTCAGGAATGTTCTGTTTGACCTTCCTGAGTCCTTGCTGAAGCTCTCAGGCCCACGGGGGTTGAAGTCCTATCACAGGGGCTGGGAGAGTCAAGCAGTAGTTACCAGATTTAATAACAGTGATAATAGGGGGCTGGAATATTTTCCTTTCTCCTGAAACTTTTCAATTCATTGAACTGTTCAATTAACTTTACAAAAGGAAATGTGGAAAAATGACAGCAAATTGAACTTGACATTATCATTAAAATAAACAGAGCACTGCAGGCCATTAAAGGCTCACGAAGAGATTATCCAAACACTTGCAGGCACGTGCTGACTCCTTCTTGCTCAGAGGGACACTGGCATTTCCTTCTTTCCCTGAGCTCACACACTCTATCACCACTCACATTCCCCCTAGCTCAGAAAGAGGCCATGCTAACGTCACCCATCATCACAGCCCCACAATGTGAACATGAACGTCGTGGGAGAGCGAGAGCACCCACAGCGAGGCCAGCGTCTGCTAACAGGCTGCCATCCGCATGGCGTCCTTTTCTTCTCCTGCAAATTAAGGGGTACTTTAGTTCAGCGGGTCTCAGGCCTGGCTGCATGGTAGATTTACCTATGGCATTTTTGCAACTCCAGATGCCCAGCTGTACCCCCGACCAAGTGCATCAAAGTCTCTGGGAAGGGACACATGGCAAAAACCAAAAGGCCCAGGAGATTCCCAAGGGCAGCGCAGGTTGAAAATCAAGATCTAGATGGTTCCTGAGTTTCCTTCAATCTTCAGAACTAATCCAAGACACTATAATGCGGAAAAACCTATAAGTCAGTGGTTCCTAGACTTGTCAACATCTTGTAATCACCTGGAGATTTCATAAGACCTGTGTCTGTGTCTCACACCCCAAGTTTATATCAATCAGTCTGGGGTACACCTAGGATTTAGAAAGTTCTAAATGCCCAGGTGATTCTAATGTGCAGGCAAGACTGAAGGTGACATCTTCATTTGGCTAACAGGAAGCCAGCTTCCTGATGACCCTCCTCCAGGAGACCCCACGCTTTCAAATGTGTGGGCACTCCCAGGCACATTAGGCTTAAGCCAATTCCACAGGCAGGGCAGAAAAAGAAAAAATATATATTTGCTTTGTTGCACCTTCTCACGTTCAAAATTTTCCAAATCATGACTTTGAAGCAGTGAATCTCGACCTGATTTCACATAAGCATCAGCTGGGAACCTTCTAAAAATAAGGATGCCCAGACCCTAGTCCCTACGGATTCTGTTTTAATTAACTGGTCTAGCACATGGCCCTGATATTAGTATTTTGATATATAGTTAAGACCTCAATGTGGTCGATAGGTTCTACAACTTTAAGTAAAAGACATATAACAAAACCAATTTTACCATAGGCTAATTGATATAAACAAGAGTTAAATCCCTACGGCAAGACATCTCATCAAAGTTATAACGAAGCGATGCTGAATGAAAGGATGTTATTGGTTATTCGAGGAGTGATTCCAAAGTGCAGCCAAGCTGAGAATCACTGGGTCAGAGCAGTAGTTCTCAAACTGGAGCCTTCAACACAATCACCAGGAGGGCTTGTTTAAAAGGCGGAGTCAGGGGCCCAGAGTTTCTGGCTCAGAATTTGCATTTCTAACAAGCTTCCAGGTGATGATAAAGCTGCTGCTCTGGGACCACAACTTTGAGAAACAAGGATCGCACTCCAATGGGCTCAGGTCCTATCACTTAAAGTTCTTTTCAAAGGTCATTTGGACCTTAAGGCCTGACTTCAGAATCCCATCCATTCCTGTGCCCCTGCTGTCCATCCCTTAACCAGAGCCCAAAGCACAGGAGCCACTTTTTTTCACCTCTCAGCAGCAAGAAAGGAAACTAAGAAATTAAGAAAGGTGCAACCAGAAAAGCAGGTGAGAAGACACCCTTCCCTCACCCCCGCTCTCTCTCCTACCTCCCACCTTGAAGGAGGCCAGAAAAGTCCCTCCGGAAATCACTTCCTCTTTGAGGAGACTCATAATTACCCACAATGATCACAGCACCATTCATTTTGCTCTAAAATTAATACATCACGTTGAGAATGATATCGCACTAATTTATCACAAGATTTATGAAACTTGCACTTTTTCTAATGAGATTTATGCAAATAGTGCTCTTGCCACTGTTTGTGTTTTTAAAAGTTTTGACAGGGAAATGGGAGTCCAGCCCAGCTGGCAGAGGCCCTGTCCCCACTCAGGGGCTCGGGGGAAGAGGGCTTCATGGCAATTCCTGCCCTTGGAAGGCCCCAGGTGAACAAGCCCCTTTGGTCTTCCCACTTGGCTCATCCCCCAGTCCCATCTCTCCCCAGGTACACTCTTATTCATTTGGGGTGGTCCTCAGGGGGCTCACCTGCTGCTACAGGTGGAGAGGCAGTTATAGGTGGTGGGGCTGGTTCTCTAGGTGAGTGCGAGTCTCCCTTATCTAATCAGAGGCCTTCTAGGCCTTCAGTCTCTAGGACAACTGTGGGTGACAGCGTCCCACTAACCAGGGTTTGAAGTAAGAGAGTCACCCAAGACGACACACTTAAGGTGGCACTCACTCTCAGGTGCTGACCCTGTACTTACACAAGTCTCAGCGTATCCCCTAAAATTTTGTGCCCTGGGCGCTTCGCTTGCCTCACCCCAGTCCTGGTCTTGCCACTAGTTATCATTTATTGAGGACCTACTGTATGACAGGAACTCTGTTAAGCACTTCACATGCAAAATCTCATTTAATATCTACGAAAAATCTGTGAGAAAGGTATTCCCACACTCAAATGAGATTAAGTCTCAGAGAGGTTTAGCAACTTGCCCAAGATCACTCAGTTAGGAAGAGGTGGGGCCAGGATTCAAATCAGGACCACGTGACCCTGAAATAATGTTCTTATTCAGTGCTGGCTCCAAATGATTCCACAAGAGGCTTTCCCTTTTAAACTGGGGGTTTAGAACCACTCCACATTTCTGAGGGTCACATCCCACATACTCAGTTATCCAGAACACTGATGAAAAGCAGGAAATTAGCCTCAAAGGGGTGTGAGCAGCTAAAAATCATGGTACCAAATCTATTCACTAAATTTCAAGCCCATCATGAAAAAGAGAGTTGTAGTCAGGTCCTCACTCAGAGCCCGTTTACTCTTAGTTTACATACAATTATAATTAGATTGGTCTTTGTTTTTTTTGTTTTTTTTTTCGATTCATAGAAAACTCAAGTAGATACATGAACAATAATGGGAAGCAATAAATAGCTTCTGTTGCTCACAAAAGGGGAAGATCAAAACTCTCTGAAAAGTGAGAACTTAAAATAATCTGAGTCCTTTCACTAGCTTCTGTCAATGACAATGCATCATCATAGAGAGCTTCATGGTGATGTGTTCAATGATGTGCCAAGAAAGTGCTGAATGATGAGTCACCCCTATGTAAGAAGGCAGGTACTATATAATAGATCTTATGAATATTCTATGCAAGTCATTATAATTAAAAAAAGATTTTGTGCTTAAAGGAATGCTTCCCAAAGTGTATTTCACGAATCATTAATTCCTTTGGAGGCTAACGGTACTCCATGAAAAAGTGTTCTTTGGTCAAAAAGGTCTAGGGAACATTGCATTTTAAAAAAATTTTAAATAGGTTTCTTTTTTGCAGGACATTTTGGAGACTTAGTATACTAGCATGCATTGAGAAGCCCCACAAGATAGTAGAGAAGATAAGGCTTTCTCTAAATTTATTTGGTCATAAAACTCTTGCTTCCAATAGCATTTCAAAGGATATCAGTGGTTCAGGAAATAATAATTAGGGAAATATTGGGTCAGAAACTTTTCTGGATGTTTTTACTTCAGGCATACCTTTTCTTGGGTGGATGGATGGATGGATGGATGGATGGATGGATGGATGGATGGATGGATAGATGGATGGGTCGATGGGTAGCCAATCGACCCATCCATAGCCAGAAAGGATAAATGAGCAAAGGAACAAATGAGCAAAGGAACAAATAAATGAATAATAAGCTGTTCTCATCCCAGGAGCATATAAGAACCTCTCATATCAGAACCTCTGAGATGGAGGGAGACATATGTGTACAGTCTGAGACTGTTCCTCCAGACGATCCAGCCCATTTCCCTGACAGGTTGTAAGTCACTTCTTCATGAGTAGGGAACCTGGGCCTCCTTAGCTGGGTGGCAGATGGGCTGCTTTTCACTCAGGCCAAATCTTGAGTACCTGAGATATTAATCATAATAATTTTAAATATGTACATGATGCCCAACACTCAGAAAGTACTTTCCTGGCCACTGATTCCAGGTCTTCCATTGCCACACCCCCATGCAGGGGGGTGGCCAGTGGCTACACACACTCTTAATGTTGGAGATACTATGGCTCAGCACAAATGTTGAGTCCAGAGTCAACCAGTGTGGGTTCCCAGAATCAGTCAGAGACCCCGGTTCCATTCCTGCCCCCATCTGTGTAACCTAAGCAAGTCATACTACCTCAGTGGCCTTCTTCCTGCCTCAGAAGGCTGTGGCAAGGGTCAAGTCAGACAACAGAAGCAAAACACTCCACAAATCCCAAAGATGTTTTGACTGCACCACAGCAGACCAAATCAAAGCACTTTGCACACGGTATCCTAACTGGTTGATGATCTGGCCTGATTCTCCCACCTGACTATGAGCACCCTAAGTGCAGAGACTGTGACCCTTGTTCCCTGCTGTGTCCTGGAGGGTGGCACAGGACAGACCCTCAGTCAGCTGTCTATTAGACATGAATGAAGTGAATCAGTGAACGAAGTGATGAATCACTGTGTAAACAAAGGTGGTATGGTTCTAGAGTTTGCAGGAATGTGGTTCCAGTAATGCTAAAAGCCATATCAGGACTTCACCCCCGGGAGTGTCTGGCTGTCTTTGTTTGAAGTGCAGAGAGAAGAGAGCAAGAGCCAGATGCCTCACCAGTGCCTGACCTGCCAGGTGCCTGCCTAACTGGGAGTATGTCCTTTAATTCTGTATGTTTCATTTTTAATTAGGCAGAAGGTAAACTTGTGGAGTCTTTGGAGGTCCTCTTTCCATTGGAATCAGGATACTTCTTCCCACTCCCCTGTGCACAGAGCTGGAAGCTCTCAGGCCCCACATCGTGGAAACGGTAGACACCGGTGGCTGGGAGGCCGGAACAAGTAAGTGAAGAGTTGAGGGTGGGCTGCAGAGGGGTCCGCTTGCCATTTAGCAAGGAACTGCCCAGAGATTGGCTACTTACACACCTTTGTACCCATACTCGTTACCCCCACGGTTTTTAGTACTCTCATCTATGAACATTAGGGGTATAATTGACTTCTAGAAACTTGTGAGCAAGACCCTGGGCTCTTCCTGTTTTCTCCCTCTGGCTGGGTTTTCTGAAATTGTTTTCTGAAACTTGCTCGTGCTCCAAGAGGCCTAGAAAGGGAGGTAGAGGGCATGTGCTCCATCCCCTCTAGGTCCCTCTGTCCCTCTCCATAGACAAGGCCTGGGGCTGGGCAGTTACTGCCCAGAGGACCATTTCCCTACCAGAGCAGATTGAGGGTGCCGCAGGATGACGACCTCCCACCACCACCAGACAAATGGAGAGCACTGGCTGCCTTCCCGTCCCCACCTCACCAAAGGCCTGTTTGTGGTGGAGCAAAGAGCCCCTGAGTGTGGCCTCCCAGGGCTGCTGTGGCACAGACCTGCCCGTGCTCCAGTGGGGAAGGCAGTCCTTTGGCTCCAGTGGGTATCACAGAATATCAGAGGTGATGGGGCCTCAGATACCTCCAAATACCTTGTGTTACATATAGGGACACTGAGGCCCAGGGGTGAGCGAGGGCTGGTTGAGGTCCCATATACAGTGATAGATTCAGGACAAAAATCTGCTCTTCTCTGTCTCAATTAAGTGTTTTGGTTTTTTTTGTACGTCATCTCTTCCAAAATGTATTTTCCCTAACCATCAACTTCGCTGTACCCTCTTCTTTCCACAGAGCATATCAAGACAACATCACCTCTGATATTCTGTGATACCCACTGGAGCCAAAGGACTGCCTTCCCCACTGGAGCACGGGCAGGTCTGTGCCACAACAGCCCTGCCTGTGCAAAGCTATATGCCCAAGCCTGTGCAAATCTTTTTACTTGACTGAGGACCTCAGGGTCATCTCAAGGTGACTTATGCTTCCTAGGCATGTGCCATGGGCAGGAAGCTAGTGAGTTAGTGGTGTTGGATGGAAGGTAGCACTAGGGGAGATGCCTAAAGAGTCCCAAGAGAGGTGATGCAGCCAGGCCACAGAATATGATGGCACAACTCCACAACAGTACCCACTCAGAGGCCCAGCCTGGACCACAAAGGAAGCCTTGGCTCCCACGTACCTTCTCCACCCAGGCAGGGGGCTGGTCTCCTCCCCAAAGCTCCCATTTATCTCTACCTTATAGCCTCACAGTGGGCAAAGATGAAAGGCAGAAAAACAATTCCAGCATGGTCACTATCTAAGGAGAGTGAGTTTGTGGGGCTGCCAGAAAGAGTAATTCAAGTGTTCCCCACATCCCTGCCACACGGCCAGCCTGAGGGGAACACTCTGGGAAGACCTCTATTAACCATGGTCACCCTAGCTACGATCACATAACTCAAGGGGCTGGCAGCCTCACTTTCATGCACCTTATCCATGCATTTGGGACCCCTGCCCACTTAAGTTTCCAAATGGCACCAAAAGTTTTGGTTGATAGACATTGATCAAAGGGTATAAAATCTCAGTTATCGAAACGAATAAATCTTGGAGATCTTATGTGACTATAGTTAGTCTGGTGACCATAGTTAGTCGTGGTGACTACACTTAACAATACTATGTTGTATACTTGGCTATCCTTAATCAGATTCATTCAAGTAGCCCTGGTTCAGCTATCAACTACTGTATTGGAAAGTCACTTGGCCTTGGTTTCCTTGTCTGTAATATATTGATCTTCCATTCTATCAACTAATCCACTCATTATTCACTCACCTACTCAGTCATTTGTTACTCAATTAAAATTTGGAGGATCTATCATATGGCCTCAGTATGTGGCCAGATACAAAACTAGATAATCAAAATACTCAGAGTATTTTTTAAAAAATACAGCTCTCAAACAAGCCATAATTTATATGGTCTTGGTTTCTGATTCTGGCAACATGATGTAGGTACCTGGATCAAGTTGAAGTGGAAAACAACTAAAAATACCAGATAAAATATTTTAAAATGTATTAAATGGATAAATAAATTAAGAAAATAAGAAATACTCAGGCCAAATACTAAGTGAAGGAAGAAACCCACAGAGGCTGGCTCATGCCCCAGGGCCAGTTACTGAACCAGGTAAACCTGAGTTTTCATTGTCATAGGCCCCAGGGTCAGAGAAGAGAAGAAGCCCAGGGGCCACTGTGTCCCACTCAGGGTAAGAAGTCTAATAACAAACCATCCCAGTAAAGCAAGGACCCCAAGAACCACACCCTTAGGATAAGAGTGAACTAGAAACAAACCTATAATCACCACATGAATCAGGAGTCTTTAAAAAATGCCTCTCCGAAATTGCGGTGTTGAATAGAAAGGCAAATGTGGCCCTTAAGAATTCATAACCACAAGAAAGCCACACAAGCATTCACAGGCCAAGTTCATATTGACTAGATATCTAGAAGTCCTTAAAATATTAATTCAAAGTGGTCCCAGACAAGTAGTGAGCCTAAGTGTTTAAGAAAAACAAATACAAATTCTCTCTGGTGTAACTAAAGTTCTCAGGTCTCAGAGAATCTCTCCCCTCACCCTGCCAGCTAAATAAGGAGCTCACAGTTCAAATTATCACACACAAAAAAACACAACTGAAAACCCGGTGAGAAAAAAAAACAGCATAATCAGACCTTGAAATACTTCAGATATTGGATTATCAGGCATTGAATATGAAATATGTTTACTAAAATATGCTCTGAGAATTAAAAGAGAGGCTTGCCAATATGAATAAAAACAAGGAAATTTTTAGAAGGGATCAATGAGAGAACCTAGAAATCTAAATGTATTGATTTTACTGAGGATTAGACATGGCTGAAAAAAGAATTGGTAAAATTGAAAGATAAAATTGAAGAAACTGCTCAGAATGCAGTGTGAAGAATAAGAGATGGAAAATATAAGAGAGATGCTAAGAAGCTTGGAGGATAAAATTAAAAGGTCTAACCTATATTTAACTGAGATTCCAGAAGCAAAGAATGGACAGAAGCAATATTTGAAGAGATAATGGCTGAGAGTGTTCCAGAACTGATTAAAGACTCCAACCTATAGATTCAAGAAATCCGGTGAAACCCAAGCCAGATAAATAGAAATTCATACCAGATAACAAAACTGCAAAGCATCAAAGAAAAACAGAGTATCTTAAAAGCAACCAGAGAAGAAAAACAGACTACCATCAAGGAACCAATATTTTAAATTAGAAGCTAATTTTCAATGACAATGGATGCTCAAGTCAATAGATTGGTATCTTCAATGTGCTGAAAGAAAGTAAATGACAACCTAGAATTCTCTATTAAGCAAAAATATCTTTTAAGAACAAGAGTGAAAGGAAGACATGTTCAGACTATTTAATTGGTCTCTTTAGGAATCGATGAAATCACAAGCTCAATGTCATTAGGAGTCAGGTAGGAAAGAGATGAACCGAGAAATTCAGGTGGAGACTGTGCTGCTCTAAAGCGGGCACTTTCTTGGTTCCGGCTGATTGTTGCCAGATCCAATCAACAAAATCTTGAAATCCATGTTTTAATGCAGAATTTCCCAGTGTTTAAGTATTGGCAACCAATCAGATGTTTAAAGAAACCTTGAGTGGGCCAAATAAAGCCAGTGTAGGAACAAAATGTGGCAAGTGAGTCACTGGTGCACACTATTAGCTGGTGCAGACAAATGACTAACTAAATGATGGTAAAGGATGCCAAAGTAGCCAAGGCAGCACTAGGAAAAGGTTCTGCAGATAAACCCAGCAGCCCCGAAGGCCCAGGCCTGGTGGGCAGCACTCATTCCTAGGCAGAAGGGTTCTCGTCTTTTTCTCTGAGTCCTGTACCTAAACTCACAGCATCCTATACTCAGGAGAAAGTGCCAGGCCAAAGCTCCTCCTTCTGGATGGCCTTTCACTATCTTTCTACTAGTAAATGCTTCTCCACCACGCTTTAGCCCAGACATCTCCTGGGGTTGGGGAGGTAGGTGGGGAGCCTTCCCTGACCCACCACCAAAGACACTTGTGCTCATTGCTATCAGACTATGCACTTAGCCACATAAAATAACATGTCAGTGGTTCATCTCCCCATTCCCTAGAGAGCCTGACCTTGGCTCTGTTGCAGGGCATGGGGTAGGCACTACTAACTACTGTTAGTAGTTGAGGTTCCTGAAAAGGTACAGACAGGAGCAGGGAGCATGGCCTGGGGAATGCAGACTCCTGCACATTATGTATGCAAACTCTCCACCTCGTGCACAGGGTGGATATATTATGAAAAGGACCTCTAGGCGGGTTGCATAAGTGATCATAAAGAGCATTAATAAGCAAAAAATGGTAAGAAAGCAAGCTGTTTTTATGCATGAGGTGGGGGAAGGAGAGAGGAGAAGTTGCAGACAGCCAGAGGATTAAGACTCGATATCCTTAAATGTGCATTAGAGTGTGCTAGGCACGGGGTTACCATGGTGGACAAGACAGCCTTCACCAGGCTTATGATCAGGGGGTGGAGACAGACTCTAAATAATTATATCATAAATGATTTAATTACAGTGGCGACGGGGCCAAATGGAGAAAAGTGAGGAACTAGGCCCTACCACACCAAATGGTTTAACCATTCTCCTCCTCCTTTATGTTTTTAACAATTATTTGATTGATCTTACTTTATTAAATAATTCACATCATTCAAAATTCAAAAGGCACAAAAAGCCCCTACCCACACAGTCCCAACCTTGCAAGCGTCCATTGTTTGCGGTTTCTTATTTATCTTTCCAGATATGGCTTTTTTGCATACATAAGCATATGTATGTGTATACACATATACATATATTTATATATACTTTATTCCTCTCTCTCTCTCTTTTTTTATTCAAGTGATAGTCTGCTGTCTTGCAATTTGCTATATCTCTGATAGTAGATTTTAGAGCTAAAGGAAATGATGTGAACCTGGACTTGGAGGATATGCTAGATTTCTGTAGGTGAGAGGGATTGAGGACCATTCCAGGCAGAGGGGACAATGTGTTCAGGATACGCTTTGGGGAGGTGAGGGAGA
>NW_006438113.1:12588118-12623178 GCF_000325575.1 Pteropus alecto
AGTACGGAGCATGCCTTGCCCAAGGTGATGCCCCATTCCAGTACATTCTGTGCCCAGTGAGTGATGGATGGAGGGTACAAAGGCCTGACTCCCTGCCTCAATCTGGATCATCCCAGGCCCAGAGCTCCCCTGAGGTTTAGCTGAGGCAAAGCCCTGCTTCCTCCTCTGCTCAATCCTGCCCCCCTCTCTCCTACATACCCCAATAAACCTTCTACATACAAATCTCCATCTCAAAGTCTAGGAAACTGGTCTAAGACAATGAGAAGTGGTCCAAGAGTAGAAGTTAGAGATTGCTGTGCCAGGTTCAAGTCCAGCTGCCCCCTTACTATGTAGCCATGGCTATGTCCTGGTCCTCCATTTTCTATCTATAAAATGAGGACTATGATACTTGTCCCACTCTGTTGGAGGCCTGGTGTGAGATAATATTTGGGGAAACTTTGATGGACAGTGTTGTTACTTTAAGCCACATTACCTGCAGCCATTCACCCAATCTCAGTCCTCCCCCATCACCCTCTAGTCTAGGGCTGGCCCAGGCTACAAAAGCACCCTACTCCTCTCCTCCTCTGGGACATTGTTCGTGCTTCTCCCCTTTTCCCTTCCCATCTTTCCCAGCTCAAGGCTCATTTCCTCCAAGAAGCTTTCCCGGATATTCCCACACTCTCTGCCTCCTTCTCCTCTGTACTCTCAGAGTACCCGAAGTCTCCATTAAATAATCTGTTAATTCAGTGATTCACGGCAAACAAAATATCCTTAGATTCAGAGGAGAAAGAAACTTTTATCTTGGGAGACCCTAGACATATAGAGTCTAAAGCAGCAGACCACAAAAATAAAACTAATTCAAAGCCTTGTGTTTAATATTTTACTTGTTTACATCTTAATTCGCTCACTTATTCATTCAGTAAATCTACAATGAGTGCCCACATAACACTGAACAGGGCAGACATGGCTCCTGTCTTCAAGGGGCTTAGAATCCAGGGGCCTGTCTTGAAAATCTATGTAAATTCTGCATTCTACTCCATAATATGTTTATGTTTATTTTAATGCAACATTTTTCTTTCTCCATTCCATTGTCAAATAAAATAAGCACTCTAGAAAGATAAGTCAGATTTATCTGTGCCTACTTGTGTGCCAGCTAGGTCCATGTATCCCAGCATTGAGAACACAGACGATGCCTCCTGCTCATGTGGCTATGTCGCAGAACCTGAGCATCCTTGGGGCAAGCAAGACACAGGGTTGTCGGGAAATCAGCCTAGAGCAATGGGTTCCAAACCAATTATCACCACCCAAGAGGCAACAGGCCAACATGCCTGCCCAGCAATCAGACCACCCCACTTCACACACTGCTTCTCTGCCCACACAACCTCAATTTATTCAGGCTGCCAGTCAGTGAAGGATTCTTGACCCCAGAGAGGTAGCACCATCACTGGCCTCAGAATCAGGATTGAGCTAAAGCAGTCAAACCATCTCACTCCCTTTGGTTGATTCTGGTCAATAAGATATAAAGAGAGGTCTGCTTGGGAGTAAGTGGGACTGTCTTCTCAAAGACGAGTCAAAGAAAAAGCCTTTGGATCTTTCTTTCTTACTCATTCCTGGAATGAAGAGGCAGCGGTGGCGTCTGCAGCTATGGTAGCCTGAGGACAAAAGGTCACCACAGGAAGGATGGTGAAAGACAGAAAGAGCCTGGGTCTCTGATGGTGTCATTCATCCACTAACCACTGACTCCAGCAGCCGCCAACCTTTAGCCCTCTCTATTTGGAAAACACTAGACCCTTTGTTTATACCACTGTCAGCCAATTTTCTGAACTTGCAGCCAGAAACACACTAAACAATACAGCTTTTTAAAGTGTATAAGAACTTTTGCGTAAATTACTTATTCAATGCCTACATGGTGTTCATTTTGCAGGTGAAGAGTATCAATGCCTATAAGACCAACATCTACTCGTAATAAAAACCCAGCAAACTAGGAATAGAAGGGAACCTCCTTAACTCCATAGAAACTCTACACCAAAAACCTACAGCAGGTGTTATACTTAACAGGAAAAACTTTAGACATGGGCCCTGTAAGATCAGAAACAAGACAAGGATGCCCATCGTTGCAACTAATGTTTATAGACAACACACTGGCTGGTCAAACTACATCCCCAAGGTCATCACCAGGAAGTGGCAGAGCAGAGCTCAGCTCCCACCTGGCTCTCAGTCCTACTCCCAGCTGAAGAAGCTGTCAGACTGGCATGTGCCTCTAGGACACAAGAGCACCACACAAGCCCTGGGGCCCAGAGAGAGCAGGGTCTGCCAGCAGCCACACCTGCCCACACGGGTCCACTCCATGTCTGGCAATAGAGGCGATTCTGAGAGCCTCTCTCCAGGCTGGTTTATGCCTCTTGCTGAGTTCCCTGCTCACTGCCTCCTCTTTCTTCTGCTGCCCTGGAGATAGAGAGGGAGAAAGATACTTGGCAGGTGTCTTGCAGGCACCTCAGCCCTGTCTGCTTATCTGCATCCCTGCCACCTCGCCACGGCAAATTGCTTGTTGATAAATGAGGCTATTTAAGAGTGAGTGATGCTGGCATTACAGTTATTAATGAGGACGACATGGAGAGATGTTTAAGAATGGCCTGACTGTTCTCACGTCCTCTCACCTGCGAGGAACGGGACCACTGTGCCGCTGGCCCTTGGCTGCCGCATCCAAGTAAAGGCCCTGAGAGACTGCGGCCATGCTCTTTGGTTGTGGAAAGTGTGGAACAGCAGAGGATTGCAAAACCATGACTTTGACAGGAGCGCTAGAGCTGGAGGACAAAAGCCAGTGCTTCCTCTGGGGGCTCAGGCAGTGAGGATGTGAAAATGTGCATGTACGAGAGTACGCGTGGGTGTGTGTTTGTGCATGTATGCATAAGCATGCACGTGTGTGTGTGCAGGAGCATGAATGTGAAAACACACACAGGTAATGTGCATAAGTGAGCAAACACATTAACAGAGTGATTTTTTGCTTTACTTACTCTCAGGACTGGAATTTAAACTCTCAGTGTCCTCTCCTATAGAATGTGATAATCACATCCACGATACAGACTGCTGGACAGATTCAGTCAGATAATCTATATAAAGGGCTGAGCCCAGGGGCTGGCCCAGTGGACAAAGGCCCAGGAAAAAGTGGGGGAGGTTCTTCTCCTTCTTCTCATTGTTGTAATTATTAAAGTACACTTGCTTGTGGGAGTGAGTGCCTGGAAGAAAGTGTCAGAGTAGAAGAGAGATGGTGTGTCCCTGGGTTTATGAGGGATGCTGGGAACAGAGCACATGGAGGAACAAAAGGAGGGGCAGGACTGGTATCCGACTGGGATGCATCTGTACGGCCAGGCTGTTGTTAAAACATTGAAATGCCACATGCTAATTGATGAAGAGCTGTTGCCCCAGATGCTCCCCATCCCACCACCCTGCCGCCTCCCCAGAGAATTCAAACCTCCCACCAGAGGGTCTGTGGGACCCGCTTCAGCCCCATGGCAGGCCAGCATCCATTTAGCATAGCATGTTCTAAGCCAGAAAAGTTAGGAAGCATCCTGACCATCACCTATGGCAGGTGTGAGGGTGTGATTTCAGAGCCTGAACAGTGTCAGGTTGTGCCAGGGTAAGTCATCAAGTTCTAAGGACTACCTAACATCAAGAGGGCTTCCCAGAAAGCCAGGCTCCGGCCCTGAGTGGAATCTGGACCACTGCTGTGTTGTGACTGATCATTAGGCCCGCCTTTGTCCATGGTCAATGCCAGGATGCGGGAGCAGTGCTGAGCAGTGTTTCCGATCGTCTGCAAAACTGCCACGGAAGACCCTGAAGACCGTGCCCCTCAGTGTCCTTCGTACTAAGACCCATATGATCAATTTCTGCTTGCGATTTCCTCCCAGGGAGAGAAACTGCCTCCATAGATTAATGGGCACGCTCTCTGTTGCCTAGAAACACATCAGTGCGGCTCCCTTTTGCATTTAACCGTCAGGACATTTAGGGCCAAATGTGATGCCCCCAAATATTGTAATCTGCTCAACTTGAAACAACCTAATCCTTTGGCTTCCCCAGATATGTCACGATGTTTTACCTCCATGTTTCCAGTCATCCTAGGCTTTTCCTGTTAATCCCCCCAGGTCCTTTTGGAAGTAAGAAATCTGAAATAAACAATCAGCCCAGCAGCATGGATGATACTCTGACCCTTCAGCTGCCCAGCAGCATGGCCTGGCCTTTGTGTCCTGAGAACTAGAGCCCCTACCCCACCAGTGTCCCCTTGAGTGGAGGAGGCAACCTCTCCCCTGCCTGCGGGGTCCATCCCCCTCCTCTGGCCCCAGCTGTCCACCTCAGCCTAGAGAAAAGGAAGTTTTCCAAGGGACCAGAAACTTCTGGCATCAACTTTGGAGCAGTGCTGTGGCTGAGAGAAGACAAAGACGTCCCCCTCCTTGTTTAGGATGAGGTAGATGAGGAGGGAGTGGGCCTGCAAGGGATTCTGGGATCTGATGTCAGGGGACAGGACTGAGGAGGTTCAGTGCCAGCAGAAATAAAGAAATGCAGAGGAAGAGAAGGAGAGGAGGGGAGGGAGAGAGAGAGAAGGAAGGTCCCCTCCAGCCTGGGAGCCCAAAGGTGCTAGAATAAGGCCTTAGTGGTGGGGAGCACTAGGGCTCCATCAAGCTCCTGCTCCTCCAGGGAGCATAGCTAGGAAGGGGACTCAAGCCAGCCCCCGACTCCCCTGTCCCTTGCAGACAAGGGCAGCCCAGGCTCTCGAAGCACCTCTCAGCAACTGAGCTGACCTAAGACAATCAAGATGCACAACAGGCCCCAGCGTTGCACTCCTCCCTGCCTGGGAGAGTATCCCACCTTGCTGCGGGCCTGCGGGAGCCTGTTTACCCGTTTACCCCTACAAAGAAGAGGACCTCAAACAGAACTGCCCTAGATGTTCCTGCCGCAGCCACCTCCTCAGACTCAGCTTGAGTAGTTAGAGAGTGAGAGGAAACTCTTGGTCTCTGGAGCATGGCTCAGGATCAAATCACAGAAGAGAAACTGATCCAAGAAGTCCTTCTGTCCTATCTGCCCTCTCCAGTGCTTTCCCAGCTTCCTGTTTAAAAGTTCTCCTTCCTAGCCTTAATTGTTCATTGCTTAAACAGAAGCTGGTATTGACTAACTATTTGCTGACCGGCACCCAAGCAGAGGGATATGACAGGTCAGGGCCTGCCCCGGGGCACTAGAGGACCCAAAGACCCCAGTTTATCAGAGCTCCAGGAAGCAGTGCCATTCAGATTCTCTCCCGAGCCCTGCTCCCTTTCCTGGGGGCTGTGGAGGCCTTTTGTCCCTAAACATATACTCCTTTCTTTGCTGTTTCCTGACTCCCAAGGGTAGCTGTGAGTGGGCAGCTGGCTGCCTGCCATTGGCCTATTTTAGGTAAGCCCCCAAGTTCAAACCTCCTACCCCTTCACTCGTCCCAGCTCCTCTATACCCTCTGAGGGCAGAGAACTTTCTCTTTTTACTGTATCTGTTTATCAAAGCATCACTTTGAGGCATGACCTAAACTGTGCTGGGGTGCTGCAGACACCCAGGAGAAGCCAGGTCACCCACAAACACAGCCAAGGTCCAGGCCCTGACTAAGGAAATGGAGCTGCCACCATGGCCGTAGCTGGACAATGACGAGCCTGGGAAGTGGGGCTCCCTGGGGGTCTCAAAGTCCCCACCAGCAACCTCAACATTAACCCAAGGTTTCTGGGTTGTCAGGTTACAGATTTTTACAAAGCCATCTTGACATGTCGGCTTGGATACCCAAAGGCTAAAAGCGATCCCCCATTTTCCTTTGGAAAGAAGGTCCCTAGAAGGTATCCCTGTCTAGTTCCAAAAGCTAGAACCAAAGGCCACCTTCGATTGCACTACCTCCCTTATGTACCACCCCAACAGCCAGCCCATCAACAAGTGCTGTCGAGTCTACCACCCAAATACACCCCATCCACATCCTTCTGCCCATGTGAGCAGGGGCCACCATCACTGCCTTCTACTAGTCACCCTGCACTCATTCCAGTCCTCCAATCTGGTTTCTACTCAGTATCCAACCCCATCCTTCCCCTCATCAGACCCGACAATGGCTTTTCAGGGCTCCCAGGACACAGATGCCCATCCGTAACATACCTTGTGCAGGCGAAAGCTCCCTCCTGCCTCTGCCTCTGTTCCTGCTGCTCTCCTCTGGGGACACTCACCTCCATCCTCCCTTTGGTCTTGTTACCTCCAAGTTGTCCCTCAAGTCTAAGCTCAGACACAACTTCCTTAGTGGATCCATCCCTGATTGCCTGCCTAGAACAGGCCTGCAGAGCCGACTGTGCCTCTTTCTTAGACCACTTGTCACTATACAGTCTTACCTTCATTCGCGAGTTGGTTTTGTTAACGTGGACTCTCACTAGACTGTCAGATCCAGGACAGCAGTGTTGTGTCTTGCTTGCTACTGTCAAGCCAGTGCAGATCCTGGGACTCAGTAGGTTCTCTTAAATGTCTGCTGAACACACTACTGCAGAACTTCCATGACACAACAAGAGAGCAATGACAATATGTAGGTGTGGGCAGACACACTGTGGATTGAACACCCTGTGTTTTGCCTGGCCATCTGCGGCAGACATGTATTTACTACTCCCTGATGCTCTTGTGTGCTCCCTCATTTTCCCAGACCCTGAAACCTGGGTGGGCCATATATTGAGTCTGGACACAGGAGACATAGAGGAACAGAGGCGAGTTCTCACTCTTCCTTCCTTGCCGTAGTGGACTATAGAGGTCACATGTTGAGACGAAGGCAGAGCCATGAGACTAAGCAGCCTGGTCACTGAATTTCTGTGTAGAGGCCAGGGGCCCAACTTGCATTTTGTGTGAATGACAAAGAAATCTATTGTGTTAAGCCCCTGAGATGAAAGTGATAAGCACATGGTGTCAGCTATGTCTCTGTCCAGTGGCTCTCCACGCCCCTATAGAGGGTCCCCTCATGGATACACACATGCGCGCGCACACACACACACACACACACACTCCTTTGATCCTTTTGTGTTGCTCTCATAGCGATGTGTGCTTTTGGTGCCCTCGCCTCCCTGAACCCCTGTTCCAGGCCCCCAGGTCTCTTCCCCATCCCTGTCTTTCCCCATCCGTCAGGTTGACTGGCACCCCCAGCCCTGATCCTCACCTGACTCCCAACTCTCTAATGCCCTGGCAGGACCTCATGTGAATCATGACCCAATAACTATTTAAGGTGTGATGTTTCTGAGGAGCACTTAATCTTTTAAAGAATCAAAATTTTAAACACCTGAAGGAATGACACCCTAATAGTGAAATTTCTGGCATTGACAGGAGAAGGGGCATGTTCCCGGCTCAGCGGAACCTGTCCTGGTTCCTCTGAATCCACTTCGCTCCCTTACAAAGTACCCCTGCAGAGAGGCAGGCTCATCCTTGGCTTCATCCCCTTTCTCCCGACCCCTGCTCTCTTAAAGGACTCAGCTCATACCTTTTCCCCAACCCCTTAGACAAACCTCCTGAAGGCTTCATCCTACAGGTTTCCCAAGGAAGTCAGAGAAACCACTTCTTGAGATTGGGGAGAGAGGATGAAAAAAGATGAGCATAGGGAAACCCCAATAACATTAGCCCTCCCTTCCCCTCTTCCTTCATATGGGCAGGTTAGAGATCAGGAAAAAGGTTTGGGAGATAGCTATGTGTGAGTTGGAATCCTGCCTCCTTTACATACCTGCTGTGTGACCCTGGGAAAGGCACTTAATCTCTCTGAGCCTCATCTATATAATGAGGACAATCACTCCTGCTTCTTAGGGTTGCTCCGAGGATTAAGTGAAGAAACACATCTGAAAGTCCCTGCCTTCTAATGGATGTGGCATAAATGGCCATTCCTTTCCCTCCCCAACCCAAAGCCAAGTCTCCATGTGACCATTGAACAGACGTAAGAACCAAGGGGACAGATAAACCAGCCCACTGCCTGCCCAGCCTCTCCATTCTTAAAAAGGAGAGGGGAAAAAAGCCTTTTATGGCCATTTATTAAGAAGGGGCTCTAAGAAAATATGAAAGGGGGTGGCTCCATAGTGTAATGGTTAGCACGTCTGCTTGACACGCAGGAAGTCCTGGTTTCATGACCCAGGTGGAGTCACGGATCATATTCCAGGTGCACACAGCATACTCAGGCCCCCAGAGTGCACCAGGGGCACCAGGCCCCAGGTGCGACAGGCCCCGGGTGCACACAGCAAGCATGTAGGAGGAGTCACCCCGCCTTCAGAGATCCAGTTCTCAAGGGGAAAACAGTAACATCCATAGGTCAGGGGTGGGAGTGGGGGAGGGGGATAATTAAAGAGGGGGAAAAAATGAAAATGTTTCATTTAATGTATTTCAGGCTTTTGGGATAAGCTTTTATATGTCTTTGCAGCCACCAGGGTTACTAATGTACCACCGGACATGGGTGCCTCTCACCTATGGAGAGCAGCACCACAGACCAGTGAGAAACATGGGGAAGGGGACGGCACGGCATCTAAAACTGTGCCCAACAGCATCCAAGGGACTACCGGAGGACCACATGTGTGTGGTCAAGATGAGTCACATGCAGACAGACCCCGGTGATAAGCTCTGTCAAGCAGGAGTATTCAGGATACCTAGGAGAACAGACAGGGGCAACTCACTGTGTTGGAGTAAGGCAGCCATAGAGTCCAGGAAGACAGAGCCTTGAAAGATAAGGACAAAGTAGCAGGAGGTAGGGGTGCAGGATTCCGGGCAAAGAGGAATGCAGGTGCAAAGGCCCAGAGGCATGAGGTTGCACGATGTGTCAACAGAACCATAAACACCCAGGTAGGGCAGGAGTAGAGGGGACAATGAAGCAGTGGATGAGGCTGAGAAGCTGAGAGAAGTGGGGGGCTAGAGGGGGGGCCTAGGCCATGAAGGGTCCTAGGCTCTGGGCTAAGGAGCTGTTACTTTATCTGTTAGCAGTAGAGAGCTACAGAAAGATTTATATATATGTGATATTTAATATATAGAATAACATATAAATGATATCATATATAAGTAATAATATAAATAATATATATATTTTTTCAATCATAGTAAAATATTCATGACAAAATTTACCATTTTAACCATGTTTAAGTGTACAATTCAGTAGCATTAAGTACGGTCACAGTGTTCTGCAACCATAACCACTAATCATCTGTAGAACTGTTGTCATCATCCCAAACTGACACTCTGTACCCATTAAATAGTAACTCCGCATTCCCTCTCCCCTCAGCTCCTGGCAGCCACCTTTCTATTTTCTGTCTTTAAAAACTGACTATTCTAAGTACCTTATATAAGTGGAATAATACAATATTTGTGCTTTCATGACTGACTTATTCTGCTTAGTATATGTCCTCGAGCTTCATCCATGCTGTAGCAGGTGTCAGAATTTCATTTTTTTCTTCATTTGTTAAATTGTGGTAAAACAAACATAACATAAAATTTATCACCTTAGCCGTTTTTAAGTGTAGAGCTCGGTGGCATTAAGCATTCACATTATTGTGCAACCATCACCACCGTCCGTCTCCAGATCTCTTCATCCTGCAAAACTGAAGCTCTATAGCCATTAAACAATAGCTATGAAAGAATTTTTAAAGTGGAATTGTTAGATAATTATTAATAATTGAAGTAATTAATTTAAATTTAATTAGATATTTAAATAACCTAGCTTCATCTGTACTTTAAAAAAGATTCTTCTGGCAGTCATGTAAAAGAGAGGTTTGTGTGGACGGGCACTGAAGGCAGGGAAGCTAGGCGGGAGGTTATGAAACCCAGGCCATGGATAGCGAATCCCTTTCATCTCATGCACCAATTCTGATAGATTGGTAGTGGCCGCCTGGGGCATTATGTTGAGAAAAGAAAAAGTGCACCGATTGACTAATGATGTCTGGCAGGGGCACAGGATAAGAGAAATGTGATATGAATGCGAGAGCTTTACCAATCCTGGGCTAAGCAGAGATGGTAAGAGCCCATCCTAGAAAGAAAAGAACAGGCAGTGTGAGAGACATTTCAGGTCGAAATCTCAGAACTTAGTGATTTATTTATCAAATTGGCTTAGGAACAGGAAAGTTGACTTGCAAAATTCTGGCTTAGGCATCTGGTACCACCAATGAATTCTGGAAGATAGGTAGGAAACAAATTCTGATTTAGACTTGTGTTTGAGGTGCTTGAGGAATATCTCAGGTGAGGTCCAGAAGAGGTGGACATACATGTTTAGAACTCTGGGAGAAGAGATAATAAGCTCGAGGTGGTTTGTAAAGCTGGACCTTACATGTGGCAGGGGAAGCTAGGGGAGAGGTGAGGAGGAAGGAAAAGGTTGTAGAAGGAGTGGGGAGGTGGGCTGAACACAGGCCTGAGGAGTATCAACATTCAGAGGAGCCAGGGAGGAAGGCCAAGAAGGAATGGTCAGAGATGGAGGAGGGGGCTTTGGAAGAGAGGATAGAGCAGTGGAAGAGGACAGCCATGTGGGATGCTGCACAGAGGATCTCATTCAAGGTCAAGAGTAAAGCAGCCCCAATGTTTTCAGTGTTCCTCTCCGTCAGAGCATCTTTCCAGGCTTTTTTGGAAAATGTTCTCACTCTGAAGGAGCACTGAGAGGAGGGGTGTCCCCACCCATGAGGATGAGGGAATCACTCAAGTGGGCATGGGAAGAGGAGCAGTGCTTGGGATGAGATCACACAGGTGTTTGTTTTATTTCTTTAACATGTATGATCGAGGTCTATACACTGTTCTATGTGATATATTTCACAATAGAGGTCAAAAGTAAAAAAATAAATAAATAAATTTTAAAACAGGCACACAGGGGACAAGTCCTAGAAGACAAACTCTCCCTAAGCTGTTTGGTGTCCCCTCCAGATGCCACCTCTGTCCCTCAGCCAAGTAGGTGATTTTCCATTTGGCCATGAAGTGTCTATTACAGCCCCAAATCTCTCCTGAGAACCCTGAAGAGCAAATTGGAGCTTGGGACACATCTTCCCCCTCTGTGGCTCCTCACGCAGTCACCTGCAGTGTGTGCTATTGCCTGTGCACAGCTGTACTTAGTTCCCATCAAACAAATCACCAAAGGTTTGTTCGTAAGCCACTAGGCTCACAACCAGAAGGGCAGAGGGTTTTGGAAATCATCTCAACTACCCTTTTATTTTAAAGCCAGAGCTAAACCCAGGCCCCAACTCACAGGCTGATGTTCTTCCCACCCACCTCCAGGCTTCTGGAACCCAGGTTTGAAACCAGGGCCTGCTCACCCTGAGATTCCAGCCTCTGCCCCTCAAGTCCTGCACTCCAGGCTGTCAGCTGCAATCTTTACCTCCTGTCACTGGCCAAATCTTCCCCCACCCTCTCCTCTTCTTCATACCCCTGCCCCCTAGCCCACACCCCTCCTCAGATAAAGCCAGCTGGGGGCGGGGACCCCTTGGGTGACAGATGGGCCATGTACTGTTTTCGCTTGTCATGCGGGCATACAGAATGACAGACCTTGGGAACCAGGCATTAATATCGAAGATTTATAGGCAAATCTGTCACGGCTGAAGGCACTTCCCCCAAAGTTGGCTCGGCCTGAAGGTCGTTTTTAGGAGGTGATAAGTGCAAAAAAGATGTCCTCGCCCGCCCTCCTGGGCCCTCCTCCTCTGGGGCAAGAGCTCAGGGTTCATAGAAAGAATTAGAGAAAAGGAGGCAGAAATAAAACATCTCCAAATGAGAGTCTGAGCCCCTAGCCCACACACTCCCTCCCTTCCCACCCTCCCTCCACACCAGGATCCTCAAATGTGTTCACACATGGCTAGGAGGTACCGAGGAGGGCCATGGGAGGAAAAAGGGGCAGAGGATGCTTGTGGGCAGCTCCTAGGGATGCCACTGTGTGCCCAAAGGCTGAGCCACATGAACCACTTCTCTGGCTCTCTGAAAGTGATGGCTTGGGGGATGGCGAGGGGAAGAGAGCTATGCCTTGCCCAGGCAAAGGGGCCCTGCTCCAAGGTTGCACAAGCTCAGACCAGCTTCTGATCTCAGGACCCACCTGAGAGCTTGAAGCTGCCCTGAGAGGCCTGGAGGAGAAATCAATCACCGCTCCAGTCTTCCTAGTGAGGAGCAGAGGTCAACATCCATCCATTCACCAAATATTTACCCAGAGCCTGCAGGGTCACAGAATAGAAGAGCTGAGAGGGCCCTCAGAGGCTGACCAGGCAATGGCCCCATTTTACGAATGGAGAAACTAAGGCTCAGAGAGGAGAAGTAAGAGTCTGAGTCCATTCAATCTCTGGCGCCGCACTGGGGGCTTAGCCTGTCAGCCAGGCTCTCAACCTGCTGTTTGCTCTGAGGAAAGCCCAGTACTAGGCATGAGTGGGAAACAAGGATGGATAAAGAAGAGGCAAGACTTATGCATGTGGTACTAAAACCACAGTGGGAAAGAGCGATGATATCAGCTAATGCACTCGTTCACCTCACTGTCACAGAGGCCCTAAGAGTAATGTTACTTCCCCCATTTCACCAAAGAAGAAAGTGAAGCATAAGTCTAATGGTCACTAGTTGTCAGAATTCAGGGCCCATATTCTGACCACCATACTCTACTGTCTCCCAGGAAAAGGCACCCTGACAAACACAACCATAGACAGGCCTTGATTAGCTGCCGATGTTTGGCCAATGAAGGCTGGGCTCTCCGAGAGAGGAAAGGGCTCCTTGGACTGAGGCAGTCTCTGAAGGCTTTCTGGAGGAGGCGGCAGAGACATTAGAATGGAGCCAGAGCCTTCCTAATAGGAAGCCTCCAGATTCAGGATTGTCAGCACACACTATGACCCATCCCTGAGAAATTCACCCTGTTGGCCTCACCTGGGGGACTCCCTGGAGGAAGGGGCCACTGGACCCAGGGCAGAACAAGCTGGCCTGGTGGCTTGGCAGTGCAGGCTACACTAGCAGCTGGTGCCCCAGCACTGCGTCCAGGGGGCAGGAGAGGCAGCAGGAGCCGGCATCCTGGACTCTGGAGCCTGGCATGCGAGCGGTGCCATTCCTGGGTTATAGATGAGCTAAATTAGCTGTGACGCTCATTAGTGGCAGCTCCTAATTAGTGAAAATTAATATTGGCTTTGATAAAGATGTTGGCGCCAGCTCTCCGAGATGGAGGTATTATCGACCTTGTCAGCAGGGCTAACGCCTGGGTAAGTGGAGGTGACAGAGGGACTGAGTGGATAAAAGGTCACTAGGGAGGAGACACAAGGCTCTCTGGAGCACAGTCCTGCTGCAGCTCTCACCCTTGGGGCAAGGCTATGAGCATTCCCTCCCAGGGCTCACCTGATCCTCCAGCCATCATTCTGCAAGGCCTATCCCCACAGGAGAGATGCTTCTGGAATCCCCAGGCCGACCAGTGGTGACAGCTGGCGCCGGGGCCAGTGAGCCTTCACCTATAACTACCTTTAATATTATTTGGCTATTATGTGTCCCAGGCAGTGTATTAAATGGTTTCACACATATTTAATGCCTCCAAAACCCCTGGAAGCAAATTCTTCCATTATCTCCATTTTACAGAAGAGGAAAACGAGGCTTGGGGTCGTTCAGTAACTTGCCTTGGGACATATGAGTAGCAGGATTGGAAACCAGGCAGTCTGACTCCATAGCCATGCTCATAACCTCTGTATCACTCTGTTCCTCTCCTCAATGCCATTCCCCAAAACAGGCAACCTAGAGGCCAGCACAGCATAGGACATCCAGCATCTAACACCATGGGTGATCAACACATATTTAGGAATGAGCAAACGAATAAGCAGAGGGGACTCTGAGTTCTTCCAGAGTGTTTCTAGTTATTTACTTTTTACATTTTCTTTCTCAATTGGCTTAGTACTATGGAAAACCTGAATTTCAATTTGGGGCCACTAAGACATCTCTCTTTAAACTGCCTAGGACAGTCTCCAGACTCTACATCCTAGAATGTTGCCGCTCTGGCCAGGGGGACACACGGGAGGACCCCAGCTTCCCAGGCAGGGACTGGCGACCTCAGCTCTCCAAGACCCTGGCTACGCCATTCCCAAGTGACCAGCTCTGGTCCCTCATCCCTCAGGCCTCCTGGGAAGTAACTTGTCTTCCCTTCACCTCAG
Organism: Pteropus alecto; assembly: GCF_000325575.1. Classification (NCBI taxonomy): domain Eukaryota; kingdom Metazoa; phylum Chordata; class Mammalia; order Chiroptera; family Pteropodidae; genus Pteropus; species Pteropus alecto. The sequence goes on from NW_006438113.1 coordinate 12,602,218, forward strand.
TCCCTGTTCCCCAGACGGGGAAGCTGAGTCCTGCCCAGGTAATAAGGGAAAGTAACAGATACATCTATTTTTAATCCAAATAAAGGAAAAATGTTTGCCACCATGGAGTTTATAAAAATAACAATGCATTATTCAGGCATTAATAATAATAAAGATGTCAAACTGTCAGATAAGAAGTTAATCTCATTCGGGCACAATTAAAGACGCTATTATCCCACCACCTGGGGCCACTTTGGCTCTTACCACTCAGCAGGCTTAATAGATAAAGGGCCATGCCAAGATCACAGGAGGCAGAGGTCCTGCCAGCCTGTTCAACCCACCACTGACCACTCCCTCAGTGAGCCCAGCACAAGGATGCAGGCCTTGCTTGGCTGTGGCGGACCCGGCAGAACCTTCAGGGCCAAAGGATGAGGGCAGAGCAAGCTGCAACCTGAGTCTGTATGTCTACCACTGACCCATGCCTTCTCTGGGTGAGTGATTCCTGGGCCAGTCCTCAGTACAAACAGAGGGGACCCTGCCGACAAGTCCCTAAAAATCTGAGAGGGTCCGACCAGGAAGAGAGAGCACTGTTCGTGTGGAGCAGAGAGGGAATCCAATTCAGGGAATCAGTCACATGGGTGACAGAGTTGCTGAGAGGCCAAGCAGGGGATGATGGTGCAGTGACCCAGGGATCAGGAACGGCAGGAATCCACCTCTGCCAGCTCTGCACCAGAGGGACAAGAGAGGAAGTGTAATTTCCAAAGCCTGAGGGCTGTGGTCACCTGGTGAGAGCTGGAGCCAGCACTCAAGGAGAGAGCGAGGGGAAGAAATACTCTGGCTTCTCCCCTCCTCCAGGGGCCTCCTGTTGGCAAAATCCAACGGAAGCCAGCTGCCCTGGGAGTCAGTAAGGCAGTTTCCAGGGGCAGTTCCCTGTGAATGGATCTGAGGCTAAACAAGCTTAGGACTAGCCCAGCCCTGACACTGATTCATCTACCGTTTACTGAGAACTGAATTCATCCTAGGCACACCTGAGATGTGGGGGATATGAACACACATTGGAAACCACATCAGCCCTCAAAGCAATTACTGCCTAGTGAAGGGAATAAACACATAAACAGAGCATTTCTATGTAATGTGATAGGTACTAGGCTGTATCACAGGCCATAAGAGGCCAAGGGATAGACCATAAAGGAACTTCAGGAAGGCTTCGTGGAAGAGAGACATCATAAGATGGATGAAGGAAAAGAAAGAGGAAAGGAAACCTAGAAAGAGCACATTGGGCAGCAGGAACTGTGTGAACAAGGTGCTGAGGCAGGAAACAGTGGAGTGTGAGCAGGTTCCAGGAGTTCCCATGGGGCCAAGACAAGTGGAGGAGCCTCTGGCCCTTTCAGTGCAGTTGCCAGGGCACACTTGGGCCCACATATCCTGAGCTGGAAGAGGTGGCCACCTGGATATCATTGGCCAGGGGGTGGCCACCTGGATATCACTGGCCATGGAACAACTGGAAAGGAAATTTCACCATGGAGGCAGAGGGTGCTTTCCTAGGAAGCAGCACTGCTGAGTGGGAGGAGACCAAAGAGGAACTGTCACAGAGGTCAGAGAGAAGCAGGAGGGCACCTGAGAGCAGTGAGTTCGGTCACGAGTACCTGCAAGGTCAAACCCAGTAGAGAGTCTGGGAGGTAAGGTCTGAAAACTGCCCAACAGGACTGGGCAATGGGAAGGCTACTGGCTAGCTTTAGTGTGAGCCATGTCAGTGGACTGTGGGAGCAGGAGCTGGGCTGCAGAGAGTGGGGGAGGAAACAGGGGACTGAAGTCAAGAGTGAGAGAGTGTAGACCACCCCATCGAGAAACCTGGTTGCACAATCCATAAAATTAAAACTCTGCTCTTCAAAAGACACTGCCAAGACAATGAAGACAAGCTACAGAGTAGGAGAAAATATTTGCAAATCACACATCAGATAAAGGACTCCTATCTAGAATATAAAAGAACTCTTAAAACTCAATAACAAGTAAACAAAGAACTCGTTTTGCGAAAATGGTCAAAGGTTTGAAAAGCCGTTGCTCCAGAGTGGATATATGAATGGCAAATAAATACATGAAAAGATGCTCAACATCATTAGTCTTTAGGGAAATGAAAATTAAAAATCACCATGAGCTACCACCACACACCTACTAGAATGACTAAAATTAAAAACCCCTTCCATAACAGAGGCTATCAGGGGCTGAGGGAAGGGAGAATGGAGAGTTACTGTTTAACGGGTACAGAGTTTCTGTTTGGGAAAGTAAAAATGTTCTGGAAACGGTAGTGATGGTTGCACAGCATTGTGAAAATACTTAATACCACTGAGCTGTATACTTAAAAAGGGTTAAAACGGTAAATTTTATGTGATGTATATTTTACCACAATTAAAAAAAGACCTCCCATGCCAAGTGCAGGAAAGTGGAGCAACTCGGAAATAGGACAACCACTTTGAAAAACAGTTTGGTAGTTTCTTAAGAAGTTGAACGTGTACATACGATTTAGCAATTCCACTCCTAGATATTTTCCCAAGAGAAATAAAAGTGTTATGTCCACATAAAGTACATGAATGTTCATTGCAGCCTTATTTGGATTAGCCATAAACTGGAAACAAGCCAAATGTCCAACAACACGTGAATAAATAGACAAATCGTGGTATATCTTTACAATGGAATACCAATTCAACAATAAGAGGAATGAACTATTGATACAATGATACAAATGGATCTCAAAATAATTACACTGAGCAAAAGAAGACAGAAAAAATACATGCGGTATTAGCCCGTTTACATACAATTCTGGAAAATGCAAACTAATCTATAGAGACAGAAAGTAGATCAGTAGTCACTTGGGGAGAGAGTGTGAGAGGGGTGGAAAGGGGGGCTTACTAAGGGGTAAGAGAAAACTTTGTGGGGGGTGATGGATATGTATCTTGATTGTGGTGATGATTTCAAGGGTATACACATATCTCAAAATTACCAATTATGTACTTTAAATGGTGTCATTTTCATATGTCAATTAAACATCAATAACACTGTAGAAAAGTTTGTTTTTTAAAAGGAGTTTGAATGAAAAAGGAATGAAAGTTGCTGGAGGGTGACCCAAGGTCCAGGAGGCTGTGTTTTAGGATGGAAGAGACATAAGCTTGTTTTGGGGCTCTTAGGGGTCAAGGGAGCTGCTGAGCTTTCCTCAGGCCCACAGAGAAAGAGCCTAGGAGAAGGACAACCCCTGAGAGCCAGCGTGAGGGCAGCTGAAGTCCTGAAGGCAGAAGGGCCTCAGTGGGACCTGTATTGGAGGAGAATGTTCTGGAGGAGGCAAGGAGCTGAAGGCAGAAGCACTGAGTCATCCGCCTCCCCAACCCCGCGACCAGCTCCAGCAGCGGAAGTGTGCGGTGTCTATGTAAGAAAGCTTGTTTACTAGGGAACCAGTGCTCCACATAAATGGGACAACAGTAACCACAACCAAGGAAGGGTGCGGGAATCGCACATATGGACGGTTCCCGGAGCCACGGTGACAGCCCGGATCAGCAAGGATTCTGTGGAGGACACCTTGGCAGGGACGACGTGGGCAGAGGTGAGCTGAAAAGTGCAGAGCGACTGCCCAGTGGGTCCTCAGGAAGCACCGAGGAGCACCCTGAGGGTGCTCGCTTCAAGACCACATGGTTCCCCTTGACACTCGCTTGCCAGGGCGAAGATGGCCTTTCCAGTGCAGGTTGTTCCGCCACGGTGCACAGCAGCTCTCCCGGAAAACCGGCCCCAAATTCTCATGTTCAGGATCACCCTAGACACAGTGAACTGGAATCTCAGGGACTCTCCCCTCCAGCTGAACTCTCTGCACCTCCTGCTCCCCTGCCAAGGAGACCCTGCCCCACAAAAGAGCCCCAGTGTGTATACTAGAAGGTTCCATGGGGAGTAAGGTCGGTTCTGGAGGCTGGGGAAGAGGGGCATAGACTGGCCTCTGGCCCACAGCTGCTGACAGCCCGCTACAAACCACTCTTCTAGCCGCTTCCTCTTCTGCCCAGAGACTGAGATTTCTGACTCACGATGGTGTGTGCGCATGTGTGCTTGCAGGTATGCATGTGTGTACACACTCATGTGCACACATGTGTATAACCATTTCCTAAGCTCTTTTCCAGAAACGCCTCTTTTTCCCTGACCCAATTTCTAGGTGAGTCCCAAGTTTGGCTTTAAAGTGACATAGCTGCAGGGCCAGGCAAGGCGGGAGCTGGATTGGTGGAGCTGGGGGTCAGGTCACACTGGGCATTGGGCAGCATGTGGACTGAGTCAGAGGTCAGAGCTGGCCGTCAGGGTTTGTTTCACCCCCTACTTCCTCTCTGAAGAAAAAGAAGTAAGGGTCTGCCCACCCTCACCTCCATTTCCTGAAGAGAGCATCAGGAAATGAACCTCCTAAGACCAAGACACAGGGGCATTGGAAGCAAAGGACCAAGGTAAAGAGGGCTTGATGACTACCAGGTGGTGGTAAGAGTGGTGTTGGGGCACTGGCCGTGAGTCAGGAGGCCTAGGTTCTCATTCTATCTTTGCTGTAACTTGCAGTATGACCTTGGGATGCCACCTACCCTCAGTTTGCTCATCTGCAAAATGGGAAGAATAACGTTAGTCAACACATAGTGCCGTCTAGGTTCCAGGCACTATTCTAAGCTTTCAACGTACACTGTTTCTGCGTACCAGCTCTGGGTGGTAAATATCATCATCATCATCCTCACTTTATGGATGAGGAAGCCCAAGCTCAGAGAGGTTAAGTCACTTGCCTCAGGGCTCACAGGTGGTAGGTGGCAGTCAGGCTTTGAACTCCAGCAGTCAGCTCCCATGCTCTTAACCATGCACTATACTACGCCTCACTCAACTTCACAGGCTTGTGGTACTGGGGATTCATTAAAGGACTTTGTTGAAGGTGTGCATCAGTGGCTCTCGAAGGGTGGTCCCCAGACCAGCATCATCAACATCACCTGGAAACTAGTGAGAAATACAAATTCTCAGGCTCCACCCCAGACCTGCTGAATCAGAAACTCTGGGGATGGGGCCCAGTAGTCTGTTTCAGCAAGCCTTCCAGAGGATGGTGATACATGCCAAAGTCTGAGGACCACTGGTACACATTATCCACCCACCCACAAAATGTTCTTATTCAAGTTCGCATTTTTATATTCATAAGCTTAACTCACTGAAATTAGATGGCTGTCCCCAGAAGCCCAGATACCCTTTCTGGGGCTTCCAAAGTGCCTCATTCAGCCATTTTGTTTCATGCCAGCCCCTCCTCACACCTCCTCCTACCATCAGCCACAAAGAAACACATTTGGTGCCACAAAGAAAAAAGAGCTAATGTCCTTTAAGTGATAATAACCCCAGAGCTCACCCCACAAGGACACATCCGTACATACCCACTCACACAGGGACACGCACACACTGCAGGAGGTGGCCCTGGAAGGGGAGGGGAAGCTAAGTCCCCTGCTTTACGGAATGGGCCTGTGGTGCTTTGACTGTCTCCAGGGTGCGGCAGCAGGAGCCAACCAGCCAAGGTGGGGCGACATTTACTTCTGAACATCCTACCCCTCCCATCCTCAGGAGGAAAATTATGACTTTCTCAGGGAGCACGGTTTTATTTTTATTTATTTATTTTTTTCATGTTTTTTTCTTCTCCCCTCGTTCAGCACATGGCACTAATTTATGACTATTTTTCTAGGTCCACTGAAATAAGAGGGTAATGGCTTTCAGCCGTTTGCTTTCTCTCACCTGTCATTCACTGCCAGCTACCTGACAGGACTGCAGACAATGTTCCAATCACTGGGGCTGTTTTTTTTCCCCCCAGGGAAGCAAAGAATTCATAGTGGCTGTGAAGAGAGTTATTTCATTCCTGGACAGAACAACACCAGGTAAACAGCCGTAAAAATTCATAACCAGCAGAGGCTGCCTCTGGCCAAGGGTGGGCACATCGCCCACAGGCCCCCCGCTCTGAGCTGACCTCGCTAGGATCCTGAGAGCTGGGTGGCACTCGATGACTCAGAGCCCTTGGTTTCTATTACCGCATCAACTCCAGCCTCTCAACCTTGAGTAGGTCACGCTGCTTCTTTGTACCTGAAGCTGCTACCTGGAGAGAATGTTCTTTGCCCTTAGGACATGGGGGGGTAGTGATGGTCAGGCGTGGAGAACAGTGGTCTAGAGCCCAGGCGTTCCCCAGAGAGGCTGCCTGTCCCCAGCTGAGTGACTGTGGGCAGGCTGTTGAGTTGCTCATTTGAAAACAGAGAAACTACCAGTACTGTTCAACCAAATTTGCTGCAATCACAGAAACATTCTCTGTGCTGTCCAATACAATAGCCACTCCATGCAGGTGGCTACTGAACACTTGAAATGTGGCCAGTGTGAATAAGAGAAGAGTTTTATATTTTTATTTAACTATAATTAATGTGAATTTAAATAGCCACATGCAACTAGTGGCTACTGATTTGGGCAACGCCACACTATATTTTTCCATGTGCTTGAAGTATTTCGTACAGAAAAGAATGAAGATAGGATTATAGTGCCCTTGTCCTGGGTGCTTGTAAGGACTGAGTGAAATAATGCCAATAAAGCCTTGGCACCTAGTTGACCCTCCATCAGTGACAGCTCTCATTGACTCTATGGAACAGAAATGGAAGGACAAAAGGGAAGGTGATTTGAATCCGGTAGAAGGGCACTTTGGGTAACTTACTGTCCTGTCATTAACTTTCAGTGTAATTGGCAAGGAGCGCTCACTGCCATGAGTGAGGGGCACAGGAGACACATGACCAGGATCAACAATCAACTGTCCACAGCAGGTCCTGTTGTCCTGCAGTACTGTCATCCTCCTCCTTCTCTGCTCAACCATCCTCCTCCCCAACCCCCACCCCTCACACTTGGCATCGCCCAGAACTGCGAAGGCGAGTCCTTTGCCCAGGCGAGTCCTTTGCCTGGCACAGTGGGGCTGAGCAAAATTGCTTCTGGGGACAAGTCCTCATCACAGATAACTGGCAGGTCTCATGAGACCCCTCTTCTCCAGAGCCAGATCATCCAGGAGACACAACGGGATCAGCTGGGACTCGCTGACAAGCTTCCCTGGATTTTGGTCTTGCTTCCACTGTCAATTGCTTCTGTGACTGTGGGCAAGTTAACTGTTTTCTCTGAGCCTCAGTTTCCTCATCTGTTACATAGAGACATAAATATCTACCTGATGGGTTATTATAAAGATTTGATACAATAATGTGTACAAAGTGCCTGGCACCTCACAGGTGCTCAATATATAGAAGCTGTGATTACTACTGTCATTACTATTATGCAGAGGTAGCAGAACACACTGGTTTAGAGGCTAGTTGCTGGTTCCAGAGTTCAAATCCCAGCTCCACCTCTGCTCACCAGCTGTATGATCTTGGGCAAGTCACTACAATTATTTACCTCAGTTTCCCCATCTATAAAGTAGGAATGATAATAATAGCACCTTCCTCGTGGAGTTGTTATAGGATTAAAAGAGCTTTCAGCAGTTATTGACACAAAGTACTAAATGTGCTGGTTAAGTTAAAATATTCTAATGAGGCCTCAAGATAGGGTGGTGGGTAGACAGGGATACACCTTCCTCAGAAAAAAATGACAATGTAAGAAACCCCCCAGCAGGCCTGAGCTTTGATCTGCTGATGGCAGGACATTGCCCCTACCAAAGCAAAGGGGAGAAAATGAGGAACTCAGAAAAAAACTTCAGGCAAAACAGAGCAGTTCTAACTTGAAGACGCCTTTGACCTCGAGGGTCCTGGCTCTTGGACACCCCAGAGACTTTACACCCACTGATGCTTGGTCACGAGTCAACATCCTGATTTACGGACAAAGACTGGCAGGAGGGTTGGCTGGTAAGAGAATGCTAGTTTCCTCCACCTTTTGTCCTGCCTTCCCGGCCACTCACGCACCTCTTGCAGAGCCAGACAGAGGGGCTGAGAAAGGGGACCTCTTGAAGATGAGGAATTGTGTTGGGGAGGGAGAGAGGATGACCCTGTCCTCATTCCTCATTATTCTTTTCATGGCAGAGGACTGGACAGAAAGAAAATAACTGGAAAGGAAAAGGCAACACTTGTTGCCAACTGGGAGGGGGCAGGCTGGCATGAACCAGCCTTGATGGTGTGCCAGGCTCTGTGCTGGGTCTATGTCACATGTCATAGGTTACAGCCCATGTCATCTCACCAAATGAGGGTGCCATGTTGGAAAAGGGACAGCACCCCAGGGCTCACAAGCAGCCTGTTTTCTCAATGTGGCCCCTAATCTAATTTCAGAATGCAGCTTCCTTATTGCCACTTCGCAAATAGACTCAGATATTTATATTGTTGGAATTAAAAAGCAGTGCCGCTTTTCTCATTGACATAGTTCTAGTCAATAAAGTAGATAATCCAAATTGTAAAAATATAGATCGTCCTCCCCACCCCCTGCCCCCTATGACACTCAGTGAGGCTATTTGCATTTTAGATGGAGGGAAATGCAGCTGGTAGATATCTTAATTTTCCTAAATTGGCCTTCAGGCAAAGTTAGAGTTTGCTCGCACTTGGATCCAAGGCTCTCTGAGATCAGGGGTCCTGCCTAGGCACTCCCCGTGAGTGTCTTCTAGTTTTCTGTGTCCAAAGAGTTAGGCAGGGCGTGACCAGGCTCACGGGGACATTGAGCTGCCAACATCCGAACAGACTTTTGCTTTTACAAAGCATCTGTACAGGCGAGTTTCCCCAGGCAGGACAGGAGTTACCATCCCTGCCACCAAGCACCTGGTGGGCCCGGGCCCTGTGCTCACCATATTCATTATTTCACTCGACAATCACATCAGCTCTGTAAAGTACACAGGGCCAGCCCGCATTGTATAGGTGAGAAAATGGGTTCCCATAGGTGAAGGACCTGGTGGGGGCTTCAGCATGGTCGAGGCAGGGCCAAGGCTCAGAGCGCCTTCCTCTAGCTCTGGGCCTCAAATACCACGCTGGGAGTGCTCAGCCAAGAGCTAGTGATGGATGGCTTGGCTGTTGACTGTGAGGACAGCGGGTTCACTCTTCCCTGCTCTGGGCTGGAAACATCCACCCCTCCACCAGACCCACATCTCCCTGGGCAGGATTCCCTTGAAGCAGATGGGGGAGGGGGCGCCTGAGGAGGGAAGCAGCTCCCTTCTCCTTAATTGACTGTAAATTGCTCCAGAGCTTTTAATGAAGGCCGTCAGGAGTAATTATGTCCGCTGCTGAGAGGCCACTCTGTGTAAACACAAAAGGCGGGGCTGGGGGCAAGCGGCTCTCCTGAATTTCTCATCCTCCTCCGGCACCCTCTTAATTCACACATCTATTACCCCAGAATGAGCCCCAGCTGAGGTGTAGAGAGCACAGGAGATGTTCCAGTAAAGGCACCTGCAAGATGGTCAGGCAGGCAAGAGACGGCACCTGGGGAGCCCAGCCCAATGTCCCTAGGACAAGACGCCACCAGGGCTGTGAACTGAGCAGGACTGGATGAGGGAGGACACACACAGGCTTGGGAGCCAATTCCAGATGTTGAGAAGCAGCATGGTGAGTGCAGTGGTCTCGCACTAGGGTCCCCAGGCTTCCAACTGCATTATCTAAGAACTTGGTGGAAATGCAAATTCTCAGGCCCCAGGCCAAACCTACTGACTCGGAAACTCAGAGGATGTGGGTGGCCATCTGTGTTGCGACAAGCCCTCCAGGGGTTCTGCACTGCTGGTGGGGGGGAAAGAACACAATGGGAGAGGCCTGTTATCCTAACTTTACAAGAAGAAGAAACTGAGGCCTGAAGAGCTGAGCAGTTTACTCAAGGGCACGCAGGGGGAATGGAGCCAGACCTGCCCTGGGGGTCAGATGCTCAGGTTCAAACCTTGGCACTGACAATGAAGGGGCCCTTTGACTATGGACAGGTCACTAACGCTTCCTCATTTACATAGTGGGGGCAGTTAGGGGTTGTCGTTAGGATCAATTGCATGGAAACCCCACACAGGGTCTGTAAGTTGTTTTCATCCCCAGTCTCTGCCATCACACTCCTAGTCCTGTGATAATGACAGGGCACAGAGATGAGTGAGGATGGAGGAGACGTGGATTGTGTTAAAAATGACAGAATGCTGGTGCTGGCACTGGATCACTCCCATCCCCACGGCACCAACTATTAGTACTCTGGACCCCTGCCACAGGGAAGTGCCTGCCACCTGAGCTGTCCCTTGTGTATGTAGTGTGCCTCACTGCCATTTCCCCTCCTGGATGCCTCTCCCTCAGAAAGGCTTTCCTGACCTAAGGCTGTCACAGACCAGGGATAAATCTGCTCTTGGGCTGGGACAGATGCGTAAGGCATAACACACAGAACAGGTGCCACCTGTGTGCCACTCCCCGTGCCAGGCTTCGCAGGGGCCACTGAGAAAGGTCATCAGTGCTCCTTGTCGGCTGACTGCACTTTCCAGGCGACTCACTAAACAAGACTTTAAGACGAGGTCCCTGCCCTCAAAGAATTTACAACTTGTCTGTTGGCCGGCTCCACCCTAGATGGCCCCTGGCATGCCATGGGGCTGCAGGAGGGACCAATTAGGACAAACACCCAGGGGCCCCAGGCTGAGCTGTGCTGTCAAGGCCCCACAAGGGGCTTTGCTCCCCTGTTCTCGTGCCCTTGTGTGTCAACATCAAGCAAGGCTGATCCCACGAGGACACCTCCCCCATAGTGTACCAAGTCCCCGCACCACAGAACTGCTCTAATCTGCAGGGGAACTTGCCAACCTGCAGAGACAGTGTCCCTAGCAATGGGGCTGGGCTGCCCCCAGAGAGATCAAAGAGATTCGTTTCAAGGCTCTGGTCTCCTTGCCTCCACTCTACCTGAACTGTCCGAGGCAGCCTGGAGCCAGAGGCCAACACAGAGACCCACCAGGTGGGCAGCACTGCCCTCACCCCACATTCCAGGGCAGCTTAGAGTGAACGAAGCAGGAGGGACAATGACTTGCATTGCAATGAGGCCAGAAGCTGCTGCTTCTGGGTACCCAGACAGGGTGAGCGGGGTGCCTGGGCCCCGTCAGCACTGCTCACTGAGGGAACGTGGAAGACAGACGCTGCCCCCCGCCTGTCAGGGCTGAGTTATCTACAACATAGGGTTTCTCTAGAGAGCTCATAAAGCAGCTGATGTGGCGAAGCAGGTTCAACACTCAATAATCCCTCCATCTCACTCCAGCCGGACGCCAGCATATTCATCTTGAATTATCCTCTTCAAAGGCCAAAGCAGTCAGGGAAGTGCCAGAGCTCCTGCTGCACAGCCCTGCCGCCAAGAGAGCCCAGAGAAGGAGGGGATGGAGAAAAGCAGCTTAGGCACACGCCCTCTCCCTCACCCAAGGGCTGGAGGGGGCCAGAGTCTGAGGCGCTTGTCCCCTCCATCCACTGTAGTACGAAGGCAGAATAAGGAAGCAGAAGAGAGGCCAGGGAAGGTGGGTGAGGACACCATACCAGCCCTGGGGCTGGAAGGTTCTCTCTTTGCCTCCTCTGATCTACTCACCTACAAAGAAGGTAGAGTGTTAGGAAGAAAGACCTGGGCTTGAGACCGGCTCTACCACCTAACGACTATGAGACCTCGGGCAGGTGACAACCTCTCAGCCTCAGTTTTCTCATTTGTAAGTGGGCTTAGTGACCCCTTCTTTCAGAGGGAGCAAGAGACCTGCACTCCTTGGTGTAGTGCATGGCACACAGAGGAGGGAGACTATGAGGGAAAAAGTGGGCAAAGTCTGTCCTGAGTCTGAGGGCTGATTACAGGAGCTGGGGACCTCCAGAGTAGAGACAAGCAGATTCAGGGGCAGGCCTCTGTCTTCAGACCCTGGACAGCCATTATTTGAAGAGAGACAGGCTGACTCCAGGGAGCTCTGGGCAGACCAGGATGGATGGGGAGCAGCAGCAGGAGGTGGACAGCCCATTAATAGGTGGGTGGCACTCACTCTCTGGTGAGATGGGGAGCTGCCCATCTAGTGCCTGCACTATCTGTTGGCAGATGGCTGTGCCCAGTGGATCCCTGGCCAGACTAGGAGCTGGACCAGGGACCTCTGGGTCTGTTCCTCCTGGAAAGTGAAAATGCTCCTTGGAAGAGTAATGCATAAAACCAGACCGAATATTTATGTGTCAGGAGCAGTGGGCTTTGGACACTTAGGCTATCATTCTTGTCCCCAAACTGCTTCTCACCTAAGTAGGAAAGCACTAGTCAATGACAACAATAATAGTTAACATCTATTAATGCCAGACACAGTACTAAATCCCCAAAATTAACTAACTTATTTAATCCTCACCACAGTCCTACGAGTATACACACTGTGATCATCATACCCATTTTCCAAATGAGGGAGCTGAAGTAGAGAGAGGATAAGGAGTCAGCGACACAGTCCGCAGTTGCTGAAGATGCAACAGAGAGCTTCTTGGAAGAGGAGGCACTTAAAGACAATGGCTCAGTAAAAACAATGTCTGCCATTTGTACAGAAATTTAGTTTTCAAAGCTCTTTCTTAAAGCTCCCTATGAAGTCAGGTGGACAAATATGATCATCTCCCATTTCCAGGGGAAGAAAAGGAGGCTCAGAGAGATTCAGGGACTTGCCTGTGGTTACATAGCTCATAAGTAGTAAAGCTGAGATTAGAACAAGACCTTGTGACTCCCCTCCCACTGCTTGGTGTACTGAGCATAGATGGGAAATAGGAAGAAGAAGGCGGTCAGGTGAGGGGACCTTCAGGGAGATCCTTGCACCAAAGGACAACTTTCCTGGATGTCCAGATCCTTTCTTGGTCAAGTGCTGACAAAAAGACTTAACCTCTCATTCTGGGCCAAGCTGTAATTGGACAATCAGGCACACAGGTCCCCTGAGCCATGTAAAGAACAGTTGGGATAGGGAAGTGATGACAAGTTCAAAGTCAGCTCAGCCTGCCACCATCTCCCCAACCAGCTGGAAGATTTTAAGCTCTCGTAAATCATACCTTCAGCTGGTTCCCAGGGAGCGCGAGTGTTCCCGGTTGGCTGCAAGCTCAGCACATCCTCACCTATCGTCAGGGCCGGGCCCAGCTGCCAGCCTCCCAGTTCCTCTGGAGCAGGTACCTGCTGCCTGGCCACAGCACAGCTGGCCAAGGCGCTCACCTCCGTCACTGGAAAAGGCCCAGCAAGGCCAAGAGCAAAAGACTTGGCTAATCTCACACTCATCTATTTTCTCCAATCATGTTTCAGCACTAATTCCAACTTTGCATAGTACATCATCAAAGACTAGCATTTTCTGAGTAATGTGAAGTGAGAGCCAGACAGGGAAACCGACCTGCCCAAGTTCACACAGCTGTGTGGAAGCAGAGCCACACCTGGAACCCAGACACCTGCCCTAGTCCTGGGCCTATGCTCCCAAACCAAGCTGTGCTGGCCTCTCTCCCCAGTATGAAGGAGCAGCTGCCACTTCACCCAGTACTTCTTCAGTGTACACCCTTGGTCACTGGGTCCCTTTCCTGCACGACAGATGAGGAAAGGCCCAAACAGTCCTGAGAAACAGCACAGCGAGATATTCAGAGTGCGGACATTAGAGTTCGAACTCTTGGAATTCAAATTCTGACTTAGCTGTGGGAACTTGGGCAGCTTGCTTGATCTCTCTGAACCTGTAATGTAGGAATCATGATAGAACAGATCTCCATCACCGCTATTCAGGATTCGCTGAGATCATGCAGGTAACCTAATTAGTAAAACACAAGTCCTAAATAATTACTATTATTATTTTTATTTTTAACCACAACAACCTATTTCTGCCATCCAAGACACAGCACAAATTGCTTGCCCCACTGCTGGTTGCCTTCTGAAATGCTTTTTCCCATGGCCGCAGCCTGTCAAAACCCCGCCACTCAAGGCCACCTCTACTATGAAGCCTTGTCCATCCCCATGCCCAGAAAGAACTACTTCTTCCTGAGCATTAGCAGCACTCTGTAGCTCATGCTCCCACTTGCCTGGGGTGCACTGGGCATTTACCTCTGGTCCTCTTCTCCACTCCAAACTGAGGCTCCTTGAAATCAATGACCCACACACAGAATCCCAAAGTTGTGGTTAAGTGCACAGGATTTGGGGGCAGGCGGTACTGGGTTCAAGTCCAATTTCCATCCTAGAAAAGATGTCTGAGCCTGTGCCTCTGCCCACTCATATGTATAACGAGGGTCATCAGGCCCACTTTCTTGTTTGCTATAAGGATTCAGTGAAGCAATGTGTAGGAAGAGCTTAGCTAGACACAGAGTAGGTATGTAATGAAAGACAAGCGCCATTTCCCCAGTTATCTTTAGTGTGAGTGTCCTTACCCCACCTCGCAGTACAGCATGGTACAGGTGTGTAGTGCAGGCTATTAACAGCCTGCCCACATGACAGGTGGCACATCATCATTATCATTGACGTTATTATGGCTGCATCTAAAATCCCAAACATCCACCCTACAGCCCACCCATGTGTTGAGGGGCTGACACAGGCTTTAGGTGTGCCCAGGCAGGGGCTTTTTGGGAGTGACTGCAGCCCATAGGATCCCCCAAGAGGGCACTAATCTGTTCTATCAGCCTTTTTGAGGGCCTGTGCTGCCCTGGAGCAAGGCAGAGGAGGCAAAGCTACAGAAGCACCCAGGGCCTTCTAGGGGTTCTGTGAGTAATCCCCATCCCCCCGCCCCCCACCAACACACACACCTCCCGGAAGGAAGAATGAAGTCTGAGAGGGCACTAAGAACCTGGGCCTCAGGCCCCTTGGTCCCAGCATTTGATCATCTGGACAGAATCTAGATCACCTCCCTCCCCTAAAACCATGCCCCCTTCCCCCAATGTCGACAGCCCCAGGGAGCCTCTGGGCTAACCTTACTTCTCTTTTTTAAGGATTCTACCCCCAGACTGAGGAAGCTGTGAGGCACCTGGAGCCCTTTCTTCAAACTTTAAGTCCCAACCTCGCAGCCCATCAACCCAGGAAGACGCCCCTTCTTCCCCAGGCCAGGAGGCATCACATGCCTACATGGGCAGACCCCCGTCCCCTTGAATTCTTTCTGCAGCTGGTATGTGAAGTCAGGGTAGGCTTCAGTCTGCAATCCAACAGTAATTCACTGGGGCCCTTGGGCAAGCTCCCCTTCTCAGGCCTCAGTTTCTCCATCTGTAAAGTGTGTTTGACTAAGAGAGTGGTCACCACACTGTCCTACAGGAGGCCCGAGGGGTTCATCATAGGCCCTGTGAAGATTCTTAGGATTGGGGGGTTCAAAGTGAAAGTGAGAATACAGGATGTTACAGCCCCACTGTCTCCCTCTGACCTTAACTTTAACCAGAAGCTATTGTTTCTCCTTTGCACTCATTACTATCTAACATACTCTATTTTTTTGTGTATAATTAGAAGTTAACCAGGAAACACTACCTCTGTATGGGGTGGTTGTTGGCAGAAAATCCCAAGCCACGCTCAGAGCACATACCCAGCAGATGTTTGGAATCCACTAGACTCCTCACGCCCATGTCCCTCTAGCCCTATGAGTCCTGTAGCTTTGCCACCAGCCCTTGCCGAGGAACTGCTCTGGGGTATCACAACCCCCTCTATCCCGTGTCAGCCCTAAGGAACCCTCTGGTTAAGAGAAAAATTATTCTCATGCTGTGGTTCTCCATTCTGTCCTGAGAGATCATTTCTTCTCTTTAAAAAGACAGGGGAGAGGGCATAGGGGAGGAGGGACAGCTCCTTCTAGGACACTGGGTCCTGAGACCTCTCAGACTCCCTTTTAACCCACCCCTCTCCACATCTGCCCCAGCATCCCATGCCAGCCGTCTTGCCATCCCTGAGTGTTGGCTGCCCACACAACCCTCCATTCACATCGGCCTCCCACTCTGTGCTCCGTGGGGGCCACCCCCGTGGGGAGCTGTCCACGTGCTTGCAGGGGCACAGCTTCTCTGTCTGCTGAGACCACTGACATGAGGTCAGCCTGCCTGAAAATTGCTCTCCCTGGGTCCAGACGAAACAGCTGGGCATTGATGGAGTTTGCAGAGAAATTAATCAGCACCAACTGGCAGCAGTGCCAGGCGGTGCCAGGTGCTGCCTGGACCCGATCCATCCTAATGAATCCCAGCTCCTTCCTTAATGGGTCCTGACAAGACTAATTTAGTCCTGTAGGTGATTAGCATGGGCATTAACACTTGAATTGTGGCTGAAAACGCTTTGGGGGAACTGGAGAATCTGCCTGGGGAAGGTGGCTCCATGTGCACCAATCTCAAGTGACATACAAAGGGACAGGGGAACAAGGGGCGGGGAATTGGCAAGACTTTCACCATCCACACATCCTTTCATTCTTTCATTCATCCCTCTACTCATTCGACCAGCATCTGTTGAGACCGCTTTGTACGGGGCACTGTGCTTTGCATGGGGCACAGAGGACACGCAGGCTCAACTGGCTCAGCTGTAAAATAGGGATGACACCTCTCTCTGACAGTCACTGTGAGATCTACAGGAAGTCATGCATTTAACAGGCTTAACCGAGGCCCCAGCAGGAGGCTGGCAGTCAATAAATACTCGCTAATATTATCACTCACAATCCTATATTATACATAAATGCAAAATTATAATTAATTGTAATGTCGATATTAATAAAAGTAATAAGTAAAAATGAACAGCCAATGGGGAGTTACACACAAATAGCAAGATAGAAATCTCTGAGAGCTTTCTAGAGGTGAATACAAAGCAGACAGAAGGTAGGTGTGGGGAAGGCAGGTGATGTCTAAGCTAAACCCTGAACGATGAGTAGGAATTCACCACACAGGGAAGGGGAAAGGGCTCCCCTGGCCAAGGGGACAGCACAGGCGAAGGCGCAGTGGTCAGACAGCATGAGGTTCTGGGGTGTTAGGCGGGTCACCATGGCTGGAAAGCAAGGTAGTAGTAGGTGACAGGCTGTGATAGAGTTCTTACTCCTTCCATTAAGCAGTTGGAAGGCTTTGGTCTGGGGGCTCTTTAGAATTGGGATAGGAGGAGTGACCTCAGTGTCCAGGCCCAAGGGACACCATTCCCTCCAAGACCTGAGGTGTGAGAATCGGTGGCCGCTGAGGTAGTGGACCAGATGCCCTCCGCCCCTCTCAGAGCTCCTCAGTCAGCGTAGTGCCTCCAAGCCAGACTTCATGCTGTTGCTTCTGTGTTCCTCCCTGGGAGCCAGCCAGACCCCACAAATATGCCACATACCACCCTGATAGGCAGCTGCAGTGATAAAAACATGACACCTGGCATGGTGCAGTCTTCACCATTCACAAGCACAGGCATGTACAGTGTCTGCGCCATTTGGGGGATAAGCTCACCTGGGCCCATTCTCTGGACAGCCATCCTTGTTGTCACCACACACTGTTCCTGACACATTTTTTGGAGGGAACTGTCTGGCCTGAGACTCCAGGAGGGGTGGTAAGTAGGCATGGAGCCAGCCCCAGCCCCCGTCCTGAAGATCCCCCGCTCTCCGCCGTGCTCACGAACTACAGACTTCACTCCTTCTCCAAGGCCCTGCAAACCACAGATGCCAGCCAAGCACAGGGATGGGCCCTGGGGACACAGAGATGGCCTTAGCCACCTGGAAGCATTCACAGAGCAACAGAGGAGACAGACAAACAACTGAGTAACAACAGCACCCCAACTGGGATGAACAGAGGGAAGAAAGCAAAGGAAACAGCACTTGAACCCTGCCTGGGGAAACTTGGAGTGGTAGCATCTGACCTGACTTGACTGACCAACACAGGCTCATCACACCCCAGGTGGCAGGAGCAGCACCTACAAAGGCTGAAAGGTCAGGAAGGAGACCAGTGTGGCTGGAGTGGAGCGCTTTGGGGAGAGGGGAGGGAATGAGGTGTGAGAGGGAGCAGGACCTGGACTGCAAACAGCTTTCATGCCGTTTAAGAATGCTGGTTGTTCCGAGAGGGGTGGGCAGGCTGGAGTAGACCTCATGTCAGGCTCTGTCCCAGGTCGAAAAGGACCACTTGATCAGTTAGCTGCTAAGGTGAGAAGAAGCTGCCTCATAGAGACCACAGGGATCATTAGGAAGCTGCTGGGATAACCCAAGCTTGGACCTTCGGGGTAGGAATGGAAGGGGCAGGAAGTGAGAAGATTCTAGAAACAGTTTGACGATAGAGCTAAGGATATCCAGAAGAACTGGATGTAGGGTGAGGGAGAAAGGGAAGAGTAGGGACAACTCCAAACTTCTGTTCTGAGCGACTGGAAGGACAGAGTTGCAACTGAGATGGAAAAGGCTGCAGGGGTGGCAGGCGTGTTTAGGAATAGGATCTGGAGTTCAGCTTTAGACACTGGGGTTGAGAGCCCCTCAGACATGCAGGAGGATATGTTTAGTAGGGAGGTGGATACACAAGGCTGGAATCTCCTCTGAGAGGAGGCCCAGGCGGAAGGTTGTCAGCATACAGATAGTATCCAAAACCCTGAGACTACAAAAGGTCACGTGGAGTGAGAACATGAACAAGAGACACAGGAGCCGGGCCCAGGGCCCTCCAATGCTGAGAGGTGCAGGAGATGTGGAGGAACCACCCAAGGAGACTGAGAAGGAACAGCCAGGAAGGTGATGCCCTGGAGGAGAGAAAGATCGGCTGCCGAAAGGCCACAGGTCGGAGAACTAACCATCGAATTTAGCTACATAAGGGGTCATTGGTGATCTTGACGTGAGTGGTATTGGTGGAGTGTTTGGAATAGATTCAGGAGATGACCTGGAAACAGCACCCTTGCAGTATCTTTCATCCTAAAGGTGCCATGCAGCCACTCACTGCTGACAGCCAGGGCCAAGGTGAGGGCAATGCCAACCATCCAGACCAGATATTGAGTCCTTGACCTGCCCTTGCTCCATCCCGCCCATGCCAGGCTCCGCTGCCAACAACCGATGTGCATGTCTGGAGCAAGATGCACAGGTACAAGGGGGAACAATACGAGGGGGCCCTGAGTGTTAACAGGCTGGGGGAAGGGGGACAGAGCTACTGAGTGACTTCATTTTGCTGCTGTCTTCTCCAGCTGGGAGGTGGTCTTCAAAAAAAAAAAAAAAGAATAAAAAAAAACTATCACGCAGAGGGAATTGGAACCTGAGGTGAGGAGATAGTAATAGAACACGCAGCCTCTGCAAGGGGTTCCAGATGGCCGTGCAGGGCTGCCCTCCAATTCCACCCCTGGGCACAGGGCCACTGGCCCACCAAGGGGAATTGAAGCAAAGCATAAAAAATGGAAAGGCTCAGATGATTTGGGGTAGATGAACGTCTCACTCTTTAACCAAGGAAAGCACAATCACAGAAACTACATACTGATGATGGAGCCTGTAGCCAAACTCTATCTCCAACTCTTGAAAGGAATCCTAAAAACGAAATAATTAAAATGCTTAGGACACTGCCTTGAGGACTCCAAAGCACTGTTGTTATAATAATATATGCTATACATACATAGTGTATATCATAGCGTATGTTCTATTATTATTATTCTGTAAGGCTCCAGTGCTTAATGGGTAGGAGTGCCAGAGAGACAGATTTTATATTAATATTTGGTAGAATTTTTCATTCCTAGATTTATCCCACAGCACAGAAGTGAGCTGCCTTGTAAGATGATGACTCCCCATCATTGGGCATATATCCAAGCAGAAGGAGATAACCAACCCCAGATCTGGAAGTGTAGTCTGCCAACAGCACTGACCTCCTCCACTGAAGAGCTGACACTTTCTAACTGGGTTGGACGATGCCTCTTGCCATTGGTATCGACCACCCCACTGGACCCAGCTCACCCATGTACTTGTCTGTCCCACTTCCCCCTCCCCCTGCCCCTGCAAACCCGTGGCTGGCAGAACAGATTATCCAGCCATCCCTAGGCCACACACAGCCTCTCTTTTCAATAAATAACAAAACTTTCCAGATATGGAGGCTTTGGAGTTAATGATATCATACGTAAATATTCCAACAATCCAGAGAGGGGGCTACCTCATTCCCATTTTGCAGATTGGAACACTGAGAGCACAGAGTTAATGAGAACCAAGATTCAAAGTGAAGTCTCTAGGCCACCCCATTCCACACAGCAGACAAAGGGCCGGTCCCCTGGACAAGCTGTTTCAACTTCATTCTCATCTTGGCCATAGCTTATCAGAGGCCTGCACCCTGTCATGTCTACTGGAGTCCAGGTCCACCCTCTGAATGGCCCAGGGTCATCCATGTAGGTGACAGCACTCAGTGGAGATCTCCAGGCTTAACTCATCTGAGGGCCCAGAGACAACTGTGGCCAGCTAGGCTGCCCAAGCCAAAGTCCATTGGGTCCATCTTTTCAATGTCCTCTCATTGATGAGTTAGTAAAGTAGAGGCCCAGAGATGGGCAGCGCTGTGGCCAAGGTCACACAGCAAGGGACAAAAACCAGGCTCATGACCAGCCAGAGCTGCGTTGCCCTCCTCCTGATGCAAAACAAAGTGAGCAGGCCAGGAGGGTGCTGAGCCAGCTCAGACCCAGTCCCTTGCCCAGAGAGAGATGAGCAGAGCTCTCTTCCAGCTCACTGAGCCCTCTCTCACTGCTACAGCCCTCTAGAGCCAGTGATCAATCCCCACTGCACAGGCAGACGCCCCCGCTATGACTGCCAAGTGCAGCCTTAACGGGTCTGAGTCCTGGGACTTGCTACTGGAGGCAATCGCTGCCAGTATTTGCAAGACGATCAAGAGCCAGAGACAAAGGTAGCTGAAGCAGGGCCTGTGGGAGGGCTTATTGGGGGGCTTCCAGCCTAAGGCTTGTCACTATTAGCACTGGCCAAGCAATGTCTACCCCACTCCACTTATCACCTTCACTGCACCACAGGCCTCTGAGCAGGGCCATGCATGTCACTGCTGGGGTGACAGGCCGGCACCACTCACCTGACAGGGGCCTTCACCTCCCTCAGCCAGCCGCTCTGGTCAGTTAGTGGCTAGCCACACCTCTGCCTCAATGGCCACCTGTCCCATGTATATTCTCTCCACCCTAAAATGA
>NW_006438113.1:12623335-12630890 GCF_000325575.1 Pteropus alecto
ATCTGAACACAGTCTACAAAGGTGACTGGAATGGTGTTCTCTTAATGATAATGATAATTTTTTTCTAGGTAGTATATTTGGAACGATTTCTTTAAAAAAGTAATGTTAAGAGATAGTTAAAATGTTTATATTTTTTGAGAATGGGTGATGGTGTGCCTTGCCTAAAAACAAAATTTAAAAAAAAAAAAAAACGAAAAAAAAATGGGAAGGGACTCTTTCAGGACTATGCTCAAAACCTCTTCTGCTGCCTCCTGTCTCTGCCTTGCCCCCAAAGGGATGACCCCCTCCTCACTTGATCCCCCATTGGGACATAACCAGATATCAATCTCAGCCCCTATTACCCACGACACCAATTTCTTTATTGCTCTGTTTAATTCCTCTCTGGGTCCACCGCACCTAGGACTGGTCTGGAGCAAGCACCACATCTGTCTGATAAACTGATGAATGAATCAAAAAAAGGAGAGCCCCTAATAGTGACAAACGTTGCTAGCATTCATTCAGTTACCTGTACACATTTTCTAGGCGTCTA
The DNA here is from genome assembly GCF_000325575.1 of Pteropus alecto. NCBI lineage: Eukaryota > Metazoa > Chordata > Mammalia > Chiroptera > Pteropodidae > Pteropus > Pteropus alecto. The sequence continues at coordinate 12,623,865 of NW_006438113.1, forward strand.
CCCTGCTGGCTCCATGCTAGCCCCATGCCAAGTCTGAGTGTGGGGAAGAACCATGAATGAATCCAGGAGCCCATAAACATCCCCCAGTCAAGGTCCCCAAGGGGCTTGCAGTTATCCTCTCTACCCTACCGCCCCTCCGCCCCCCACCGCTGAAGGTAAGCTAAGCCTCTGGAAGAACATTCCAGAGAGGCAGGAATGTTCTTCCTTCCTAGATGGCCCTTCAAACATGCAGATCCCCAAACCCCAGTTCCCAAATCCAGCCTCCCAATGCTGATCTGTGGGGGCTGCTAGTCACCAAAAGAGTGGCCTCTCTCTCAACACAATCCCTAGTTAATAAAACACTACTGGGCCATGGGGACAATGCCCGCTGCAGTCAGAAGCACACCTACTGTGCCCAGCACCCACCTGCAAACAGGCTTCCACCAGAAAGAACAGAAGGAAAGACCTCTTCAAGGGCTGAGCACATGACCCCACAAACAGCAGGGGAGAGTCTGGGTCCTGCCTAAAGCTCCCCTCTTCAAGCAGAGCTTTTCCTTGAAGCATTTTGCATCTATACTACCACTTACCTACATTTGGTTTTATATAAAAGATTTTTAAATTATCTGTTAGTTAAATATCTTAATACCCCTCCCCTCTCCAAGCCATCCCACTCATTTCTAAATACAAGTGAAGCTCCAGAAAGATGAACCATGCCGACCTCTGATGTATGCTGCTTCTGGCACACAGCCCCGCTCTCCTACCCATACAGCAGGCAGACTGGAGTTTATGAAGCCCCAGATTACAGGCACTTTCCCTAAATGACACAGACAAGGATGAAGACAGAGGAGGGAGTGTTGATGGAGGTGGGCGCGACCTTTCCAGGCACTGTTGTTTGCATGCATGCTCACAGGAACAAATGCCTTCCCATGAGCACAGCTGCAAGACAGTTCCTTCAATTCAACCCCCATTTCCTGAGAGGCTTCTGGGTCCCTAGAGCTGAGCTAAGGCCATGGGGCTATGTAAGATCTCCAGTTACAGGTGTAGGAGTCAGGCCCTCAGAAGGGGGCTCATGAAGACAGACCTAAGTGATGAGACAACAGGTTGGGAGGTGAGATGTAAACACCAGGATGCTTATGATCCTGGTTAATTTTTTTCTAATGACAAAAACAGGCATACTCAATGCAAAAAAACTCACTAATCACAGAAAAGTACAAAAGGCTACGAAACAAACTCTATAACAGCTTCCATCTTCAAATTTTCACAAGGAAGAGGAACAAACCAATTCGTAAGACAAAACTCACACAAAAGTGAAAGTCAAGCAACTCGAGATCAATGTGATAAACTCTGAAACAGAATCCCCCTCTGCTGAAATGAGGCACCATGGGAAGTACTGAGTGCCTCGCCCCCGGAGTCGACCAAGCAAAAGCCATATGAACATCCATCGGGAATGCCATGGAAGAGCTTCCAATAATGGGTGGAAGATGGTCTCAAACTCTAAGATCCCCTTCACTTGTGAGAAAGGACCCCAACCCATGCCGCCCAACCTGCTCACCAGCCCTCAGGCCAACTTACCCACAGGCGTGTCCTCACTGATCAGCAGGTATGTGTCAAAGAAGTGATTGGTGAAGAAGGGCAGTCGGTTCACCTGGCCTGGAAGTCAGAAGACAGGAGTGTCAGTCAACTACCCTTATGCCGGCTTCATGCATTCTGCAAGGAGACACAGAGTTGGAGCTGCAGTGGGCACTGAACATGTGTACCGTGCCATAGCCACCCTCTTCGAGGAAAGTAGGGAATAATGCCAGCAGACAGGCAGACTACTGTCAGGTCATATGGTCAGCAAGGCCACCAGCCACATGTGGCTATTGAGCCTTGGTCCATACTGAGATGCGCTGAAGTGTAAAATAGATACCAGATTTCAAAGACTTTATACAAAAAAGTGAGTGTAGAATACCTTATTCATCTTTTATGTTGATTATGTATTGAAATGATAATATTATGGATATATTGGGTTAAGTAAAATATATTATTAAAATCAAATTTCACCTCATATTCTTTTCTAATGCAGCTCCCAGAAAATTTTAAATCACACACGTGGCTTGAATTGTATTTCTGCAATGTGAGTGCAGCAAGGACAGGGCTATCTGCTTTGTTGACCACTACAACCCCAGTGCCCAGGAAAGGGCTTGGCACCTTCAATAAATAATAAAATAATAGTAATAATAATAATAATAATAATAATAATAATAGCCATCTATGGAACCCTTCCCTGTACCAGCCACTTATACCATCTCCATCAATCCTCATGCTACAGCGGGTGCTATCATATCCCAATTTTATTATTGAAGAAAACGAGGCTTAGAGGGGATAAGTAGGAACTTGCCCAAGGTCATGCAGCTAGTAAGCTACAGGCCATATGAGAACTCTGGGCGGTTAAGCCTATACTACTCTGTGACACCTCAGAGTGGGGGCCAGGTCAGGAAGGGGTCAGGGTGATATCCACATGGGCTGAGAAATTTCACACCTAAAAAGAGCTCCCCATACCATGAGTCCCCCATGAAAACTCCCTGAGGCTGGCTTCACCTGTCCTATAAGCCCCCTTCTAGTGGCCTTCTCTAGTGTGACATAGTAAGAAATAGATTTGGTGTTTGTCCCCACTCCTGGTACAGAGTTCCAAAAACCTTTGGGATTTCTGGAGTGATAGGAACATCTTTTGTTATTCATAAGGAGTCCTTTTTGACCGCACCTGAGTTTAAGCCAACGGGGTGACTTAGGGTGAGGTCTCTAGAGAGGTTCAGGATGGGGCTGGTCACTAGAAAGGCCAGGGGAACACATGCAGGTGCTGAGGGGGTGGTGCACCTGGAGAGGGCATGAAAGCTCCTCATCCGCCCTCGCCCCCATGCCTCGCTCTATGCATCTCTTCCCTCTAGGGTTCCTAAGGTATATTCTTTATACTAAACCAGTAATGGTGTTTCCCTAAGTCCTTCGAGTTGTTCTAGCTAAATGAACCTGAGGAAGGGTTTTGGGAACCCCCAATTTATAGCCAGTCGGTCAGAAGCACAGGTGGCCTGGGACTTACAACTGGCCTCTGAAGTGGGTCAGTTTTGTGGGACAGAACCCTTAAACCTGTGGAATCTAACTTCAAGTAGTTAGTGTCAGAATTGAACTGTTGGACACCCAGTTGGTGTCTGGAGATTCTGGGAACTGGTTGCTAGTGTTGGAAAACACCCCAGAAGTAAGCAGGCGAGGGCACTTTTCCCTCAACCCCTGGTTATTCTCACATGGGGCTGACACTGTGCAGCACTTGCCATAAGCAGCTCCTGTTGGGTTGTCTAGGGGCCCTGAATGTGGGCAGGGGTGCAGCCCGCCTTCCCTCATCTCTTCTGACCTGGGGCTTCCTGAGATCTCGAGCCAGACTCAAGAACACTGAGGCCAGCTCCTAGACGGTGTGAAGGCTGGAGTCAAGGGGGCACTTCCCCTCCTGCCCGAAATGCTTACTAGTGGGAACTGGGCAGAACTAATAGCATCTTTTCCTTCTCTCCTTAATTAGGTCAGGCAGCCAGGATGATGGCATTTCTGGTTTCTCAAACTTTCTGGACTCTCACTTCCTGGCCAGGGCTGCTGGTCCTTCTGCCTTCACTTGCCAAATTCCTATTACTTCTTCAAGTTTCATCTTAGATATCTCCTTTTCCAGGAAGCCCTCCCTGACCACCTCAACTATGTGAATACACTCACACATGCCCACCCACCCTCTCCTATCAGGAATTCACAGCCTCTCACATGTACCATAGCCTCAAAAAGAGGCTGGCAGTCAAGGGTCTCATCTTTGTTTGGAACCTACCTCCCTGTGCCTCTTTCCCATGTCACAATTTACTCATGTGTAAAAGAGCAATAATAGGACTTACATCATGCCTGTCCTAAGGATTAAATGAGATTACATACATAAAGCGCTTAGCGTCGTGCCTGGGTACACAGCAAGCACTTGATAAATGGTAGCTATTATTAATATTGGTATTAATAACAGTGCTGACTACTCGGCCAGAGGGGAATGCCTTTTTCCCTGCTGGGGACCTCGGGCTGAGCGGAGACTCAGGGGGCCAAGAATTCAGCGGCAGGCTTGGGATGGTGGAGGAGGGAAATAAGCAGGGAAAGAACTGCCTGCAGCAGCACCGTTCGTTTTTAAATTTCATTTTACAGGACCTGCCAATAATCAGCTGCTGAGAGCTCTGCACGGGCAGCTGGGCAGAACATCAGGGATGTGCATCGCCTGCCACATACCAAGCAGGACCGATGTTGTCAGAACAGGCCTGCCACCCTCAGAGGCCCAGTGGATGGTCTTGGGCAGCCAGTGTGGCACTTGGGGAATGGGAGGGGGCTGACAGGAGGGGGTGTAAAAAGGAGTGTGCTAGGTTACTTGTTTTTTTAAAAACCACTTTTAAGGCATGAAGGATATATTCTCTGGAGACAAAATCACTGCCTTGGGAGCTCTGAAGCCTCCAGTGAAGCAGGAATATGAGTGGATGTACATGCTGACGCCAGGGAGGGAAGCTGGGCAACCCCACATGAGGGGACCCTCACACTCGGTGCCGGGAGACTGCCTCTACGACCCAGCAGGATGCTCACTGGCCAGGCCAGACAAGGATGGGGCAAGGCAGGCCAGCTTAAGCCTTTGCCGCTTACCCTCCCAACAAGTCCACAGGTGAGGAATGAGAAATGCCAGGGAGTGTATTGAGGCCAGAGAACAAAAGAGTAGGAAGTTTCGGAGAGAGAAAATGACAGCCTGACAAAGGAGGTTGACATCTAGGGGTAACTTGTCCCTAAGCCTGACCCATCTCTGGCTACAAGGGATGGGATAAGAAATCAGCAGGGGTAGTGAGTCAGCTAGAAACAAAGTGAGGAGAGGCAGTGTGGTATGGTCTGCGAGACAAGGCAAGGGCTCAGGGTCAGTGGCAGGTGTTGAAAGGACACAGTGGGAAGTTGGTGCTCTTCAGTCCCTAAGGTCAGCCACCGGCTCACCTTGCCTGAAAAACAACATTGGCTGTCTCAGATGGGGACCGGGAAGAGAGGCTGTGCCTAGAATGAGAAAGGGAGGAACCCTCACACATACAGGCAAAGCAGGCTAGCCTACAGGCAGACTGGTTTTGCCATAGAATTGCTGGGTGGCCTCAGGCAGCTTACTTAACTTCTCTGTTTTCTGTGCACCATTTTGCTCCCCTCACAGAAAGATACAGCTGATAATAAAAGAGGTAACACTTATTTAGCACCTAATATGTGCCAGGCATTATTCCAAGTGCCCGAGATACATATTAACTCATCTGATCATTTTGACTGTGGGAAGAGCAAAGTCCTATTGTCCTTCCTATTTTAGAGAGAATGAATTTGAAGCACAGAGAAGCTAAGATTCTTGTCCAAGGGAACCTCTTGGGGAAGTAGGGTGGGAACCCAAGAGTCCTGGGTCTATGCTGCTCCTTCCTGCCCACTTTGGATGCATCTGGAGAGCTCAAGGGGCACTGCCACCTCTACTGAAGAAGGCAGGCAAGCACTTAGCACCTGTTTTATTTTTGCATATGTATTTCTTTTTAATAGGGGGGAGGACATCAGTGTCCAAGGTCACAGAGTGCCTGAGGAAGCCGAGGAAAGTGCCCTGACTGTCACTGTCCAGCAAACCCAGAGGGTCCGAGTTGGTCTCAGATGCTCCCCACTCAGGCCTCCCTGAAGGGAGCATGTATAGGGACAAAAGCCCCCATGGAGGATCAGAGACCTGAATCAAGGCCCAGATGGGCCCTGCTGTGAATGACCTTGGGCCATCTAGTTCTCCAGGCATCAGTTTCTCCTCTGCAAAGTGGGCCGGGAATTGAGAGAGGGTCTGAGAGCCTTTCTGGCTCTGCCCCTGAGAGTCGTTGTGACCATGCCATAATCTTGGGCTCCCTGGATGGGAGTAAGCTCTCCATCACAAGAACATTCCAGCAGAGATCCCTCCAAACATGGAGGCCAGGAGAGGGGAACTTCAAGGGACTCCCAGGCAGCAGGATGCCAGCATCACTCCTACAAGCACAAGGCTGTGACTTCCTCCAGAGGCTCCCCAGGTCCCTGGAGTGGGAGAAAGAGCTGGCCCCGCTCAGGAATGTGTTTGCCTGTGTCGCCAGGCACCCCATGCCCACAGCTCTTCCCTAGGGACACCCTGGCCCCAGGGAACACAGTACCAGCTGTGCCTGCTGTCCTGGCCTTCAGCTCAGACCAAAGCTGCTTTGTTCCTGCTGTCCAGGAGAGGCACACGCCCAGGCCTTTCCTGGTCTCTGCTGTGGGAACTAGAGCTGGTACTGACCGGGCTGCTGCAAGGACCAGGGGAAGGAGGGTTAGTCCTCCCTGCAGAGAGAAAAGGCTCCTCCTCACTGCCACACCTTTGCTCAGGCTGCTCCCTCCTGCAGGGTTCTCTTCTTCCAACTTCCCTACTTAAAACTACCTTTTAGTCTTCAAAGCCCAGATTAAATGTCTCCCTTCTGGCTGGGTGTCTCCTGTCCCTGCAGGTCCAATTAATCTTTCCTTCTGACAGGCTTCTCTGGAGCTATGTTTATCCTTTATTACTATTCTCTTTACCCCGTATCAGAGTAAATTCTAGCTGTGTCTTTCTCGCCTGCTAGATTCGCAACTCCTTAAGAATGAGTCATTTCTTCCACACCCCCAGAGTTGGGCACAGGAGACACACAGTAGGTGCTCAAAAGACAGCTGCAAAACTGAACAGAACTTTGGCCAGTCTTGCATCTGGGAAGAACAATGGGTTCATGACCACAGATGCCTCCTTCCCTTAGAGCTCAAGTATTTCTCAAGGCTCCTCCCACCCCTTCCCAGGGCCCAGGCCCTGGGGATGGGTATTTTCAGCCTTGCAAGTGCTGCAGAAGCAACCAAAGCCCAGAGAGGAAAGTGTGTACCCAGTTACACAGCAAGATGGGGTCTCCAGAGTCCTGTAGCAGCCCCCTCCCAACTCCTGCCCCAGAGTACAAACCCCAATGGCCAGCTGGCCCACACACCCTCCAGCCCCTGACCTCCTAT
>NW_006438113.1:12630907-12663363 GCF_000325575.1 Pteropus alecto
TGAACTTACCCCAGCATCCAGAGATCAGCACAAAAAGCCAGATCACATGGCAGCTGGTGGTGACGTGGCACCTCATGGCTCCTGGGGATATAAAGAAGAAGAGGGTGAGATAAAGCCTCTTATTGGTGGGAAGCCTGCTCTTTAAGGCCCTCCAGCACCTCCCCACCCCTGTAGCTTCAGGGAGAAGGGACAAGAGGGAGTCAACTCAAATGAAGGCAGGGACATGGGGAAGAAGAGAGGGTCTATGTCATTGATTTTATCATCGTCCAGTCCTGGTATAACACAGCAGCCTGAGGGTAACTTTGTCGGGGCTGGCTGCTCAGCAAAAAAGGAAAGCTCAGCAGCAGACACAAGTATGGGATAACGACATATTCTGAACTCAGTGGGTGGTAGGAGGGGCTGCTGCCTCCATCCTCCAGGATGCATTACCTGTGAGTAATAGAGCCTGATTAGTCTGGGGACAGGGTTAGGAGATGGGTACTGAGCAGGAAGACAGGGGTCTAAGAGTGGACTTGGCAGGACCACTACCCCGCCTGCCCTAGTCTAAGTGCCTGACAAGGATGTTTTTTCCTGGTATTTTTTTTTTTAACATCCACCAAATTATCCCAAAACATTATTAGCTATGAAAGGAGGCAGCAAGTCACAGTATCCAAAAAGGCACAGAGAGGGGAGCGGACTTGCTCACAGCAAGTCTGTGGAAAGCTGGAGCTGAAATTTTAGAGGCTCAGAGCAAAGTTCCAGAGAGATCTGGAGCCCAGCTACCAGTGGATTAGCAAGGCAAGATCCCAACTCTAAGGGTGGTGGGGAGGGTGGGCTGCTCACTCCCATCCTGGAGGTCGCATACCCGGCCCTATTACAGCAGGGCCATGGTCCTCTGGCTCCTCCTTAACCCTGAAGTGGCAGGCCTCCCTGAAGACAAGGTGACACTAGGAAGGGCCCACACTCCTCAGCTGGGACTCCCTGCCTCCCACTGAACTGTCAGCCCTATTAGTGCAGGTACACGGCCCACTCACCTCCATATCCCTACAGGATCTAGCAAGGGCCTGCAAAGCATCCTGCAGTGAGCATTACTGCGTACCTTGCCTGGGTAGTATTATCCTCCCTGGTTCACAGGTAGGGTCTGGAGGCTGAGAGCCATTGAACAATTTCCTTGGAGAAACCAAACTAGTATGTGTAGGGGGTTCAGTATCTGGATTCAAGTTGACACTCTCATCAATAAGTGATCAGGAAAGACATGGAGAGGTAAAGGGAACTAAAGAAAAGGATGTTTTGGAGATTCTTCCGCATCTCTGAAAGATGTAGGGATGAGAGATTCAGAAAAGGCCAGGAGCTCAGATCCTTTACTCCGTACCTGGAGCAGTCTCTCTTTCTCAGTCCTGTGCCTCGAATGGACAATGCAGTGACCCCATCAGGTGGCTCCTGACCCACACATCACGCAATGGCCCATGGCACCTTTTCATTTTCCTTCTAACATTGTACTTAAAATGTCCTAATTACTAGGTATGAAACAGTCATTTGACGAATAAAAGAGTTTAAGATGTATTTAGGTAAAGACAAATACTCCCATCATCTCTTTGCTTTCTACCCATCTTCAGTTCCCAAATGTCAACAGCCTGTCCCAGGGTGCAAACTGCAATGTCTGCAAGGGCTGAGCAGGGACTGTAAATGAGAGAGACACCAAGTAGGTGGGGATGGTGGCCATTCTGAGGCCACATGCTGTCTAAAAGCAGCAGCTGCTGATGTGTTTCATCCAAGAAGGAATGTGGGCCCAGTATGACTAGAGCTTCTGATTTTTCTCAATGAAAAGCTGGAGTTTTGGCTTTTTATGTAAATTCAATTTTTAAATGTTGGCAAATAATTCAGTTTTTGTGAGCCAAAGGTGACCAGTCTGATGGCCAGAGCAGCAGGGTGAGTCTAGCATGCTTCCTACCAGGCCTTTCCCTGCACCCAGGCAAGCACATTCACATTACACACACGCATGGAGCCGTACGGCTGCTGCTTAGCTTTAGAATAATGGAGCAACCCTCTGCACAACAGCAACTTGCTTTTCCCATGTCATAATATTTCACAGATAACCCTCCACATCAACATTGTTATAGCTACCTCCTTCTTTTTAAGAGCTAAATAATAGTTCATAGTACGGATATAGCATATTAGAGACAAATATCCCCTACTATTGGGCATTTGGGCGTTTTCAGGTTCCTGCCACCACAGGCAACACCACAATGGACATCTCTCTGCATATAATTGTGTGGGAACTTTGATGGCTCTTGAACTTGGTTGTCCAACAGTGGGATTACTGGGTCAATTAAATACAACAAAGAGCATGTATGTAAACTTTTATTTGACACTGCCATATTATCATCTGGAAAGGTGCTGGTAGTTCTTACTCCCTCCAGCAGAATATCCTGGAAGTGATCCCTCTTTTAAATGGCTGCCAATCCGACGCATGAAAAATGGTTCAGTATTGTGGCTTTAATTTGCATTTTCCTAACTACTAGTGAGGTTGAGTGTGATGCCTTTTTCTAAATGTGCAAACCACTTTCCATCTGTTATCTTCCGTTATCCTACCACATCCTGCAAAGAACCTAGCCAGCATCGCTAGCATTACCCCTGATTTACAAGTGGAGAAACTGAGGCATAGAGCAATTAAGTGACAATTTGACATCTCATAGTGACTGAGTATCTTTTTAAAGAAATCTCGGCCCTCTGCCTTTCTAAACCAGATGTTATGAGAATTAAACAACATCTGCTAAGAACATCATCCACAAATAGCTGGGGAGTGCACACTGTTCTACTAGGTATTACAGGGAGTATGCAGTAGAAGGAAGGAAGGAAGGAAGGAAAAGGAAACACTTATTAGAAATTCCCACAAGCCAAGGGTTGTCACAGGTATTATTTATATTCAATCCTCCAAAATCCCTCCATGATGTAGGTATTATTGTGTCCACTTTACATATGGGGAAATTAAGGCTCAGAGAGGTCACTCTAGGATTAGAACTTAGTCCCACACTATTTCTATCACACCATTCTGCTGTCTCCCCGACCCCAGCCACCCGTTTACTAATCTATAAAAGGGAAAGGCACAGCCCCTCCTTCAAGGAGCACAATACTCATATAAACACAATTCACACAGGATGAAGTAAGCACATGCATACAACACACACACACGTGCATTATCCATCTCTTCTTCCACAATGCTGGTGCAGACTCTGATACTGAGAGGCACACTAGGCTTCTAACCTCTCTCTTTAAATGTCTGTTCGTCCTCTCTCCCCATAGATGATCACACTGCTTCGGTGCCCCCTATCTGTCAGTCAAGGACAGCCAAACAGTCCTAACTTTGCAGGGCCCACCTCCAGAACATCCAGAAGCAGAGACAATCTTTAGTCCATCCTGACTCTGCATCTTCACCTTGGGACAAGGTGGCACAGGTTTTAAAGGCTGAAGCAAAATAGTCAGGCCAACATGGGTCCATCCTGCTGCTGAGTTTTCCTTGAGATCCCAGATCTTGTTCTTCATCTGGCTCCTTTGGCTATGGGGAAGGAAGCAAGCCCCAGAAAGAGCAGAGGCTAATGACAACGGCAAGAGGAACCTGGGCTCCCACCCCCAGCCAGCATTGAGATAGATCTGCCTGTAGCTGCTGGCTTTCCCTTGGCACTGGTGCTGTAGCAAGTGACATAGGTCCCCCAGAAGAGCCTGGCCTCGCTCTGCCCTGTGCAACAGCTGTTTCCCCAGCCTTCTGGCTTTCCCCACTTCCTGCCCAGCAGACCTACATGGGCTCCTTCATTAGATGACGCTGCATCACCTTCAGGTTGGGGCCTGAGCTCCCACCAATCCTACATGTCCCCGCTGGACCAGGAAACACAGATATACATCCTTCGACGCTGGGTTTCCTGCCTGGGCCTGGGACTAGTGGCAGATGCCTGCCCCAGAGGTATGAGCAGGGTCATAGCCAGCTGCCCCCAAAACTTTCAGAGGCCTAACTTAGAGCCCATTCTTGAAGGAAACCTTCTAGAAATATCTCAAACATACCCACTGCCAAGAAGATAGAGCCAAACCCAAAAGCCCTCAGGCTGCCAATTCTTAATATCCTTCTGCATGCCAGGCCCTGTGCCAAACACTGTGGGAGGATACAGGGTCGTGAGAATGGCTGGAAATGTGTGCTAGGCACCAAATAAGTGATACAGATTGTCACTGTCCAGGGCCATCAGAAGAGAGGTGCAGAGCTTTCCAGAGGGGGTGAGATATGAGCTGTACAGATTTCAAGGAATCACAATACTAATATTTACTGAGCGCATATTATTTACCAGCACTGTGATATACAGTGTGCTCTGCATGTTAGGGCTCAGAGAGGTTAAATAATTTGCTCAAGGTTGCACAGCTAGTAAGTGGTCAAGTCTGGATTTGAACCCTATTCTGAAGGCTGTCAAAGATCAGTCTCCCAGTCTTAGTCCTAACATTTGCTGAACTCAGATCTGCCCCAAGGCAGGGCCTAGGCCAAGGAGGCCCTGGGCAGGACCCTGCCTCTACTCTGAGGCCAATGGGCAGACCTGGGTGAAGGTTACAAAGTGCCTCAGAACCACAGTGTGCCAGCAGGGAGGCCAAGCTGCATGTGCCAAGAAGGCATGAGGCTTGGGATGGCAGGTGGGCTCTTGTTTAGTCTGCTATTCCAAGCTGTTTGGCATCTCATAGGCATTGGCTCTGTACCAGTACCAAGAAGACAATGCATGCAATACCAGAGGTGACCAAGTCCCCCACTTCCTCACCCTTCACGCCTCTCTCTAGCACCATCCCTGAGAAGTTAACACCTTTGTCCCTGGTGAGAGCAAACTACAAAATTTCCCAAATTCAAGGCAGCAACCCCACCCATACTGGCCTCCATCTTCTCCTGTCATCAAACCATAAAGACTTGCTGCTCAGGCAGCCTTGGGCTGCAGACCGACAGAGGAGGCTCTGGGGGGTGGCATAAATACAGCAAGAAGGGAGTCACTCCACATAGAAATCAACTTGCAATTCAAATCAAAGCCTCCACTGATACCCCAGAGAACTGGTGAGCTGCAGGGGGAGGCTTCTGAGCCAGATCTGGCCACACTGCACACATCTACCCTGACATTACCTGTTGTGTGCCAGGTATTGTGCCAGACACCAGAGTACAGAAAAGAACCCTGCCCTGAAGGAGCTGACACTCCCAGGAAAAACCAACACAGACAGTGTAGGTGAGCAAGTTCTACAGTGTCCAAGATGATAAGTGCTAAAGAAAGAGGGAAGGAGTAGGGCAAAGGTGGTTTGAGTATCACTGAAGGTGATGTATGAACAAACACTTGTAGAAGCAGGAGAGTGAGCCATGTGGATATCTGAGAGAAACACTTTCCAAGCAGCGGGAACGGCCTGTGCAAACGCCCTGAGGCAAGAGTGTGCTAGCTTGATGGAGGAACAGGGAGAAGGCCAGTATGGTTGGAACGGTGAGGTGAGTTGCAGGAAATGAGGCCAGAGAGACAGCGGGCCCATGATGGCCACCTGTAAACCACTGATGTTAGTAAACGGGGAGTCAAGGTCTCCAGACAGCCAAGAATGACATGAATGAGTCAAGTTTTAAAGAAGCTCCCTGGTTGCTGTGTTGAGTACTCACTGTAGGGGGCAAGGACAGAAGCAGGTAGACAGGTGTGGAGGCTACGGCAGTGATAAAGGTTGGAGATGGCTGAGAGCTTTAGTTGGGGACATGAGATCTGGCAGATTCTGGGCACATTTCAAGGTAGAGCTGCGAGTTTCCTCTTGAAGAGGATGTGACTGTGCTAGAAAGAATCAGGACTGAAGATTTTGGCCCAAGCACCTGAAAGAATGGAATTACCATTAACCAGGACAGGAGCCTGAGGGGCAAGATCAGAAGTTCAGTTTGGAACATGGTAACTTGGTCATGGCTATTGACGACTAAATATCCTCAACTTGAGTTCGGGCCTGAGGTGGGGCTGGAGATGTAAATGTGGGAGTCATCAGCACATAGGGGGTACTTGAAGCCACAAGAAGGACAAGATTCCCAAGGCTCCCACACCCTGAAGTTGATGTAACTCGGCTGAGAATCAATCAATATTTGAAATTCATAAGAAGAGTCTGAAAATGTGTACACCTTTGTGGCCCATCGATTCCACTTCCAGAACGTTAGCTGTGGAAATCATCACATCTGTGCATGGACACTAAGCCACAGAAGTATTCACTGCTGCATTATTTCTGATATTGGAACAGACCAGACATCCAACAGGGGACCAGTTCACTTGTGAGACATCTACAGGAAGCAAGCAGAGGCTCGTATATGGATATGTGTGTGTGGGGGGGCACACATCCAGGACTATTATGTGAAACAGTAATTTTATCTGAGTGATGTGGTTATGACTGATTTTATCTTCTTCTACATACTTTCTGCATTTTCCAAATTTTCTATAATAAACACTCAATGTTTTTATAATCAGATGTTAGTAAACGGGGAGTCAAGGTCTCCCCGTTTACTATACCCATCCTAGTAAAACACTGCCAGCAGCCTGTGAACAGACAGACAACTTTGGCTAGCAAGTTCTTGCGTATATTCTGCTGAGATTCCCTGAAGCCCACAGTCTCAGAACTAAAAACCAGAGGAACTGAGAGGGTCTTCAATGGCCTTCTGGCTAACCATGCACCCCTCTGCTGCAATTCAGACCTTTAGGGTCAGGGAGCTCCCTCCATCCCAAGCAGTGGGTCCCAGCTTGGAGGCCCTGCCTCTCTGCCCTGTCAGCCCAGCCATGCTACCTCCCCACACTGGGAGCAGGAGGTCTGACTGTGCCATTATCAGGAGGACTTCCCCATGCTCTACCCATGAGGATCCACGAACAGAATGATAGGCTAGAACTAAGGCCTTGGAGACAAGGTTCAGGTCTGAAGCTTGGTCCTGTACCAAGGGCTCTCCTTTCCTGGGTGAGGACTAACAGTTTAAAAGAACAGTGTGTACCCAAATGATCATACACACAAACTGGGCCCTGTGAGCCCCTGTAGGAGATGTGCCCACAGATGCCCACTGCTCAGCTAGGTCCTCCAGCCCTACCTTGGAGGGCCCCTCCTTCCAGTCCCTACTCCTTTTCCCAGGCTGGAGGAGGCCAGGTTCCTTGCAAAGCTTCTCCCGATCTGTAGGGATTTGAGCAAATGCTTCTGGACCAAACCCAAGATGAAGCCCTTTGCAGACTGGTTTCCTGGACAGAGACTGGAAAGTATATTTCTTGTTGCTTCCAGAGCAAAGCACATTCCCTTCTTCTGGGAAGACAGCCCATTCTGGGTCCAACTCCTGGGGCAGGACCCTCACGGTCACCATCTCCCACCTCTCCCTGCAGCCCAACCAGGATGGACAGGGGCAGAGGGGTATACTCCTGGTGAGAGGCAGTGTCTTTTGTCCCAGCAAGAAAGGGGACAGGAAGGAACAGAGCAAGAGGGTGGGGGAGGGAAAGGGCAGGAGGGGACATCTGAGCAGCATTTTGGTTTCTCAGGAGTAGGAGATTTTCACAGCAGGGTGCCACAATTTAGTTTGAACTATTATAAATTCCCATAAAATCAGATGCACTCAACTTTGAATAGAAATACAAAAATACACTGCAGAAATCAAATACAATTTAGGGATTATTCACCACCACTACACACAGAGAGATTCGTGCATACAAGGAGGCACCTGCAGACGACACCATTAGGGCCCCTAATGGACAAACTGTGTCAGCCACCAATGGCCACGCTTCAGGCAGCTGTGGTGGAAGGTCACTAAGGACCCTACCTGGATGGAGGAGAAGGACCACCTTGTGGCCATTCTGTTTTTATAACCTCCCCCGGATCCCTCCCTGTAGTTCCTATTGAGTGATACCCAGGGGTGGGAAGATAAGCCAAGCAAGGCTGGGAGGAGCACAGCTTGAGACCCCCCAGGATGGGCTGTCATAGTGGTCTAGCATCCTCCACACGAGGCCTTCTATCTCCAAGTTCTCTGCACCTGTAATTTTTTTTTAATCATCCAGGAGATATATTTTATTTCAATCTATTCTTTTTGAAATTAATACATGGACACGATAAATAACTATACAAAAGGGTGTGCAGCAGGAAGCGAGTCTCTCTTCTACCCAAGCCCCACACCTCCTTCCCAGAAGCAACCCTTGAGGTTCTATTCCCGAAGTATTATATGTGCATATAAGGATATAGCATATGTCTCTCCCCCTCTTAAAAAAAAAGAATCCAGATAGTATTCATTTAATCCTAGTCTTGGCCTTTTCACATGACAATATATCCTGAAGAGCGTTCTGTTCTAGTACATACAGCACAGCCTCACTCTTTATAGCAGCTGCAGAGTATTTTACTACATGAGGGGACCATAATTTAATCAGTCCTTTGCTGACGGACATTTAGGTTATTTTTAACCTTTGGCTTTGACAAATGAAGCCGCAATGAATATCCTTTGTTCTTATGTCTACACACACGTATGAATACATCTAGAAAGAAAAAGTTTTCATATTTTTAGAGCTGTTGACAAACTCCGAAGAGGGTGCACCAAGTTGCACTCCCCTCAACAATCATGAAAGAGCTAGTTTCCCCATACTTTTGCCAGCACTGGGCCTTTACTGTTTTTTCAAGTTCCAGAAAAGGCAGCTGAGGCTCCTAATCCTCAACTCCCAGCCCTATCAGGGCATGGAAGAAAAATGAAGTTGATCAAGGTCAGCTTCCTCCTACCCGCGTCCCCTCCGCCCCGACTCACCAGCAGGGTAATAACCAATAGAACTTTGCCTAGCTCTGGCACATCGCTGAAATCTGCACCCTCTCCCTCACTGGGGTCACTGCGAGTCACCACACTCTGTGTTCTCCCCCTGTGTTTTGGCCAGCATGTTCTCACCATCCGGAGCACGACCCGGCTCCGTCTTGCATGTCCAACCCACCTTCAAGACATAGCTCTAATGCCACTTCCTCCATGAAGCCATCCTGGATCCCTGCCAGAACTGGGATCCTCAGTTCCCCCCAACCTCTTTAGATTTTTGGAGGCAGCTATCCCATCTGCGTAGATTAGTTAGACACGCACATGTCCTCCTTTTCCTAGAAGACTCTCAGCTCCTTGCAAGCAAAGTCTACTTCATCCCTTGGAGCCGTGTGCGCATTTAACATCTCCTCTTGGATATGTCTCTAACATTTAACAAATCCAGAAGTGATCCAGTTTCTTTTCCAAATAGGTTCCAGTTCTTGCCTTTCCCATTTTGAAAAAATCACTTCCATTTATACACTATTTTGGTTAATTCAGTTACTATCTTTCATGCATCCAGTAAGTGGCACTTTTCTATTTATCCCTTTGATCACCATATTTCAGGCGCACTACCCCCTCTCAGCCTCCAATCTGCCAAGTTCATTCCCACCCCTCGGCCATCACTGTGGTTAATCAAATTATTGGTCTTAACCCTTCACTCTGCATAAAATTACACATCTACATGCAGGCTGGCGTCTCCTGGTGGGCAGAGTATGCTGTCCCACCCTTTATGCTGGGCTTGGCCATATGACTTGCTTTGACCAATGGATGCTGAGGCCAACCTCCACACTAGCAGAAGAGTGGCCCCTGTGCTGAGGGGCTTGCCTCTTGAGCTATTGCCTTTCAACCTGAGGACATGCTCCAGGCAGAGTGAACAGACTGAACACACACATGTCCCAGAATAAAGACAGTCATCCCAGCCTAGATTTGCTAACCCTCAGGGTGACCAACAGACACATAAGTGAGAGTAAATGATTATTGCAGTGGTTTGTTATGCAGCTTTATTGAGGCAGTAACCGACTGATATCAACACTATAAAATATATATAACCATATAAGAAAACAGAGGGAAAACAACATTGGATTTTGCGATAATTTCCTGGATATAACACCAAAAGCACAGGCAATAAACAAAGAGATAAATCATACTTCATTAAAATGAAAAACTTTGTGCATCAAAGGATCTTATCAACAGAGTAAAAAGGCAACCCACAGAAAATATTTGCAAATCACGTATCTGATAAGGGATTAATATCTAAAGCATATGAAGAACTCCTAAAACTCAAGAGCAAAAAAGAAAGAAAGAAAGGAAGAAAGGAGAAAAGGAAAGAAAGACACACACAAAAAAATCTGATTCGAAAATGGGCAAAGGATTTGATTAGACATTTCTCCAAAGAAGATACACAAATGGCCAATAAGCACATGAAACAATGATCAACATTATTAGTTTCTAGAGAAATGAAAATCAAAATCACATTGAGATACTACTTCACACTCATTAGGGTGGCTATTATTTAAAAAAAGAAAACAAAACAAGTGTTGACAAGGATATGGAAAAATGGGAACACTTGTGCATTGTTGGTGGGAAAATGGTATAACCACTATGGAAAACAGTATGGTGATTCCTCAAAAAATTAGGCATAGTATTACCATATGATCCAGCAATTCCACTTCTGATATATATGCAAAATAACTGAAAACAGGGACTCGAACAGATATTTATTCACCAATGTTTAGAGCAGCATCATTCACAACAGTGAAAAGTTGGAAACCACCCAAATGTCCATCAGTGTATAAATGGATAAACAAAATATGGTATATACCTACAATGGAACGTTATTTAGCCTTAAAAAATAAAATTCGGACACATGCTGCAACACGAATGAACCTTGAAGATATTATACTAAGTGAAAAAGCCAGTCACAAAAAGATAAATACTGTATGGTCCCATTTTTATGAAGTATCAAGAGTAGTCAAATTCATAGAAACAGGAAGTAGAATAGTGGCCACCAGGGGTTTGGGGAAGGGGCAATGGGGAGTTAGTGTTTAATGGGTATAGAGTTTGAGTTTGGGAAGATGAAAACATTCTGGAGATGGGTAGTAGTAAAAGTTACACAACACTGTGAATGTACTTAAATGCCACTGAACTTTACACTTAAAAATGGTTAAAATGGCAATTTTTGTTATGTCTATTTTATCTCAAAAATGCTAAAATTATTAAATTGGCAAATGTTATGTTTTATAAGTTTTGATACAGTGAATATATATAAAATAAACTTAAAATAAAACAAAAGGCCACTACTCATCTCATGTTACTACTTTAAAAAAAAATTAACAAGCCAAACAGAGAGGGGCCCACAGAGAACAGCAGGGGCCAGCCCAATCAGAATGGGGCCACCAACTGAAAATCAGCCCAGACATCGCACGTGTAGTCCCCTCAGGCACCACACACTGGCCTCTATTTTCTCATATCTCAACTTAATCCTCCCCTCCTCAGGAAGGCCTTCCCTAACCACCCATCACTACAGTTGGTCATTCTTATTTTGTTCTCACTATACCCTGTTTTTGCCTTCCATAGCTCTCAACACGTTTTGTGGGTACACAGTAATCTTTTGATTGGTTGTCTGTCTCCCCACACCATTAGTTTAGGTTACAGTGGGGTGGGGGGAACTCAAACCCCTAGCCAGGTGCTGACCAAGGAGAGAGGTTCTGGCAAGGTGGGCTCCCCACTGACAACCTTCTGTGCACATCTCTCAAGCTTTTCCCCAACTGTCTCCTCTAATGCAAGAACTGGAACATGACAACAGAAAGAGATCCTAAAAGGTCAAACAGTCAGTCCTCCTGCTTTTGAATCAGACTATTCCATGTAGTAATTTATTTGTGAAAATCTTCCCTAGCATAAATGGTACAACTTTCTGGAAGCCATGCGGCACAATAAAACTATAGCCTTAAAACATTCACACCTTTTGACTTAGCAATTCCACTGATAGAAATGTTCCCTAAGGAAGTCATCGGAATCATAGCACAAAGATTTGTTCTGAGGATGTTCGTAGCAGCACTGTTTACATCAGTAAAAAGAGGCAACTCAATACTCAACAACAGAGGTTTACATGAGTAAAGTATGGTGCATTCATAGAGCAGCCACAGAAAATCATATTTTTCAGAGAACATTTATTGACAAGGAAAAATTTTCACGACAAACCGTTAGATAGAAAATGCAAGCTACAAGACTATGCATAGTGTGTTCCCATGTTAGAAAAAAACTATAAATTATATATGTATATATCTGTACAGAAGTCATATAGCAACACATTTGTATCTTTATTATATCTTTGAATAGATAGATAATAGTTGATTTTCTTTTATCCTTACTGTTTTTCTGTATTTCCTAAGCTAACTACACTGAGTTAATAATAGCATTTAAATAAAGTAGCAGATATCCCATTTAAAAACAAACTAGCAGTTACAACAGCATGGTTCCGGCATACATATGGATATAGAGATCAATAGAATAGAATTGAGAGTCCAGAAATCAAATCAAATACCTATGGTCAATTGATTTTCAACAAGAGTGCCAAAACTATTCAACTGGAGAAAAGCAGTCTTTTCAACAAACGGTATGGGGACAACTGGATAGCCACATGCCAAAGAAGCTGGACCCTACCTCACTCCCTATATAAAAATTAACTCAAAATAAATCAAAGACCTAAATAGAAGAGCTAAAACTATAAAACTCTCAGAAGAAAATAGGTCTAAATCTTCATGACCTTGGAGTTGGCAAAGCTTTCTTAGATATGATACCAAAAGCACAAGTAACAAAAGAAAAAACAGATAAATTGGAAGTCATCGAAATGTAAAACCTTTGTGTTTCAAAGGTTTCTACCAAGAAAGTAAAATGACAACCCACAGAATGGGAGAAAATACTGGCAAATCATACATCTGACAAAGGACTTGTATCTAGAATATATAAAGAACTCTTACAACACAATACTAAAAAGACAACTCTATTTTAAAAAATGGACAAAGAATCTGAATATACATTTCTCCCAGGAAGACGTACAAATGGCCAATAAGCCCATGAAAAAAAATGTTTAACATGATTAGTCATCAGGGAAATGCAAATCGAAACCACAATGAGATACCACTTTGCACTCAGTAGTATAGCTATAATCAAAAAGACAGATAATAACAGTGTTGGAAAGAACGTGGAAAAATGAAACCCTTCTTCCTACATTGCTGATGGGAATGTAAAATCGTGCAGCCACTTTAACATAGTCTAGCTCGTCCTCAAACGGTTAAACAGCATTACTGTATTCCCAACAATTCCACTTTCAGTTATACATACACCTAAGAGAAATTAAGACATATGTCCACACAGAAATTTGACGTGAATATTCACAGCAGCATTATTCGCAACAGCCAAAGGTGAAAACAACCTAAATGTCCACCAACAGACAAATGGGTAAACAAAAGGTTGTACAGTAACTCCTCACTTAAAATCATCAATAGGTTCTGCGACTTCAAAAGAAATACGTAACAAAACCAATTTTACCATAGGCTAATTGATATAAACAAGAGTTAAGTTCCTACAGCATCTCATCATTGCTACAATGAAACAACGCTGAATGAAATGATATTTTTCAAGGATCTACTCTGTATCCATACACTGGCATATTATTCAGAAATAAAAATGAAGTACTAATACCACATGGATAAACCTTAAAAACACCATGCAAGGTCAAAGAAGCCAGTCAAAAAAGACCACATATTATATCAGTCCATTTATATAAAAAGTCCAGAATACACAAACCTATAGAGACAGAAAGTAGATTAGGGGTTGCTTAGGACTGGGGGTTATAGAGGATAGGGAGGTGATAGCTAAAGGGTATGGGATTTCTTTCTGACAGGATGAAAATGTTCCAAAATATACTACGGCGATGGTTGCATTTTTCTGTGAATACAGTAGGCTCTCCACACCCACAGGTTCCATATCTGCAGATTCAACTAACTAGTGAGAAGAAATAGTCAAAAAAATGTTACATTGTTGTTGACATGTACTATGTGGTCAGGCCTAGGATGATTGTATCCATACTGAACATGTACAGACTTTTTTCCTGTCATTATTTCCTAAACAATTATAGAATAACTATTTATATAGCATTTACATTGTATTATAAGTAATCTAGAGATGCTTTAAAGCAGGGGACCCCAATCCTTGGGCCGTGGACCAGTACCAGTCTAAGGTCTGTTAGGAAATGGGCCGCACAGCAGGAAGTGAGCAGCAGGTCAGCGAAGCTTCATCTGTATTTGCAGCCGCTCCCCAGCACTAGCATCACCGCCTCAGCTCCAACTCAGATCACCAGACATTAGATTCTCATAGGAGCACCGGTCCTTGGTGCCAAAAAGGTTGGGGACCGCTGCTTTAAAGTATGAGAGGTTTTGCATGGGTTATATGCAAATACTATGCCATTTTATATAAGAGATTTGAGTGTCCAAGGATTTTGGTTTCCTGGGGAGGGGAGGGTCCTGGAACCAATCTTCTTCAGATACTGAGGGACAACTATGTATGCATAACCATTGATTGTACACTTTAAATGGGTAAATGCTATCATGTGCGAATTATATCTCAATAAAGCTGTTTTTAAAAATAAAAATAAATTTATAAATAAGTAAAGCTAGTGTAGGAACTGAAGCTTATCATAATTACACTAGGTAACCTGCCAAGTTTAACCATGGTGCAGAT
Source organism: Pteropus alecto (assembly GCF_000325575.1). Taxonomy (NCBI): domain Eukaryota; kingdom Metazoa; phylum Chordata; class Mammalia; order Chiroptera; family Pteropodidae; genus Pteropus; species Pteropus alecto. The sequence goes on from NW_006438113.1 coordinate 12,645,438, forward strand.
GCTCAGGGCCTCCCTGGGCCCTGCCTCCCCTCTACCCAAGCAGAGAGGTGGCTCAGTCTCTTCCCTGTGGTGAGCCATGCTGGGCTGGGCAGCTCATGGAAAGATAAGGAAACTGAGTGCACAGAGGCTGCCCTCTCCATCTTCAGGCCTTTGGCCCAAGAGCCAAGGATCAACGCGAAGACCCCAAGTCCGGAGCCTGTCCCCTTATGCTCATTTGCTGGGTGGCCTTCAGAAAGTCCTGGTCCCCCTCTGTAAAGTGTCAGGTAGACTTGGTTTTCTCAGATATTCCCAGCTCTACTCTTCTCTGCTTCTTGGACATTGACCCCACCCCACCCCCAGCCAAGTCAAGACCATTTCCTCCAGGGCCATCCAGGTAGTAAAGGAAACTGTGGGGGCCTGAGGCCACTCCCAGTGGCCACCTGTTCAATTTCCACTGGCTAATTCTCTGGCATCCTCAAGACTGAGGGTGGGAGGAAGGTCAGGATACTCTTTCCTATTTCCCCTTTCTCACCAGACGCATGGAGGAGGGGTTCACATCTGTTCCAAGTTTCCATCTCCTTCTCCTTTGCCCTCTCCACTCTACTCCCTGCACCCCAAAACCTGCCCAGAGAATACTGCGCTTCCCCATGGACACGGAGTTTCTCTTCTGCATCCTGAGGCATTACCCCTGACTCCAGGCGGCTTCCCGAACATCTCTGCTGACTTTAACTCTGCAAAGGCTTTCTGTAAACGTGACTGCAAATGCAGATGTTATGCCCTTTTTATAGATGAGGAAACTGAGCATTGAGAAGATCAATTTGATGCTGAAGACTGGCCAGGGGTCAGCTGCAGAGCCTGGGCCTATCACCTGAACAGAGGACCTCCTCCTTGGCACAGGATCCCAGGGGTCTAAGAGAGTGAAGATGAGAGAAAGAACATGCTCATGCCCACTTCCTTTGTGGTCTCACCCACAATGGAACCCTAAAGCCCAGGCCAGGGCAGGAACTATCTTGCAGAGAGGCAGAGGGGCCTTCAGGCCAGCCAGTCACACTTCTAGGCAAAGGTCCTTGCCAGTTTCTTCATTTCTATGCCTGAAATTTAATGACCCGGACCCACTCATTCTCTTTCATTCATCTCTCTCTCTCTCTCTCTCTCTCTCTCTCTCTCTCTCTCTCTCTCTGTCTCTCTCTCACAGTGTCTTTAGCCAAACTGGTTCCCTTGTCTTCCACCCTCACCCCTTCCAGGACATCTTCCATGACATCCTCCAGGCTCTCATGGACACCCCTTCAGCACTCAGCTTCTCCTCCTTGTCCTCGGGTACAAATGGGAGTTCTCAGCCCCAGCACAACTATGAAGGCATCAGGTCTCTCCAGGTCTGTGTCCTTGTCTGCAACACGCCACTTAGGACATCACAGCTCTTGTCTTTACCTGGGGAGGGCCTTATGGCCAGAGGCCCTTCACCCGACCTGGCCATATGGAGCTCACCTGTCAGGAAGAGGCTCAAATGTCACCTTCCCTAAGGAGCCCTCTGTGAGCCTCTGCCAGCCTCCCAGGCAGAAACAGTCCCTCCATCCCTTGTCTGATCCCTAATAGATGACTCTTGCTGCTTTAAAATACTTGACACAGGGCAGTGTGAGCTCTAGCTCATGTGCCAGTTTCAAGACTATACAGAGAGCCCCTCCCCAGCCAGCCCAGAGTCTGCACATAGTAGGTGCACAGTCAACAGTAGATGACTAAATGATTGAATGAATAGATGGATGAAGGCCCTTCTAGCTTGAATAGCCTGAGGCTGTGGTACAGGGAAAGCCCAGTCCCGAGTCCCACCATCCAGCAGGGAAGACCCTCTAGGTCAAACTGAGGAAAAGGATCCCCGTGGAGATGCTGTGACCCCCCAGGAAATGAGAAGAAAGGAGGCCAAGGTCCACATTAACTGTAAGCTGATAGCTTTCCTTGTAAGTAAAGTGATAAACCTTTTCCAGATTGCCTGAGACAGCAGCTTCTTCCCACATAATTGTGTGAGATGCTATTTGACTGTTTTTATGCTTATTAATATCACAGCCCCTGAAGGAGAAACAGGTACCCAAAGGGGTCTAGGTGTGCAAGGAGCTTTGGACTCTTGACTAAGAGCTCATGGTTCCCACAGGCTCTCTTATCATGGGGCTGGGAGAAAGGGACAATTCCAGATGGGAACCATCGGGAGGTTGGAGTGCATTCAGAGCCCTGCTCAGTCTCAGTTTCCCATCTGTACAAACAAAGAATAGCACCTGCTTGGCAAGGAATGTGATGAGGACTAAGGGAAGTGCCGACAAGCTCACCTAGCACATGGTAAACATCCACCTGAGTCACATGTCCTCTTGCCCTGCCCACTCTCAGTCCCTGTCTCTTCTGCCCAATTCACAAAACACTAACAACCCTAGAAGCGACAGCTATATCCTGTTACATGTGCACAGCAGGCTGCTGCTGTCACGCTTGTCACAGTCCCCACTCTTCACATGTCCCACCCCCACACCTAGACTGCAAGCTCTGGGAGAGCGGGCAGGGATGGAGTGGGGCAGGGGACCCCAGACCACACTGTTCTTGGTGGTCTCAGAGCAGAACAGAAAGCACCATCCACCTTGTCTTGCCTAGCTTAGTGGGGTCCAGCCTTTTAGGTCATTTGGCTCTCACAGAGCCTTCGAGGAGGGAATGTCACCCCATTTTCCAGATGGTGAAACTGAATCTTAAAGAGAATAAAAGGCATGACTCCCAAACACTGAAGTGATTGGACCTCAGTACAACTAACTGAACTAAGAATTTGGAGCTCGGGTGAGCCCCAAATGCATCACCTACAGCCACAGCCCTTCCTGCCTCTCTCATCCCTCTCCCCAGCAAACAGACCCACCCACAAAGGCCAGATCAGCCTCCTGGAGCTGCCTTCTGGCTGCCTGCACCACTGTCTGTCCATTGCTAACCTCTGCCCAGATGTGCTCCTCACCTCCCACTTTCCCCAAGGAGGGCCTTCCTGCTCCACCTTCCTCCTCTGGAGACAAAGGATTCACACTTGCCTGGAGCCTGGGGCACAGAGTGGTTTCAAACCTGGCCCCAGCTGCAATGCACAGTTTTAACCATCTGGTTTGTAAGTAAACTCAGGTCTACAAACTGGGGTACAAAATCAGTAGCAAATTCCTCCTCCTCCTTCTATAGGTTGCTTGGCCATCACCTCTCGTGAGAAATCTCTGATTTCATCATCTAGGCTTCTGTGTGACTTTCTCCGCCCACTGTGCCCCCGACAGACTCCCCTGTTAGAGCACTCTGTGTGCCGTGTGTAAATATGCCTTTCTCCTTCACTGGACTCTACAGTCCCCTAGAATCAGGGCCCTGCCTTACTCTCCTTGGTTGCTCTGGAGCCTAACACAGGTATTGTCATAGCATAGGAAGATTCAATATTAGATGTAGAAAATGTAAAAGAATAAATGGAAGGGATGGAAAGAGAGAGGGAAATCAGAGCACAACTGCTTCTCCCAAAGAGACTACAGTGAGGGTGTCCCAATGCCAACCCTCCCAAGAATTCTGAAGGCTCTCCCCTCTGCGCCCCACCCCACATGGAGCTGCCCAGGAAATAAAGTCAAGAGTAGGGGACACAAAGCTGTCAGGCATGCGGAGCACACCATTCTCCTCTCTGGGCCTCTACTTCCCCATCTATGAAATGGGGATCCAGTTTCCAAAGGCAGGACAAGCACATGAAGGACTTGCAGCAGACCCTTTGACCAGGAAAACCACTCGCATTAGTGCAGGTGGCCATGTGGGAAGTGCCAGGAGCTGCTGGACGGGCCTGAGGAAGACTTGAGACCCCAGGGGACAAGCTCCTCACCCCAACTACCTTCCCTCCTCATACAAGGAGCACTGAAAACCTGGGGCAGAAATCTAGAGCAAGAAGTAACCTAGAGATCCTCAGCAGGCAGTCTACTTTGCAGACAGGGAAACTGAAGCTCCGGAGGGAGGCAGGAAGAGTGTTTGCATGTGTCGAGTGTACCTACTATGTGCTAGACTTTCTATGTAACTTGATGAACCTTCACCACTGTGTGTGAGGGGCCTTATTGACCCATTCTGCAGATGAAGAAACTGGGGCTCAGGAGAGTCTATACCTTGACTGTGGTCTCACAGCACAAAGTGATGGCGGCAGGATTAAAACCCGCTAGCAGGTGCTGCCTCCAGGACCCAAGCTCTTTCTGTAGCATCACATAGCAAGGGCTGGCCTGGAGCCAGGAGCACCAGAGCCAGTGAATTCAAGATGGATGCCCTATGACTGCTCTCCTACAGGCTGCAAGGCTGCCCCACACTGTCCTACCTTCCACACGTAGTGTGTGCGATTCAGAGAATCAGTGAATACTAGAACTGGAGAGGACAATAGTTGGTTTCTCATCAGACTGCTGTACTCTACAGCATCCCTCCTCTTAGACTGTCAACCTGAACTTGCATACCTCCGGTAATGGGAAGCTCACTACCTACACAAGACACAGTCCACCTTCTGGGCACCTTGGTTAATTAAGATGTTCTTTCTCTTAATGAATCAAAAGCCTCTTTGAAAGACCCAAAAGCTTCACATGACTTCAGGTTCACTCTGACCACATCGACTTCAGTTCAGCCCCTCACACACATACTTCCTCACTATCTCTCATCCCAGCCTCTTTCATTTTCTGACCCACCCCTCTCTCCCCTCCCCAATAACTACTTTCTAACCTTTACTAAGGACAAAGATAACTTTTTTAAAATACTCAATTTAAGAAAAAATATTTCACATCTGTATGAGCAATACACAAATCATAATTCTTAAAAATAACAAATTGCAGGTCAAAGTAATCATAAGTAAATTGATATTGATAAATAAGCTTTTCTCTAGAGCAGTGGGTGGTTTATTTTAATCTAATGAGTTTTGTATTTTCCCAGCTTTCAGATTCCATGATGAAGGGCTGTCTGCAATAGAATTACGATGCTCTCTGAAAAATTGTAATTTAATGCCTCATTTTGTCAAGACTTTCTTGAAAATGAGATTTGTTCCTAGTGAAGAATTTTACTCAGCTCTTTTCCAGAAGGACCCCCACCCGCCCACCTTTCTAGGCATACGGGTTCTCCTCAGGCCAGGGCTGGGGTGGGGATAAAAGAGTCAAAGTCAGGTTCAACATGGGTCAGGTAGGGGCCAGGAAAGGAGCATGAAGGACACAGCTTTGCTTTGTGGCTGAGCAGCACCGCTCTCCGCTCCACGCCTCACCACTGCCTCCTGCAAACAGGAAGGTAAGGTCAGACCTCATCCTTCTTTATAAGATGCTAAAAGGCAACTTTTGCGGGGCTCAAGGGAACAGAGTAAGGACCTGAGACAGCGGAGAAGACTAACAGACCCCACAGGCAAGAGAGCAGCAGAAACCAAAGCTGGGGGAAAATGAACAAAGCTATTTGCATACAAGCCTTTGGGGGGTCATTTGGTCAAATGTCCTCCAGGGACAAAGAGCTCACCACCGTACAGTCAAACTGGTGCATTGTTAAGTGCGTTACTGCCAGGTCACTGGAGGGACCTTGATGAAGTTGGTGCCAAGAAACATTGAAAGGAGTAGAGCAAGACGTCAAGAGAGCAGCCAGACTGGCTGGACTCACATCCTGACTGACTGCCCAGGTCAGTCGGTGTGTAAGCTCACCTGAGCCACCTAACCTCTCTTGGTATCAGTTTCCCACATCTCCAAAATGGAGATAATAACAGCACCTACCTCATAAGGTCGTTCTGAAGGTCAAATGAATACTTGGAATACAAGCTCACATACAATAAGCTCTCAGTAAGTGTTAGTAGTAGTAATAGCATCATCATCATCATCATCTTATTATTACATGTGTGCAAAGACTGCTTGAGAGAACACTAAGAAACCAGAAACCGACTGCTTCTAGGAGGGAAACCTGGGTGGCTAGAGGAGGGAGGGAAGAGAGAGAGATTTCACTGTATTGCATTCGGGCCTCTTGACTTTTCTGTATGTGCGAATAACCCACCCAAAAATAAATGTGAAAGAAAAACAAAAGATAATTTGGGTCTATGGCCATGCCACCCTGAACACACCCGATCCCGTCTGATCTCGGAAGCTAAGCAAGGTCAGGCCTGGTTAGTACTTCGATAGGAGACCACCTAGGAAGACTAGGTGCTATAGGCATAAAAAAAAATAATTTTGAATTTCAAAAAAGAGAAAGAAGGAAAGTCAAATGTTTTCTCTTAATGACCCCAAGCTGCTTTCCAGTGACTTCTACCCTCTGTCTGGGCTCCAGAGTCACGAAGTCAACTCCCACCCTTGGGAACACATCATTCATTCACTCAAGAAACCCATCCTGAGCACCAGCCATGAGCTGCTGGGTGTAAAACATTCAACAGAGGCCAAGACAGACCCCATCCCTACAGCTTGGTCCTTGGTGAGAAGGACCCTTGGCCTCACCACCACCATCAAAGGTTTTCCAGGTGAAGCTTCTGGTGACACTATCTTCTTCCTTTCTTGGCCCACTCTCCCTTAAAGAGCTGTCCTCATGCCTGAATTAAGTCTCAGGTCCCCACTTTAGATTTTAAAAGTAGGTAAGTTGACCACTTAATGATACACATGTTGAAGTGTTGAGGGATAAAGTGAACTGACGTTCCACAACTAACTTTGAAATGCAGCCCCAAAGAAATGGTTTAATATAAGATAAAGGAAAAGACATGCAACAAAACGTAAACTATAGAATTCTGGTGATGGGTATATGGGTATTTACTGTACAAATCTTTCAACTTTTCTTCATGTTTGAAAATTTTTATGATAAAATGTTGGGGAAAAATTAGGAGAATTAAAAACCACATAAAACTTCAAGTGATTTTTTACATCTAGGCGGTCCTTTTCCTAAGAGTTGGGAACTTTCAATGGCAAAATTTAAAAAGAGAAATAATCAAATCCACAATCATAATGGAAGACTTCAACACACTTTTCTCAAAAACTGATAGAAAAGGTAGAAATCGCTAAGGATATCAACATCTGATCAACATGATTAACTTTTATCTTACCTCAACAAAATTGAACACTGCATACAATAACAGAATAAACATTCTTCTTGTGAGGCAATGAATAATTTACAAAATTCCACCATACTGGGCCATAAAGTAACTTTCAAAACATTTCAAAGAATTTAAATCATTCAAAGTATGTTTTCTAATTATAGCAGATTAAGCTCAAAAACAACCATGAAGAAAATTAGGAAATACTCAAATATGTGAAAATGAAGGAACATACTTCTTTAAAAACCCATAAATCAAAGAAGAAACTACAACAGAAATTTAAAAATATTTCAAACAATACAATAATAAAAATGACATTAAAGTTTGTTATACACATATTTTCTACTTGGAAGAAAATTTATAAGTTCAGATTTTAGAAAAGAAGAAAATCTAAAATACAATAATCTATGTATTTATCTCAAAAGTTTTTAGAAAGGAAATGAAACCCAAAGAAAAAAGGAAATTAAAAAAAAATCCTAAGAAATTAGCGAAATACAAAACAAAATAAAATAGACAAAAATTGGTAGACAAAAGTTGGTTCTTTGAAAGACTAACAAAATTGATAAATCCAGTGATCAGCAAGATGAACAAAATGAGAGAGAAGACACATATTACCAATATCATAAATGAAAAAGAAATTATCACTGCAGATTCTACAGAGCATAAAGATTATAAGACAATAAAGAAGATATTATGAATATCTTTATATTAATTAAATTAAAAATTTATGTAAAATAGACAAGGTCCTCAAAAAAATGCTACTTACCAAAACTGACACACAAAAACATAGAAATATAAATAGCCCTATTTCTACTAAAGAAATTGAAATTATAAGAAAAAAATCTTCCCCCTAAGAAATATAAGCTCACAGAACTTCTCTACTGAACTCTCCTAAAGGTTTGAGGGAAAAAATGACACAAATCTTATCCAAATTCCTGCAGAAAAACAGAAAAATAAGGAACAGTATCCAATTTATATTATGAGGCCAGCGTAACCTGATGCTATAACCTGACAAGGATACCACAAGAAAGACAAATCATAGGTTAATCTCTTTCATGAACACAGAAGAAAAAAATCTTAAACAGCATATTAATAATTCACATATATCATGCAAAATATATCAAAGGAAGGCTGTTGTACTATTCCAATAGCAGATAAAGAATAAATAAAAGAATAATACATCATGACAACGTTGGATTTACTCCAGGAATGCAAGTTTGGTTAACTTTTGAAAATAAATGTAATCCACCACATTAACAGAAGAAAAAAGAAAAATTACACAAATCATTTCAATAGATGCAAAATGCATTTGATAAAATTCCACACATATTTATGATAAAAACTCTTAGCAAAAAGGAACAGAATAGGCCATATATAGAAAACCTATATCTAACATCATACCCAATGTCTAAACACTTCCTTAAAATCAGGAAAAAACAAGAATGCCCACTATTACCATTTCCATTCGACACAGTATTGAAAGTTCTAGCCAGAGTAATAAGGCAATAAATTTCCAATTCTGAACTGGAAAAGAAGTAAAATTATCTCCATTCACAGATATGTAAAAAATTCTAGAGACTTCACTAAAAAACGATTAGAGCTAATAAATTCATCAGTGTTGTAGGATAAAAAATCTATGCCTCCAAATAAGCTGCATTCCTATACTCTAGTCATGAATAACCTGAAGAGAAAATTAAGAAAACAATTCCACTTACAATAGCATCAAAATGAATGATATACTTAAGAATAAATTTAACCAGGGAGGCAAATGACTTATACACTGAAAACTACAAAACATCACTGAAAAAAAATCTTAAAAAGACATAAGTTGACAGACTTTTATGTTCATGGATTAGAAGACTTAATACTGTTAAGATACAATACTACCTAAAGTAATCTATAATTTAATGTAATCCCTATCAAAATGCCAATAATGTTTACTGTAGAAATAGAAAAACTTATCCTGATATTTATATGGTATTTCAGGGGACCCAAATAGCAAAAACAATCTCGAAAAAGAAGAACAAAGTTGGAGGACTCACACTTCCTGATTTCAAAATTTGCTACAAAGCTACAGTAATCACAACAGTAAAGTACTGACAGAAGGACAGGAAGATAGACTAATGAATAAAATAGAAAGCACAGAAATAAACCACTGCATATATGGTTAATATATTTTATAAAAAACCACGCAGTGAGGAAAAGATAGTCTTCTCAACAAATGGTACTGAGAAAACTGGATAGCCACATGCAAAAGAATGAAGTTAGACTCTTACCTTATACCATATATAAAAATTAACTAAAAACGGATTAAAGCCTAAATGTAAGAACTAATCCTATAAACTTCTTAGGGGAAAATCTTCGTGACATTGGATTTGGCAATGATTTATTGGCTATGACACCAAAAGCACAGGCAACAACAATAATTTTTTTAAAAAAATAATAAATTGGATTTCATCAAAATTAAAAACTTGTGTGCATCCAAGGATACTATCAACAAGTGAAATGGCAACCTACAGAATGGGAGAAAGTATTTATAAATCATATATCTGATAAGGGATTAATATCCAGAACATATAAAGAACTCTTACAACACAACAGCAATAACAACAAGAACAACTCAATTCAAAAATAGGCAAAGGACTTGAATAGATATTTTTCCATCGAAGATGTATAAACGGCCAATAAGCACAAGAAGATACTCAACATCACTAGCCACTGGGGAAATGCAAATCAAAATCGCAGTGGGATATTGTTTCATACCCATTAGAATAGCTATTATTAAATACAAAAATATAACAGGTGTTATAACAGGTGACGATAAGGAGAAATTTTAATTCTTGTACATTAGTGGTGGGAATATATAATCAAGCAGCCACTGAGGAAAACAGTATGATGATTCCCCAAAAAACTAAATGTAGAATTACCATATGATCCAGAAATTCCACTTCTAGAAATATACTCAAAAGAACTGAGAGCAGAGACTCAAACAGATACTAGTACAACAATGCTCATAGCTGCATTATTCACAATAGCCAAAAAGTAGAAACAATCCAAATGTCCATTAACAGATGAATGGACAATGTATGGTATATACGTAAAATTGAATATTATTCAGTCTTAAAAAGGAATGAAATTTTAGTACATGATAAACATGGATGAGCCTTGAAAACATGCTAAGTGAAATAAGTCAGACACAAAAGGACAAATATTATATGACTCCACTTATACAGAAAACCTAATACAAGCAAATTCATAGAGACAGGAAATAGAATAGAGGTTACCAAGGGCTTAAGGGAGAGGGAATAGGGAGTTATTGTTTCATGGGCACAGAGGTTACAGAGTTACTGTTTGGGATGATTAAAAGTTTAGAAATGTATAGTGGTGATGGTTGCACAACATTGTGAATGTACTTAATGCCACTGAACTGTACACTTAAAAATGATTAAAAGAGTAAATTTTATGTTATGTATATTTTACCACAATTTTGGGGAAAAAAAATAGAAGAAAATTTCCCTAATTTGATAAATGACATATCTAAAAACCCTACGGCAAACGCCAAATACTTAATGGTGAACAATGAGAGCTTTCTCTTCGATACTAGAATCAAAATAAGGATGACCACAAATCACAACTGTGCAATATAATGCAATATTATGCTTGAAGTCTTAGACATTGCAATAAGGCAAGAAAAAAGGTAGTATTGGAAAGAAAGATATAAAAGCGTTAATTATAGAGAACATGGTTGTATAGTAAAAAAAAAATTTTAATTCTGTAGACAAACTACTAGAATTAATAAGTAAATTTAACAAAGGTTGTTGGATACAGGTCAATATTTTAAAAATTAATATGCCAGAAACAAATAACTAGTAATGAAAAAACTAAATATCATTTATAATAGTAAAGTATCAACAAACATTAAACACATAGAAATCAATCTAATAAAAGAAGGTAAGACCTCTACACAGACATCTAAAAAGCATTCTTAAAATTTATTAAGACCTAAGTAAATGGAGGAGTAGATCTCATTCGTGGATCAGAAACTTAATATTGTAAAAATGTCAATTTTCCTCAAATCGACCTACCTATTTTTGATGCAGTTTCAAATCTCAGCATTTTGTGGAATTTCAAAGGCTGATTCTAAAGTGTATATGGAAAAGCAAAGAGTCAAAAGTAAACAAATGTATTGAAGAAGCACGAAACTGGAGGACTTACCCTACTAGATATCAAGACTACACATACAAAGCTTTAGCAATTACACTGTAAAGTTTGTATTGGTACAAGGACAGTCTAAATATACCCAGTGGAATTGCACATACATATACGTATACCAAAAAACACATAACAAATGTTCATCACAGGCTTTTCAGTCATAGCCAAAAATTAGAAGCAACTCAACTGTCCACCAATAGTAGAATGGATCAATTATGGTATGTGCACACAGTGGAATACTAGACAGGAATGATAACAAACAATGATAATGAACAATGATAACTCCACACAAGAAGATGGATCTCACAAATTATTGTGGAAGAAAACATCAAAAAGAGAACATACAATTAAAGTTAAAATAGACAAATGAATGCATGATATTAGAAGTCAGGATAGGAATTACCTTAGGGCAGCGGTCCCCAACATTTTTGGCACCAGGGTCCAGTGCTCCTATGAGAATCTAATGCCTGATGATCTAAAGTGGAGCTGAGACAATGATGCTAGCAGTGGGGAGTGGCTTCAAACATAGATAAAGCTTCGCTCCCTCACCAGTTGCTCACCCCCTGCTGTGTGGTGCAGTTCCTAACAGGTCACAGTCTAAGACTTCCGAGACTCCCCCAGCCCCGACCTCCCATGAACCTACACAGCCTTTCTCATAGGTGTGATAGTTACTCCTAACACTCCCAGGCAACTTGTAAGACTGTGAGCCTCCAGAATGCCAGAGCTGAGGGTAACAGCAGCATAATAATAACTATTCACTGAGAATAACGATAGCACACTAATAACTGATAACAGCATTTGTCGAACATTTACTGTATGGCAAGAACTTTTTCTAAGCATTTTACACGCAGTAACTCATTTAATCCTCCCAATACCCCTTCGAGGTAGGTACAATTATCATCCTGATTTTCCAGCTGAGGAAACTAAAGAACAGAATAAATAATAAAATTGCCTAAGGTCATACAGCTAATAATTGGAAGAGCTAGGATTCAAACCTGGATGGTCTCAGCGATAGAAATACTCTCCTTGTTTGGGTGATGGTCCCACAAAGGATGCCTGGTACCTAGAGGTCCAGCTACACCCACCCAGACCAGGCACAAATAAAGAGATGCTTCCCATCTCTTCCAGGCAGGCTATGTGCTGAGCACAGAGATGAGGCATGTATGGAAGTGTATAACCTCGTGAAGGCCCAGTTCTAAGAGGGCAGCAGGCAGGCCTGGGCCACTGGCTTCTAAGCCTAGAGAAAGACTAAGGCCACACAGTTTTGGGGAATTCCCTTCTCAATTCTAAGTAGGAGGACCTGAGACCTCCTCAGGGGACAGGCCCCTGCTAACGGCACTCAGGACAAAGGAGGAGGTGAAGACAACAAAGGAAGAGGTGACGATGAGGAGTAGGGGCTGTTCCCTGTCCCAGGCACTGGCCAGGGGCCCTCTGCTTCTATCCCCAGGCCAGGGGTCTGGAAACAGTTCCTCGAAAAGTAAAGCCAGCCTCCTCTGAGAAGGAATTCTAGAATCTCAACACCCCACACTCCTCACCTGACACATCTTACAACCAGTTTCTCCTTGGGTCTGCCTTTAAGCCCTGCTGCTGCAATTGAAGCTCATCTCCCTTTGCTCCATCCTAAAGAAATCTTCATCTCTGCCCAGAGGCTTTTCTTTGCTTTCCTGGGAGGAATGGGGGTAAGGAGGCTCTTCTGTGCCAGGTCTGGGCTGTTGTAGCTGGGCTCCAGTGACAAACACTTAAAATGACAGACTCCACAGCATAAGAAGAGAAAGTCAGGGTTAGTCCCTCCCCACTTACATCAAGCAGTGTTCCCCTCGTCAGAGGCCAAAGCCTTAGGAGTCCTGCCCAGGAGCCTGCATTGTCCATAGCAGCTAGAAATAGCCCAGAGAGGGGGCCACCTTCGCAAAGGTGACAGCACGTCCATGCCAGAGAGCGAGGCAGCCTGACTCCCAGTTCAGCATACAGACCTGGAAATCAGGCCTATGGGGGACAGCAGAAGAGGCCCAGGTGCAAAGGCTTCAGTGGACCTGTGTCTGCGCACACATGTACACACACGTGCCTAGATGAGAACACACACACAGCCAAGGCCATCTGGGTCAAAGCTAGAAAAAGAGGGAGCTCTTAGTACAAAGAACTTCTGAGCTAGACAGTTGAAAAGAAAATGAGGAGGAAAACGGAGGTGCTTGGTCTCCGCCAGCCTTTCCCATTCCCCTCTGCCCTTGCCTGACACCCAGGCCCTCCACAGTGGCTCCCCAGGAAACTGTGAAACACGCAGGTGCAACGAGGTCACCTAGTTAACAGTCTCCCTCCCGCTGTATTATTCATGGGCTCCCTTCTTCCGGCCTGAGCTCCAGTTTCCAACAGCCCTCAAGTTCGGCTTGGCAGGCCAGCCAGCCCAGCAGGTCTAGTCTGCGGCAACCCCCACTCTTTACACTCCCACCCTTCTCGTCCCCTTCTTAGGATGCAGCAATCCCTATGCCAATTCAGCCCCCAGCTGTCACATGACACTTTGGAGGAAGGGGAAAGCTTTGGAGTCAGTGAGGAAGAACAAAGATGGAAAACTTCAGCTGAGTTAGGCATGAGATGCTGCAATTTCTAAAGGGAGGGCCCCCTTTCTCCCTTTCTCTCTCTCTCTCTCTCTCTCTCTCATATGCCACACACATTCTATATTGGCTCTCTCAAATATGGTCCTCTGAATAAGCGTGAAAGCTCATGGAAAACAAGGTCCATGGTTTATCTATCTCTACCTTAGCGCACCTTGCAGTGTCCTGCAAACAGTAGGTGCTTGATGACTATTTGTTGATTTGTACACTTTCCCCAAAAGAGTCGAGTCAAATTGATAGAGTGAGCATGTCATCAAGCCATTCGAAGACACTGCTGTCAGATTTAGAGGTTTTCATGGTATTTAAATATCTATCTACATATATCTTGTGAATCCTGCATAGGTCAAGTCATAGTGATACATATATACAGGACATAGGATAACTAATAAATTATTTATCTATCTATGTACTTATTCATTGTGATTTCTATATATCACAATTCATTTTGCCAAGCACTTTCATATATCTCACGAGAGCCCCCCTAAGCCCTGAATCAAGTGAATTGGTCAGAAAGGTTCCCCACCCCACCTACTTCACAGAGGAGAAAACTGTGGCTCAGAGAATGAAAGCACTTGAGTCAACACAAGGACTGTACCCACAGTCTTTGCATGCCTTCACCGGTGCCTTTCGTCACCATTCACACATGTCTCCCTGCCTCACAGTTACCATGTATACACCAAACTGCAAGATGAAGCTGTGGTCCTCCAGTGAGGTAATGCAAGCCAGGAGGACCCAGAGTCCAGGCTGAGGTCACTTGGCCAGAAATATTGAGGGTGGCTCATCAGCCAGCCTGGCCAAAAGCAGGAGGAAAGGTGTGGGGCTGGATTAAATCATAGAAGTCATTACATTTGATCCCCACATTTTACATGTGGAAAGAGCTGGAAGGCCAACTGGGGTCCCCAGGTCCAGATGCTGGAGTACATGGCTTTCCCAGATGGGGGCAACTTGGTCAGGATAGAGGATCTGTAGCTTCTAAGCAGGTGAGATGACCTCCTCGTTCACTCCCATGGATGTTTAAATCACTGCCCAGCTTCTTCTCTTAGGTGCCACAGGCACCTAAAAGACCAACCCTAACCCAAGGTCAATCACAGGTGAAGTCCAGGCAGCACTATATGTACCTGACTGGCCTGGATTGAAAGTCCAGCTCCATCACCACCTCTGTGCAGACCCGAGGTGGGTCACCTGTCCTTTCTGGGCTGTTTTCCATATGTATAGTCAGGAATTTGGCTCTGACTTTCTCTAAGTGCAGTGCAGGGTGAAGAACAGAGTGAAGATTAAGGAGTCAGACTGCCTTGGCTCAAATTCTACAACACAACAGCTAGCTCTGTGACTTTGGGTAAATTGCTTAATCTTTCTGTGCCTGGAATTGCTCATCTGTAAAATACAAGTAACAGCAGTACCTATCTCCATAGGGCTATTGTCAGGACTAAGTAGAGAACTTTATGTGAAGTGTTAAGCTCAGGGCCTGGCACACAGTAAATGCAAAATAAATGTCTCTCCTTATTATTGTCAGCCTTGACACTCTAAATCTATGACAGAAGTCATACATAAACTGGTCATTCATGGGTCAGTTACATGCAGCTTGCTGAAGGATTTTCCTTACTACATAAGTACCATAAAGGCAGGAGCTACTGACTGACCCCAGGAGCCTGCAATAGTGCCTGGCACATAGTAAGGGCTCAGTAAATATTTGATAAATGAATGAATGGCCTCATGGTGTTATTAAATATTTGAATTAGTTGCTAACATTTAAAATAAGAAAATTGTGTATTTTTTAAAATCTGGATTTCTAGATAATTTTGAAAAGTCCAAGTGTCTGGCCACATGTGTCCTGCAGGTCTGCTTAGCCACCGCGGGCAAGCATGGTAGCAGTGGTGCCCCCTTGAGACAAGGCAAGCACGTGCAGTTTGCCACAATGCTGGCCCAGCCAGCCTCACTCTCTTACATCAGCTGCCCTGATGCTATATGCACCTGATGTTCACTTTGGCCCAAGTCAGTCACAGGTGCAGTCCAGATAGCATGAAAGGTTGGCATTTACCCAGCCTCAGAGCAATCTGACCACAGGCACTTCTTCTGAACCCCAAGATCCCCTCCTAGTCTTCCTCCCACCCCAGGTCTGAGAGAGGAGAAGGGCCTCCAGCTCCGCAAAGCACCCTGAGACCCCTTGGCATCCAAGCCCCACCTACTTTGGACAGGCCAGACTCTTTTTCCCAGAGGACATGAGCCCAAATGTTCCATGTTGTTGCAACTTCCTCAGCTTTCCAGGCCAACTTCCTCCTTGCTTAGAAAACTCTCAAGTGTAAAAAGCAACAGGACGATGAAGTTAATCCTTATCTTTTTCATGGAAAGTATACAGAGAAAATGAGGAAACATACACACATGCATGTACCTCCGAGATAAAGTACTTTTCTAAAATATTGTATCCATTCCAAGTCCCACTTGGGTCTTCTATGGAGAGGGGACATGGCATCCCATGCTGCTAGGGTACTGGAGGAGGCTGCCTATGGACACATGGGCCCCTCCCCTCACTATTCCCACCCCTTCTTAGCCCTGCCAGGGCTGAGGTCCATGGGGAAGGATCACATTTTCCCATCCTCCAAGAAGCCTCCCCAGATCACCCTACCTTCTGCCTTTAGCATGTCAATTACCCCATCTGTGTTCTCTGTAGCTCCCATGACCATCTGTAATTGCCTTGAGTATCTATTAGCTATTTCTCCCAGTTCAGTAGAGTAGCCACCAGTCAAATGTGGCCATTGGGCACTTGAAATGTGCTGAGTCCAAACTGGGATACACCATAAATGCATAATACAAACCAGATTCTGAAGACTTAGTACCCCGCCAAAGAAGAATGTAACATATCTCATTAATCATTTGTTATATTGATTACACATTGAAATGATAGTGTTTTAGATACAGTGGTTAAATAAAATAGATTATAAAAAATAATTTCACCCATTTCTTTTAACTTTTTTTTTTTAAGTGGCTACCAGAAAATTTAATACTACGCATTTGGCTTGCACGTGTAGATTGTATTACATTTCTGCTGGACAGCACTGCTGTGACTCTCAGCATGAATCCCCAAACTAGATTGAGCCTGGTTCACAGGTGATGCTCAATATTGGTTGAGTGAATACCTGAATGAAAGGCTTCCCTAGCTGTGGACATAAAGGAGGGTGGGTTTGGAAGGACTTCCTGCCCCACTGCTCAGTATGTGCTGGTTTTCCAGCGGCAGCCTATCCACACATTTCCCTCTAAGACAAAGCCTCAGGCCTCCAGAGAAGGGGCAGGGAGAGGCCCGATGTAGAGTTCTGACACCACTGGCTCCCTTGAGATGATATCAGCTCTCTGGGCCCAGGAGAAAAGGTCAAGATCAGCCTCCTTTCTCAGGTAAGGGCATATTAGAACAGAAGGAGTGAAGAGAGCTGGAGGACATGAAGCCCTGGGTAAGCCCAGGGCAGGATGACAAGGCATCTACCTCTGTAGGCAAAGAAAGGAAGAAAAGCAGGTCAGAGCTAAAGGGTGCCCCTTGGGGGTACCCAGCCCACCTTGACCTGAGCCCTGAAGAAGCCAGGAAAAGCCAACATTTCTTGCGGACAGGACCAGTAACACAAATGGATGCCCAGACACGGTTCTAGCCAACCCTTTTGTTTTCTCTCCCTTGCTCTCCCTTCTACTCCCCTCCCTCTCTCGCTTTCGCTGGCTCCCAAATTACAGCCTTCTTTCAGAAACAGACACAATCAAGGTGGTATGCAGGGCCCTTGTCACAAATGGCATCTCAGATCCTCTCCAAATGGAGAGTAGCCTTTAAAAAGGAAGGCTGTGCTGTTAACAGCCTGCTTTAAGGAAGATGCATCTCCAGGAAGGCATGAGCCAGAAAAGATTCCATCCTTCTTAGGCTGATCAGCCCGTGGGAGGCTCTTGGTGACTGTGATTGCAGGGCCAGCCCTGAGCTGCTGGGGTCTAGGAGACAAAGGCCTGCCTGTCCTCCTGAACACATCTCATGCTAGGGTGGGAGGAATACGGCTCTGCCCTTGATTGGCCACCACCCAGGCCCACCTCACTCAGGGACAAGGCCTAGAACAAGCCCGCTCCCTGA
>NW_006438113.1:12663415-12666666 GCF_000325575.1 Pteropus alecto
CTTCCAACCCTCGGAGAGGAGGTCACAAATTCAAATGACTAAAAGGGCCAAGATGTAGTACAAATGAGTAAAGCAGGGTCAAATGTGAGACAATAGAGAATGGTAGAGACCATGGAGAACTGCAGGCTATAGGTTCACTTAAATCTAAAAGAAGGACCACGAGCAAAACTCATATGTGTGACAAAAGTCAGAGTGAAGTCAATAGCGGTTAATTCTGAAGTCTGATAACATTGCCTGGGAGTGGGCAGAAGGGAGCCTGCCAGGCATTGAGAATGCATCTTAATCCGGGTGGTGGTTACACAGGTGTATATAAATGTAAAATTCACCACTTTCATTTTCATCTGTTTACCTTATTGTATGTATGCAATCCACAATCAAAGAATTTTTTAAATAAAAATATAAATAAACAAAAGGGACAGCGGCAACTCAGTCCCAGTCAACAACCGCCAACTGGGAACATAGACCTAATGTTGCCAGTTCTCGTCAGATGTCAGACATCTAGATTTTTACATGAAAATGCTGGGGTTTTTTTAATGTTGTTTGTAACATTCAAAATGAAAAACCACAACCACATACACACATACACTCTTCAGACAGAATTCAATTTATGAACTTATAGATTGTCAAGCTCTCAAAATCTAACACATGATGAACTCAAAAGTGAGAATAATAAAAAGCTACTACATTCTGTATGGGTTCCAGGCACTGAACAGAGTGCTTTCCATATAGTTTTCATCTTATGAATGTTCACAGCAAGCCTATAAGGTAATTGAAAATTATTCCCATTTAACAGATGAGAAAACTAAGGCCTGGACAAGGTGACATGCCAGACCAAGGCTTCAGAGCTCAAGAGTGGAAGAACTGGTGTCCATTCCCAGCTCTGTCTGCCTCCAAGCTGCCTTACAAAAATCACAAAGGAAATGGGTTTATTATCAGGAAATAAATGCTAAATCTGAGCCTGCTGTGTCATCCTTGGCGACACAGCTCGAGGTCCCTGAGGCTGAGGACAGATCTCTGATATTCCTATTCCCCTAGGCAATACACTGAGCCACACAGACTTTCACTGCTGGGGTGAAAAATCCTGAGACCCAAATACCCAGGCCAGCAAGGAGCAGCGGCTGTAGCCTGCCCCACTCCCCAGGACGGAGCCAGATTAAATTTCACAGTGAAAGACTAGAAAGCTGTTTCCATGTGGCTACTTCTTAAATATGCCAAGTTTCTCACTGATACCGTTCTAGCCAATAAAGTTGGTAAGAATATGCATTTTCTGCCCTATGGGATTCAATAAAGCTATTTTCTTATTGAACCAAAATAAATATGGCCCATAAATGCTTTAATTTTTCTGAATTCTCTTCCGCACAAATGATCACTCACCACTGTTGTAGATATTCCGATCAAGATAAAGATATTTCCAGCACTCCAAAAGCACCCCCTTGAGCCCCAGTCATTAGACCCTGGAGTAACCATTCTTCTGACTTCTGTCAAACAGATGGGTTTTGCTTTTGGTTGCCCATTTTATATGGGGCCTGCACTCTTCAGCTCTCCATAGACCCCACCACTGCCTATTGTCTTGCATTTGGCCCTGCTCTATTCTTTGCTCTGCCTCCTAATCCCTCTAGGCATGTGAAGTTGAGACCTCTACTCCAGGTGTGTATTCCAAAACCCCAGAATATGGCAAGATGGGCATCGACCAGCCAGTCTTGAAAGGAACCTACATGAGTAGTTAAAACTTATTGTAGGCACACCAAATGCCTGGTGTATTAATGACCAGTTAATGATGGGACTAGAGAAGGAAGTGGAACAGTCACCTAGCAATAGCCCAGACCATCAGTGAACAGTTACTGAACACACTCTCTGCCAACATAGCAGACTCTGAGGATACAAGAAGAAAGATACAGCCAGTGTTAAAGGAGCTCATCATCTAGATGAGGAGCCAGACCACTTGAGAGTAATAAAAACCACCCTGTAAGAATGGTGAGGGAGGGAGGCACAGGCTAGAGAGGCAACAATCACCCTCCCCAGGAGTCAGTGACTTCCCGGAGTTGGTGACTCCTGAGCAATGTCAGTATTACCCAGATACATGCATGAGGCTGGGCACAGAAGGACCCATTCTGATCTCCAATTCTTTTCTACTGGAGGCAAAAGACTCCCATGCTGAAATAACCCACCCAGCAGGGTCCACTCGTGAATGTCCAACAGGGCTGCTCCTGTGCCAAGAAAAACTCAAACCAAGGCTCAAAATAAAAAGAAATAATAAAAAAAAACACACACTATAATTGATTTTGAAACCAATGAGTTCAAAGGCCATTAATTTTAAAAACCATCTTTACATTTTTAAAATGAGGGTTCGAGAAAATAAGATGTTTATTAACCTAGTTATTTTTAACTCATTGATGAAGGAATGCCTTCACATTAGCATCACTGTTTGTAAGGCCCATGACCGTGCTAATCCATGGCCCCCACAGCTCTTCCTTGCCACTCTGTACCCTGGCAAAGAGGCCAGCCTAGGAGAAGGACAATCCTCTTTTAGCAGGACTGGGAGGCATGAATCATGCCAGGACCTTTCACCTGTGACACCACTGGCCCTACCAAGCCTCTGATCCAAATCTTTCCAAAATCCTTTAGGACCCTCAGGCCAACCTTGATGGCTTTGGGGTTGCTTTTATTCCTCTACAGCAGGGGTCCCCAACTCCCAAGCTGAAGACTTGTGCCAGTCCGTGGCCTGTTAGGAACCGGGCCGCACAGCAGGAGGTGAGCAGCTGGTGAGCTAGCGAAGCTTCATCTGTATTTGCAGCCGCTCCCCAGAGCTAGCATCACCACCTCAGCTCCACCTCAGATCATCAGGCATGAGATCTGAGCACCGGCTCTTGGTGCAAAAAAAGGTTAAGGATTGCTGCTCTAGAGGACTAAGGGGTGACTTGCCACCATGCATCATCCTCATGTCTTGGGGTTTGGGGTTTCACATGGCCCCAAGGCAGTAGAAGTGGGATATCCAGTCGGCTGAGGGGTAAGAATAGGGCCTGGTTGGTATATTCCTCTGCGTGGGCTCTCCCAAATTAGCATTTATGCACCTTCCTTTGCATAAGTCCTTACGGCCTCGCCTGGGAGAGGTGCTATCCATGGGTCATTCCACTCACTTGGGAGAGATAGATGTAATGTAGGACAGTTACTCAATTCCTTCCCCTTGAGGGACAGCAGCTACCCAGTCCCAGGCCTCTTGGAGGCAGAGCAGCATATCCACCTTCCCAGAA
>NW_006438113.1:12666698-12669718 GCF_000325575.1 Pteropus alecto
ACCACAATATTTTAATTACACAGAAAGCTGAGCTGCTACTTGAATTTGTTTAAAGGTCCCCAAAACAAAAACACCTCCTGACATTAGCCAGGGATAGCCCCAAGGGTTGACAGCAGAGGACTGTTAACCAGCCCTAGCATAACTGTCCAGGAAAGAAAGCTCCAGCTGCATTCTCATCCTTCCATTCTTATCCACTGCCCTGTTCAACACCCTGTCCACACCAAGAAGCTGTGAAATGCTCATTCTCTAGAAGGTACTGTAGACCAGGGCTTCCAAATATTTACTGAGCAAATTACTCAAGGATCTTGTTGAATACAGATTCTGATCCTAGAGGTCTGAGGTGGGGCGTGAGAGTCTGCCTTTCCAACCAGCTTCCGGGTGCTGCTAATTCTGTATGTCCACAGGCCACACTCACAGAGCAAGGCCCCACTAGACCTTCACCTTCCATAAGTATGTGCATTTTAAATTAGAACTTCAGAAAGGTGCCCTTTAAAATATTACACTCAAAGAAATGAACTTCAAATGGTGAGAGTGCAGGTAAGATAGCTCGTTGGGCTGGGGAGCTATCTGGAAGGCAACTAGGACCATCTGCCAGCATAACCCTCAAATTAAGACCTTTGGTAAGCAGATGTGAAGAGCCCAGCTATGGGGGTCAATAAGGCCAAGACAGACATGTATGGGGGCTCAGCCCAGATAAGCCCAGAATGCCAGCTCTGGGCCCCCCACCCCTTCATGGCTCTTCTCCACCTCGCAGCACAGAGCCTTCGGGTTCACACCAGTCACCTATGTAGTGCCACCTTTCCAGGCCACAGGATGCTCTTGCTCTCTGCCATGCAGGCACTCTGCTTTCCGACCTTCCTCAGTCCTGGGTAAACAGCATCAAGCATTCCTATTCCCTCAGCTAAGGGTCCCCCTCCCAGCCTTTCCTGGACAGTGACGTCTGGTCCCTGGCCCCCAAGGGTACTGATCATAGTGAGCCTACCCCTACACCATGAACCAAACATTAACTCCAAGCCAGCACTCTCAACCATGGGCTGACTCATCAGCACCTCACACCTGGCTCTAAGGAGGCTCTTCAAGCCCAGCCTAATTCTTCCCTATGTTAAGGTCTGACTCCACCCACCACACACACACACACACACACACACACACACACACACACACACACCCGTTCTCCTGTGCCTCTCCAGCTTATTTCAAAATTCAAATTGGAGTGAGGTGCTTGCTAAGCGGCTGAAAGGCAAGGGTCAGTGTCTGCTCTGATCTGAGAGGGCAAAGTACATAAAAGAGGCAGGCGCTGCTTTCTCAATTACTGGGAAGGTAGTGGTGTGTTACTACTCAGGAAAAGCTAATTTCCCCCCATGGGCCGTTAACAGCACCAGAGCTGGGCTTTGGGATCACAGTGGGGCGGCGGCCAGCGGCCAAGGCACCGGCTCTCCGCTCGCGGCACAGAGGCAGCGGCTCTAGGTGCCCGCTCCAGGAAAGCAAGGCACCAAGTGCCCGCCTACTAGCGCCGCCACCACCTTGGAATGCGCGGGTTCTGCACGCATCCCGGGCTGACCTACAGGGAAGACGAGGGGCAGCGCTTCCGAGCGCAGGCCCCAGGACAACCAGCACCGCCAGTGGTGGGCCCGCCAGAGGACTGGGAAGGCGAAGCGCGAGCCACACAAGGCTCCCTGCTCCGCGAGGGACGCGTCTTCCTATAGCTGGTCCGAAGTGGGAAGGTTGCAGGAGTCCTCTGGGGTCGGTCTCTCGCGGGCAGTGAGAGGCGACGAGGGTAGGAGAGAGCTACGTGACTTTAGGTCCCTCCAGCGCCATTCCTACCCGCAGAGGAGGTGCGTCCCGCCCCATTACCCTGCCCAAATGGGGATCCAGAGCACAGAAGGGTACGAGATTGGATCCCAAAGGCCTCTTTACCCCCCGAAATTCTCCCTATCCCAGACCCAGATCCTCTCCGAGGCGCGGAGAGCAAAGTGCCCGAGTGTTCGAGAGCCCAAGAACCGGGGTGGGGAGTATAGTGCCTGTCCTCCCCAGGCCAACGCGGAGGGAATTCGAGTTCCCGAGAATCAAAGTTGCCGCGCGTCTGGCCGCGGGCTCCGAACGGGGTGCGCGACCCAGGCCAGGGGCCCGGGATGGAAGGAGGCCCAGAGAGCCTGCCGCGGGCGATGGCCGAGCCGGGAACAAGTGGTTCGGCGGCTGCGGTCGCGACCCCACTGCTCCAACTTTCCCGCCGCGTGGCAGGCGAACTGCGCGGTGAAGGCGAGGGAAGTGGGGAGGGAAAGGGCGCTGAGCGGCTCTTGGTACCGTGTGCATGTGCGAAGAGGCGCTACGCCGCGCCTCGGGCTCTGCTCTCCGCCGGATCGGCCCTCACGGGCCGCCTGCTCGGATGCTGGCCACCTCCGTGTCTCGCTGCCGGCGCGAAGGATCATCAGCGGCGCGCGGGCCGCTCCGGGGTCCCCTTGGGCCGTCCGCTGGCCGCTAGCCTCTTGCCGGCTGCAACTTCAGGCGCGCGAGGCGCGTCCCAAATGTCCTGAGGCTCTGCACCCCCGAGCTCCATGCCCAGGGCCGGCCACCTCTCCCCGCCCCGCTCAGCGCCCGACAGCCGTCGGACGCGTCTTCTCTCTGAGCATCGCGCTCGCAGCTCGCGCCCAGTTCTCCTCAGCCGCCGCTGCTGCTCAAGTGCGCGATCAACTTTCCCTCGCTTCCTCCGCCCCGCTCGGCCCCCGCCACCCAGACCCCGCCTCCTGACGCTCGCTCCCTCACCTCCCGCCCAGCCCAGCCCCCGCCCGCCGGGCTGAGCCTTGCCGCCCCCCACTACCCCCCCACACACACACACACCGTGGGCCGCTGGGGTCCCTGCACTCCCCGCCCTGGCCCCATGCAGACCCCCAGGAGCAATGCGGAGCTCGGCCAGGCGCTCAGGACATGAATATTTCAGTGCTGGCGAAGCTGCCCTCTGCCGATGTCATAGCACCGGCTGCTGTGGCAAATCGCCGAATCCCCCTAACGGACGGGGCGGA
>NW_006438113.1:12670503-12707481 GCF_000325575.1 Pteropus alecto
CCCAGGAACTGCCTGAATCCGAAGCTTCAGTTGTCTACCATTCATTCATTCATTCATTCATTCATTCCTTAGCTTGTTCATTCATAGTAGCTAACTGAAACAGGTTCTGAGAACATGATGAAGGAATAAAACAGGCTTGGTCCTTGTGTCTTGTGGAGCTCCTCCAATGGAACCAGATGTTAGTCAATGAAGCACATAAACAGGTATAACCACAGCCAGATCAGTGCTGGGAAGAAAAGTGCTTTAATGGCACCCGGCCAAGGGGATCAGGGAAGACTTCTTGGAGGAAGTGAGATCTGAGATCTGAGCTGAGATCTGAAGGATGAGCAATGGAGAGAGAGTAGAGTCTTAGGGAGGAGAGATGGCATGTGCAAAGGCCCTGTAGTGGGAAGGAGGTGGCAAATATAAGGGAGGGAAAGCCAGAACAGTTGGAGTGCTAAAAGAGTAGGGAGGACAGTGAGTGTAAAGAGTGGAAGCGGGGACCAGACTGTGCAGGGCGTGTTGGCATTAATCATGGTTTGATCTTTATCCTAAGAGTTGAAGCTTTGAAGCAGGTAGTTAGGGTAGAGATTGAGGGAGAGTGTTATGATCTGATTTATGGTTGGAAAAATTGGGAATTAATTGAGAGGCAATAGATAATAAGAGGAAAGCAATTCAATTAAAAATATGTACTTGTCATCTACTACGTGCTAGAAACTTTTCTAGATCAGGAGACTTCAGCCTTCAGGGCAAATCCATCCTACCATTCATTTTTATAAGTAAAGTCAGTGGAACATCAACACGCCCATCCGATTATGGCTTCTTTCATGATACAACTGCAGAGTTAAGTTGAAACAGACTAACAGGCCCACAAAACCTAAATTATTTACTATCCAGCTCTTTACAGAAAAAGTTGGCTGATTCCCATAAATCTAGACATTTAGGATACAACAGCAAACAAAACACACACACAGGTGTAGGCGCACAAATCCCTGCCCTCTTGGTGCTCACATTTCTGTAGGCTATTGAACTGTCCAGGTGACAGAGGCCCAGACTGGGATGGTAGTGACAGAGAGAAGTGACATTCAGCAGATAAAAAGAAAAGTGACAAAAAGAAGTCACATTCAGGTGATAAAAATCTACAGGACTGGGGGACGGAGTGATTGTGGAGTGAGATAGAGGTAAGGATCAGGGAGAACCCCGGGTTTCTGGCTTGTGAAAGTAGGTGGACAGGGTACTATTCCTTGAGATGGGATCGTGAGAGGAGGGCCACTGTGGGGAGATGAGCAAGAGTTCTCTTGGGACATGTTGAGTGTGAGAGGCCTGAGTGATCACTGAGTACAGATGAAAAGTAGCCCATGGGACATGTAAGTCTGGGGCTTGAAGGAAAATGGCAGGGCCAGAGATATGGTATGAGGTCTTAGATAGTCACAGTTTTAGATAGAGTGATGTAGCCAGTAGTGGGGATCTGGGTTCTGAATACTAGACTGCTCTCTAGCTGGGTGATTTTTGGGCTGGACACTAGACCTCTCGGCCTCATGTTCCTCATTCATAAAATGAAATTACTAGATGACGTGTTCTTCCAAGTTTCTCCAATCCTAAAATGCTTTTCTTTCTGGTTTGCCACCATCTCTTTTCAACTGTGACTCCCCAAACTCTGCAATCATTTTACATGTGAACAAAACAACACTGAACTCAGGGAGACCATTACCTCCTCCGATGTGGGCACCATCCTTCTGTTCATAGGACCTCTTTGGCAGTCACTTTTATTCCACAAGCTTGTCAAGTGCCCATTCTGTGCCAAGCTCTATGATAAGAACTGGAGTGTCCATCAGGATGCAAACAACCCACAGAACCACTCTGAGTATGTTAACAGACATGGGATTCAAAGCGAATATTGTCACATAGTGATGAAAAGGCTGAGAATTCAAACAGGGGATGGCAAGGTAACCCAGAGTTCAGCAACAGCAAGAAGTTGCTGTACTACCTGTAGGCCGGAGGGACGAAAGGGTGAAGCAGAGTTACCGGGGTCATGTAGTGGAAGATGGAACCTGAGTGGACCTGTCTGGTGGGAACTGGAGTTAGCCCTCCAACCAAAGACAGTGCTTAAGGCCAAGTGTGAAGAAGAGACCCTGGCTTCTTCTTTCCCCAGCCCTCTGGCCTCCCATTACAGCCTCCCTCTGGCTGACCCCAGCCAGAAGCCAGCAGATCTGGGAGCTTGGGAACTTCAGCCTGCATAGTCAGCCCTACTGTGATACACAACACAGCAGAGGAGAGTGAGGAATAGGTCTGAGGGGAACAAGCCAGCACCGCACACTGGGGACACAGGCAGGAATAGCATCCAGGCCCTGTCTTGACTGAGGCACTCCTAGTCCAAAAGGGAGGCAAACATACAAATCAGTTATTGTAATCCAGCAAGGTAAGTGTGGCAAAATGAGAGGTAGCCCAAAGGAGAGTGGGTGATGGATTCTTAAGAACATGAGTCCAGAAAGGCCTCCTGCACACAGGGACCTCAGAGCTGAGTTTTGCTGGGATGATCAAGAGTTAAACAGGTAGCAAAAGCAGAAGGGCATTCCAAGAGGAAGGACAGCACGAGTAAAGGTCTGGAGGCATGCATGGTCCCCATGGCATGCTCCCCATGGGAGCCAGGGGAGTTTTTGGTCCTGGAGGTGAATAGCACTCCTGCTGTCCCACCCACGAAGCAGCCAAAGGCAGGATGACACTGTTTGCAGGAGGCTAGACCTGAGAAAAAGAACTCAACTTCTATCCTCTGAATCAAGGGATTAATCTCTGGAATTTAGCCTAGCTGGGGCTTCCATCCTCCCAAGCATTTCTGGGCTGTCCACCAACAGCTCTTAGAGTTCTCCCTATCTCCCTTTCCTTAGAAAACATTTGCCTCTCCCCCAAGCCCCTGGGGTATGGAGGAAGGTGGAGCAAGGTGATAAAGAAGCACCTCTTAACCACCTTCTGTGGTTTTGGACAAATCACTTAACCTCTCTGAGCTTTGGTTTCCACTTTTGTAATTGAGATCATGGAGCCTACCTAGCCTCTCTCCGGGAATGGAATGTGAAAGCATTTTGACAACCATGAAGAACGCAGAAGATGTTAACTGCCCAGAGCCCAGCTTCATGCAAACTCCTTTCCTACTGGGGGAAGCTCCCAGCTCCCCACTGTGTGAAGTAAGGGATAGATGGAGGCCCTGCTTTCACCGTAACAACTAAAAGGGAAGGTCCTCCATTGTCCTGCCTCTGGCCGCAGGGCCCAGCACGTGGCCCAGGCTAGCCAATCAGAAGCTCCATTCTTAACTCTGAGCCTTGAGGAGAGTCCCGAAGTTTAGAAATTATGGAAAGCTCCAAACCCTGACTGACAGTTTACCTGCACTGTGTTCTCAGCTGTGTTCTTGGCCACCAGCCTCCTTTGGTGTCTATTTGTTTGCCAGGCCTGTCCTCCAGCCTTCTGGTTGATTCTGCAAGTCTCCCACCCACCATCCAACTAGTAATTTTATATGTCAATTAGCCAGCGTTAAATTTTGTTGCTAGCAACCATGAAAACCCTGCCTGGTATGGCCCTATGATCAATCTCCCAGCAATTTTAGGGGATCACAGTGCAGGCAGTCAGCATTGCAGAGTACTCTATCTCCTTTTTTCCAAAATTAAAAAAAAAAAAAACTAAAGAAAGAGAGAAAGAAAGGAATACTAATTTATATACTGGCTCCTTCCACATCAGAACACCTTGTCCAGGTATTTCCAGAAGTGGTCACATTTCTCCTTCCCTGTCTTTGTATCCTCCAAACACCAAGTTCATCTTTAGCTCAGAGACACATTCAATTTTAGAATCCTCAAGGACTGGGGCTGTGTCTTTGTTCATTCAACCGATAAGCATTCCTGGATGGTCCACCATGTGCCAGGCTCTGGACTGGGTGCAAAAGACACAGAGAAGCATATGGCGCCATTCTTGTCCTCAAAAAAGCTTGCCCAGTTGGAGAGACAGAAACAAATAGTCGAGAAGCATAGGATAAAAAAAAAATGAAGTAGCATAGGACAATGCCATTCTTGAGGCCAGGACTAGGTTCCGCAGTAACAGAGGGACCCCAGGAAGGATATACTCTACCTTAAACAAGGAAACTGGGGGAAACATCCAACAGGAAGGACCACTTACACAGAGCCTTAGGAATGTGCCTGGCAAGATAAGGCCAGCAAGGGCATCTAAGGTCAAGGGGACTGAATGTGTGCAAAGTCACAGGGGCATCAAACAGTTGAGAGACTTCAGGTAGAGAGGTGGTCAGGTTAGACCAAGGTATACTGGGCATGGATGAAAGACACATCTCAGCAGATAAGCAAGGGCCACAAAGACCTCATATGCCACTCTGGGGCCTTAGGGACACTCAGCAGTTAATGCTAGGGGTGAAGTGGGGATGGGCTTGGAGGTGAAGATGCATAATAACAGGAGAAAACATGATTAACTAAAGGATGGAGAGGAAGAGACACTGCATTGTCTCAGGGTGACCCTCGGCTGGCATCTTGGAGGAAGGGGCATTTCTCCTTCCCTGTCTTTGTGTCCCCCAAACACCAAACAATCAGCTGTCTCACTGACATTATCAACGAGTAAGGAAGAAAAGGAGGGAAGGAGGGAGGGAGAGAAGAAAAGTAGAAAAGAGGGAGAGACCCAAATCTGCTGTTTTAAACCTGTCTAGCCTATTAAATCATCTGGGATTGTATTAGATTCTACCTCACTCCCCACCCCCCGGTCCCACTGGGGAGATTTCTGCCCCTGATTTCTTCCCTGGGAATGGAAGCCAGGCAGTGTAGTATAATGCAGAGCTCACAAGACTAGAATGCAGTGGACCTGGGTCTTAGCCAGCTTGTCTGAGTCTGTTTCTTCAACTGTACATGGGCATGATAGCTCTCAGCCTCCCTGAACACCTCCCAAGGTTGCCATTCAGGGCAAAAGAGAAAACACACAAATTCAAGTGCTTTGTAAACTGTGAAAACAAAACACCACTCCCATACAAGTCTCTCCTCCCCACGAGGGTCGATTATTATTTTTAAAGCACACACACGCCTCTCCTCTGGGTGTCTTCCATAACGGCTTCCCTTTCCCGCCTCATAATGAAGCATCATTTCCTACTCCCCCTTTATTCCCATCCCTGAGCTTGTGAAAAGCTGTTTGTTGTTTCCTGTCAGTGTCCCCAGCCTGCTGGTCCTCTCCCGGGGCAGCGCCTGCCACCGTAAACCAAACATGTGTGTTCCTGAGTTTGGTTTGTGGGCCCTTGGAGCCGGGCACAGCTGTGGTGGCTCGTTGCAGCTTGCGAAAGAACAAGGTTGGAAGGCGAACGAGGTGGGCTGGGGCCACCCAGCTGCAGAGTCAAGGGTCCCCAAGAAACTGCAAGGAGCATGGCTTCCCTGGGCCCCCTCCTTAGAAGATTACCCCTCCCCCACGAGGCCTAAGGAGCCAGACTCCTTCTCTCACGTTCCTGCCCCACTCCCTGCTCCCCTCTCACATCATTTATTTATAAGGCGTTCATAGCAAAATGAATGACAAAAAGTTAGAAGCTAATTAAAGCTGGCACAGATTGGCACACAGGGGCATGAATTATGCATTGGTGCAGAATGGTGCTTGGTGGCAAGGACTGGCACTAAGTGCCCTGGGCACTGGTAGGAAGCCGGCACTAGGCCCCCAATTCTGCCAGGGCCCCCAACCTTGCCTCTCCGAGGGGCCCTCCATCCAGGGCCCTCTGTCTTTCTCTGGAGGCAGCTGGAGCCTTGTCATCCACTACTCCACAATGGGAAATTTCTCTCTGCACAACCCAGCACATCCTGACTGTGAGAGGCATCAACACCCTAATCAGAAGCTGGAGTCATCCCAAAGAAGCAGGTCCTTCCTCCAAGCATGTGCCTGTCGCAGCCTCTGAACAAAATGGGCAGGGCTGGGCTTCTGAAAGGGTTGGGGTGGGTAAAGAAGGTCTGATATCCAGCTAGCTTATCACTGACATGGGCACATCAGAGCTGAAAGGCACCTTTCAAGACCATGCAGTCCACACCTCACCATGTCTTCACAGATAGAGAGCCTGACCCCCGAGGGGGGCTGGCTCTCTACGGAGTTACACAGTAAATAATAATAGTAATAATGTTTCTAGCATTTCTTTAAAGCTGATTTTTGTGCCAGACACTGTTCAAAGTGTTTTGCATGGATCATCTCATTCAATCCTCAAATGAAGAAAACACTGTAACAATCCAATCTGACATATGAGGAAACTGAGGCAGCACAGAACTGTAAAAGCAGCTTGCCCAAGGTCACAAAGTCTGAATTAAGCTAAACCCAGGCAGTCAGACTCTAAGCCCTGCCCACCTGTGGATTAGAACAGTGGTCCTCAAGCTACTGGGAGGTGAGACAGGAGTGTAAGAATAGGATCAGAGATTCAGATCTGATTGTTCTGGGCTGACATCTGGACTCAGCATTTTTTCAAAGCTCCCTGTGTGATTCTAATGTGCAGAGCAAAACCACTGGTCTGGGAACAGGGGTGGGGGGTACATTTTGACCCCAAAAGTTATGGATATGAATTCTTGCTCTGCCAGTCCTATGTGAGTTTGAGCATATGGCTAAACCTTTCGGGGCTTCAGTCTCCTTATCTATAAAATGGGGCTAGTAATAGCTTGGGCTCTGGAATTGGGCTGTTGGGTTTGGTTTGAATCCTGGCTCTGCCTCTTGAGCAGGTTATCTAACTTCTCTCTGCCTCAATTTGCTCATCTGTAAAATGGTGACAATATTAGTAGAGTTGTTGTGAGGATTGAATGAGTTGATGAATATACAATGCTACCCGGGAGCCATGGTCGTTAGCTTTCCTGGAAAGGGGAAACTTGCCCCTCCTGGCTTACGGGGCTGTGGCAGGATCAAATGAGGATGCATATAAAACCAGAGAAGCTCTGTGCACTCTGGGACACAGTGAGAGACAGTCACTCAGAAAGGATTGGGTCTCCTGGCTACCTGTCCTGGGCCCTTTTCCTTGCACACAGGGCATAGGAATAAATATCATCACAAGCATTTCAGATCAGATAGACAAACCACTTTTCTCAATTTGGTGTGTATCCTTCCAAGTAATGTTCCATGTACATATGGAAATATATTGTTTTTGGCTGGGAGCAGGGGTAGGAGAGAGAGACATCTATTATGGCACACTTCTGTACTTTTGAATTTTAAACTATATGAATGGCTCAAATATAAAAATAAATATAAAGGGCATGCTTCAGGCAAAAGGAAAGTGGTCCCAGATGGAGGCTTGGATTTCAGGAAGGAAAGAGGAGCAATAGAAAGGGAAATATGGGTAAATACAAATGAATCTTGGTTGCATAAAACAATGAAACTAACATTTAAAATATATAGAGAGAATTAAAATACATGACACAATAGCACATGAGTCAGGAAGGGGGTAAATGGAGTTAGAATGTTCTAAAGTCCTTGCATTGTCCTGAAAGTGGGTAAAAATGTGACTGTATGATAAACATTAATAAATCAAGGATGCCTGCTTTATCTCTAGGCTAACCCTAGAAGAATGGTAAGTGGATGTATAACTAACTTGCCAATAGAAGGGAAAATAGAATAACGAAGTTGTGTATGTGTATGTATTTTAAAAATTATTCGTTGTTTATAGAGTCATACTGCATATATTGTTCTATAACTTGACTTTTTTTCTTAAAATATGTCTTTGGAGTTCTTTCCACATTGGTACACCAAGGCTCTGCCTCCTCTTTTTAATCTCCCAGTATGCATTCCATAGAGAGATGGTGACAATAGAGCATGAAACTGAACATTGGGCTCTTCTAAACATGGGGCCCTGTGTGACTACATAGGTCACAGGACCACAGAGTCAACCCTGACTACAGAGGACAGTGCAGAGAGAAGGCAATGCTCACACGTGTGTTTTTAGCCTGGACCAGAAGGTAGTTAAGCAAGACCTACTCTCTCCAGGCTTTGAGCCCTAGCCCTGGCCTCGTTAGCCATGCACCGTGTAACCTAATGTCCAATAAAGAGAGAGGCATGTGGTCAGTTGGTCTGCTCTCCCACCTCTGAGCCCTACTGTAGTCAAACCACCACAGAAAAGAGCTGTGACTATTTTGGTAACAGTCTTTAGAGCACGGGGTCTCCCGTTTGGTTCAGTTTGCAAGTCACTTCCTGCTAGATGCAAAACTTCTTTAGGTCATCTCTTTGAATCACATACAGTAGTGAGAAAGCTATTCCGTTTTCACTTTTGTTGTAGTTTATCTAACCATATAAAGAACACCTCAGCTTGTGCAATTATGTCCTTAACACGTGGTAATCCCTCTTTCTTATACCAGAAGGGATCAGACCTTCTCTCAGCCTCTAGCAGTCAACTTTGTCTGGCTATACTTAATAGTACGATACTATTATTATTGTATTTAATTTTATAGTTTTTTTCATTTATTGCAATTAGTACCTTTTTTAAATTTATGGTGGTGATGTTTAAAAACATAAATAGAAGAGTTGAAAAGTGAGAGATTACATTGAGTCAATAACAGTATAGTTGGCACATGGATATGCCAAAATTGGTAAATGTTGCAAGTAAATGGCTGAAATTGGGGGTCCCAACCTGAAGAACTAAGTGAAAGCATCAGGATAGCATTTAAAGCCCCCAACCTTCTCATCCTAAGAAATCAGTCCCAACACAACTTTTAGACCTCGCCCCAAACTCTCTTCCCTACAAAGCCTCTATCTCACCTGGCAAAATACACAGATACTACAGAAGTCAGTAGCACAAGGATATTCAGTGCAGTGCTATTTATAATGGGGTGGGGAGCACACGGGGAAACCTGCATGTCCCTTAATAGGGTACTGGTTAAACAGGCCACTCCTTGACTCATCTCATCTGTTCTATATACTACTCTGCTCTTGGGACCTCCCTATCCCCTGGCCTAGGCTTACACTGTCCTCTCTCCTGCCATTGCTCACTACCCTCCTCTGCTGTCTGCTAAAACCCATTCTTCAAGCCCCACCACCTCTGGGGAAGCCTTCCCTGCCCACCTCTCAGAACCCTAGGTCCTCCTCTGACCCTCAGAATCCTCACTATCAGATGATTCCCTGCACATGTACATAGCATGGAATCTTTAGTGATCTTTTTGTATTATACCTGTCTTATTTTCAATCAAATCATAAGCTCCCAGGGAGCAGGGACTGAAGTGTATCTGAAGGAGTTCCAGACTGAGGACAGAAGATCCAGCATTCAGCTCTGACTCTTCTACTCTCAGCCTGAATGACCTTGAGCAAGGCATTTCTTCCCCTGAGCCTTTCTCCTTATCTATCCATGATGAGTCAGTTCAAGGTCCTCCCAGGATCCTTCCAGCTCTGAGAGTTTAAGGTCATTTCATGCTTTTCGTATCTTCCTCTAGAAATAACAAAAACTAAGATTTTACGTCTTAAGAGGGTTGCATTCATGATCGCATTTAATCTTCACAACAACTCTATGAAAGTGATATCATTATTGTCCCCATTTCAT
Organism: Pteropus alecto; assembly: GCF_000325575.1. NCBI lineage: Eukaryota > Metazoa > Chordata > Mammalia > Chiroptera > Pteropodidae > Pteropus > Pteropus alecto. The sequence goes on from NW_006438113.1 coordinate 12,679,991, forward strand.
TGATGAGAAAATTGAGGCACAGGAAACTGTATCTTTGAAGTTAAAGTACTAGGTTATAGTGCAGTGTAAACAAACCATGGAATCTCAGTGGCAATAAAAATTTGCTTCTTGCTCATACATACTTCAGTGCTGGTGGGATGGCTTTCCTCCAAGGGTGACTTGGGGTCCCAGGACACTTCCATCTTAAAGCTGTACTATATGGAACACATGTCCCTGTGACCACACACAGGTCACTGTGGCAGGGCAAGAAAGGGATGGGGGAGGTCCACAGGCTTTTAACTGCTTTAGTCTGAAGTGATACAAACATCACTCTGCTCTCATTTCCCTGGCCAGAACTGGTTAGTCACATGGCTCCAACCTAACGATTGAGGGCTGGAATATATAATGGTGAGCACCAAGATCTGCAGTGCAGAAGCTAAGGTACTTGACCAAGGCCACACAGGAAATGGTAGAGGCGAAGATCTGAACCCAGATTGTGAGACTTCAAAATCTTCTGCTTAACCGCTTTTCTGTATCATCTCCAAAGAGGTACTAGGCCACAGGGTATGGGTAATAGAGGTTGGTGGTGATGGGGAAGGCATGGTGGGATGGACTGTGCAGTGAAAAAGACTAAGAAAGAATAGCAGCCGCCGTCCATGGGAACAATCCTAATACAGCAGGTCCTCCAATAATGTTGTTCCTTTCTAACCCTGATGAGATGCTGTAGGAACTTAACTCTTATTTATATCAATTAGCCTGTGGTACAATTGGTTTTGTTATATGTCGTTTCACTTAAAGTTTCAGAACTTATTGACGACATTAAGTGGGAACTTAATGTAGTTCCCATCTATTGAGCACCTGCAACAGGCCATAAAATGTTCCATCTGATCTTCTCAGCATCCCTGAAATAAAACCCATTTCCACTCTACATATGGGGAAAGTGAAGCTCAAAGAGGTTGAGCAAACTTCTCAAGGTTAAGAAGATGGGGAGTATCTGGATGCCCCCCAAGTCCCTTTGGAGGTACTCAATCAGGGAAATGCAGAGGGCTTGCAGGGAAGGCTGGGGCTTGAGATGTGAGCTCTCAGTCTTGGGCCCTGTCAACCCTTCACTGCCAAAGCCAGGACAGAGGCGACCTGTGCGGAAAGAGTAGCCCTGTCCCAGGGCAGCCTGAAAACTCTAGGGACAGACCAATTTCCGCTGGCTTGGCTTCCTGAGGGAGTCCAGATCTGCGGTGCGGGCGCCACCTAGAGGCCGAGGGTCACATGTCACCTTTCACCCTTCCCAGACCCCACCTTCAGCCCTGTTATGAAGAGAACTGGCCGCTCTTCTTACAGAGAACCCGGGGCAAAAATGTGGAGGATTGGTGCCTGCCCTTCACCATATAAACCCCCCTACCTGCCCCCCAAGTCTCTTATCTCCAGCCATCTAAGTCTCTTGGCCTAGACTTGTTTCTATAACAAATATTAACTGATAGGCTGGGTATCATTTTGGGACTGAGAGCCTAGAATCTCTGTTCATTATCTGCTTGGCCACTAGCTGGGTATGTGACCCCGGGCAAGGCACTGCCCCATTCTAGGCCTCAGCTACCTCCCTTGTAAAATGCAGGTTACAACTAGAGGTAACATAGTGGGACCTTGAGTCAAGCAGGCCTGACTTTGAATCCCAGCTGTGCCACTTCCTTACTGTGTGACCCTTTGGGTAAGTTAATTAACTTTTGTGTGCCCCAGTTAACTCATCTGAAAACTGGTTAATGATGCCTCTCCAAAGAGCTTTATTATCAAGATTAAATTATTACTTAGATATGTAATATAATGTATAAAGTACCTGGCTCAAAGCATTGTTCCCTTTCCTCAACTCTCTCAAGTTTTAAAACTAGGGTTCAGTTCCTAGGGCTTTCCTATCCTTCTCTCTAAGAGGGGTGGAGATCAGCCTCCAGATGCCCACACTCTGAACATGGACCCTGCTCACCCGACCAGACCAAGGAGTTCCCCGGAGCCCTGGTTCCTGGAGCAGTGCTCCTGACCCAAGTGCATGGGGAGGGCCCCCACCTTCTCCTAGAGTCACCTCCAACTGCACAGTGGGACTTACCTCTTGGTGATTCATTACTATCATGGTGAATGGTGTCTGTTCCAGGAATTGCACAGTGTACAACCTCAGTAGCTGTTCATGGCAGCCCTGATGCTGAAACTCTCAGCAATTAAAAATCAGTACACTGGGGTACATACCAGGCTCAGTGGGAGGCAGGGGCATCAGGCAGAGTCCCCTCAGTTTTAGAAGCCCTCAAGAAGACCTGTAACTCTGAGACAGAAACCCAACTCTTCTGAACGGCAATGCTAAGCACCCGCCTTCTGACACATCCAAAGTGGGGCGGCAGTGGCTCCAGCTATTCATACTTACAAGCCTGATATTTCCCTCTCTGAGCCTTAGTTTGTTCATCGATAGCATGTGGGTATACTCTTTGGCTTGTTTACTTTCTCTGATTGTGAGATAAAAATCTTGAAAGTCCTCTATAAACTATCCAGTCCTGTCCAGATACAGGCAGACCTCAGAGATAGTGTAGGTTCAGTTCCAGACCACTGCAATTAAGCGAGTATTACAATAAAGCTAATTGTAATCTTTTTGCTGGGGAGGGTCTTGCCTTCAATTTTGTAAAAATGCAACATCTGTGAAGTGCAATAAAGCAAAGCACAATAAAATGAGATACGCCTGTACATTTTTCCCATCCCCATCTCACCAAATTCATTCACATATTCAGTTATTGAAGGCACAGCCAGGCAAAGGGCTGGAGATATAATGGTAAGCACCATAGGCATCTTCCATCCACGAGTACACCTTGAGGGAATAGAGGAGAAAAGATGTAACTGGCGCCTTCCAGTGGGGCACTAGCGGGACACCAGAGCCTCCTTCTCCTTTCCCCACCTCCGTCTCCTTCAGGGAATAACAATAACCATAGATACTTCTTAGCACTTACTAGGTGCCCAACACTACCTGGAATATCACATACATATATCATGTGGTTTAATCCTTTCAGCAAGCTCTGAGAGGTAGCACCATCATCTCCGTTTTAGAGATAAGGAAATTGAGGCTCAGAAATTTTCACTTTAAAAGGAGAAGGCTGGATTCTAATCAAGATCTGTTCGGCTTTCCATTGAGAGTTAATCCTTGAAGGTAGTCACTCCTAGGTGCTTCTTATGTGTCATGGGACAAACGCTCTGTACTCATTTTACTTAATTTCTACACCAATCATGCTATTTAAGTATATTCACCTAATTTTACAGATGAGAAAACTGAGGCTCTGAGGGAAGCCTTGTCTTTCTCCCACCATCCTGGTTGACACTTAGGGAGTTAGACAGATTACAGTAATCAGCTAAGCCTGAGCAGGGCTCTGAAGATGAAAAGCCCTTATTGAAAGTCTAAGTATGATGATTAAGTTAGAAGGTGGAATTACCTGCGCAGGGAGAACAGGCTGCAGCCACGGGGAGAGGATTAGTGACTTGCTGCCTGATTAAGTTGAAGGCAGGTTGGGAGGGAAAGAAACTGAACGGTTTATGACTCTGTGGTGCTGCTCCCATCAGAGAAGGTAAGTGACTGTGGGCCTGCAAGGCAGTGATCATACCCCAGTGTCCAAGGGAAGGGGGCAGCATCCACAGAAAGCAAAGTGGGTCCTAGCATCTTTTGCCTTTCTCTTATTCATTCATCCATCCAACAAATACTTACCAACCATCTGCTAGGTCTCAGGCACTGTGGATACAGCCAAGAACAAGAGAGAAAACTCTCATGAAGGCCTCAGCCCAGTGGAGGGAAACGGACATTTAACAATAATCACATCATATCAAGGAATTATTGTTCATCTCTTTAAGTGTAAAAATGGGATTGTGATTATATTTTATCAAAGAGCCCTAATCATTTAGCGATATAAACCAAAAATTATTTACAGATGAAATGGTATGATGCCTCAAATTGTTACAGGGATAGGAGAATGATTAGGGCTAGAGGTGAAAAAGATTGACCCTGAGTTGGTAATTTTGAAGCTGGGTAAAAGGTACATGAGAGCCATGTACTAGTCTGTTTTCTTTTGTAAATGCTTACAATTTTTCATGTTTTTTTTTAAAGTGTTTAAAAAACATACAGGCAGATAAATAATCACAACTCATGATGAGTGCCACAAAGGAAAAACAAAGGATGTGGTGAGAAATTATTGTATTGAAATGAGTGTCCACCTCTTGACTCATTAAGAACATAGAACATCTGGGTTTAAAACCACCCAGATTTCAACTGGGGAGTCAAGGAATTGCAAAGCATTGGGGCATCCTTAAACCTAGTGACTGCTAAAGTAACGCTTGGAGAAAGGGCACTACCTTTTGGGCATCACCAGCAGCCTCTGGCAGACCAGGGTCTTGGAGAACCCAAGACCAGCTGCTAAGTTCCCTCTTCATTGTGATGGAGGGAACAGAGGGAAATCACAGTTGCAAATCTGCACCCATCCTGGCTCTTGCCTGTGTCATGTGTGTATATTGTTTGTCTGCCATGCGCACTTAGAATATCTGCATTAGGGCATCATTAGAGCAACCTCATGGGAGCAGAATGGGACTCCCCACTTCACAGATAAGAAAAACAAGACTCTGAGGGGTTTAAAAAAAGAAGACTGGCCCAAAGTCAACAGCAGAGCCAAAGACTGAGGCCTGTGTTCTTGTCAGCGTCCCTCCACCTACCCCAATGTGTTAACACAGCCACCATTCCTGGATCACAGGAAGAGGAGGAGGAGAAATTGTTAACAAGAAAGACAGCTGAGATCTCAAGTCACAGGTGCTGTGAACCCAGAGAAGGCAAGGACATTCCTCCTGAGGGTACAAGCCTAGAGGGCTTGGGCTGGTGACAAGGGAGTGAGAACTGTGGTTTCCTGGAAATGTGCAAATCATAAGCTCCCACTCTCACCCCAAAAGCTGGATTGGCCCCTGTGGGCAGATCTAGTAAGAACACAGACTTATGCTTGCTGAGTTGAAATGAGTGTCCACTGCTTGACCTATTAAGATCACAGACCATCTGGATTCAAGACCACCTAGATTCAGATTCCAGCTCTGCTACTCTATAGCTTAGTTACTTTGGGCAAGGTGCCTAATCTGTGTAAACCTCCATTTACTCATTTACAAAATGGGGACAGTAATCATACTTTCCTTACAAGATCAAATGAGGATCAAATGAAATAATCCCTGTAAAGAGCCAGGCCCATAGTAAGTGCTCAGTAATATGAGTATCTTTTTTATTATTATTAGTTCCTATGGCTTCTTGTTTCTTATCATTTGCTTTGAGGATCTTTTCTTTTCTCTAATCCAAGCAAGAGTGAAGGAACTGGAGGAAAAAGAAGCCTCCTCCGGGATTGGCAAGCAGCTCCTGCCCCTTTCCTGCTTCCACACCTGCTCGCACTGCTCTACCGGCCCTGCCCCCTCACCTGGGCGCCCGCCCCGTTGCCGGGCAACCACTGCCTGCCTCCGCGCGGGGATTGGCTGTGAGGCCCGCCTCCCGGCATGCCCAGCGGCTCCCGGAAGCCGCCCTCAGCCGTCAGTTTCATGGCGGTTGCGGATGCAGCTGCAGAGTGGTCAGCGTGGGTGGAAGGGCTGCTGTGCTGGGATAAACTAACCGTAGAGTTGAGCGTGGTGGGCCCGTCATCGCCGCATGTCATCAGTCTGGACGGCCTCGAGGGACTACAGGACCGTCGCATACTGTCCGGCATGTCACAGTAGTGAGTCTCCTGCCAGTCGGAGCCCCAGGAAGATGCGGCTGAGTCCCGGAGCGAGCTTGGAGTATCTGCTGGGCAGTCTGGGCCTCACTCCAGCAGCCCTTGCCTCACTGCCCAAGCTCTGGGCACCGAGGCCAGAAGGTCCAAACACTCCTGCACCTATGCACCAGTCTAGTTGACCTGATTCACCTCTGTGACCTTGGGTGGAATGACTTCCAGAAGCTTCTTTGCCTTCTTGGTACTGATAATATCAATAATGATTAATACTAAGTGACATGAGTATTGACTGCTTACTTCTTACCCTAGAAGCTTTATGATCCTAAGAGATAGGTATTACACCATTTTAGAGAAATGAGAAAACTGAGGCTCAGGGAGGGATTTAATTTGCCTTAAGTCACACAGCACCACTGGGCAGATTTCCAGCCCTAAGTAGTGCACCTCCAGAGCCCAAGATTTTATCTTAAAGGTTTTTTGTGAGAATTGATAAGAGGATGTCAAGTCTTAGCCAAGTGCCAGACATCTACTAAGTGTTCAAGCAAAGTTAGTGGACAAATCAAAGTCATGGCAACAATAGTCACATCATTAAAGAGTGACTTTGCCAGAGACAAACTGCTTTGTCCACTTAGGACAGGCACAGTTGGAAACGTGACTGCCCAACTCCAGAGTTTCAAATCCTTAAAAATGTTGAAGCTGCTGTGTCTTCTACTTCCTATTTCTCTCTACGTCTATTTTTACCCCTTCCTCTCCTCTGCTAGTTCTTGCTAACTCCAGAGCTAAAGCTGTTTGTCTCTGAAAATGGCCAGGTTTGTGCCCCGATTTTAAAGGGGGCAATCAGTAACTTCAGAAATTATCACTTTTATTGGATAAAATGAAAATAGTGAAATGCCAGCCAGTAAAGGAGTGTTAATGGGATCTAAGGTTAAAAGGGGGCCTTTATCCAGCCCGTGTGACCTTCAAGTAAAACACTGTCTAAATGTTGGAGACTTACCCATTCTGTAATCTGGGGACTCCTGACTGGGTCTGTTTCCCTACCTCTAAAATGATAAACTTGAATGATATTTGTCATATCCAAGTGCCACCTGTATCTTTTTACTATTCTTTAACTCAGTTGCTTTACTCACATTTACTTTAAAAAGCAAGCTGTATTATTGCTTTATTGGAAAACGGTATCACCTGTCATAAATAGAAGGCAAGAAACCATAAAGACATACTAATAAAAATAAAGCAGTCTTCTTCATTCTAGTGGGCAAGACCCTGAACTGAGGCCTGATCTCATTTTGTTAAAAAGGAAGAATAGCAAGTTTTAGTGAGGTGTTAATATTCAAGCACTAAAGTGAAAGTTTCCTCTGTGGGTACTCAAGATGGAAAGAATTGGAAAGGGAAGAACTTCCATATGCTTGGATTCTGTGTTGTTTCATGCCCTGGCCCACAGCACCTAAAGTCACCCAGCACAGTACCAGTAGTTCAACACTTAGAGAAACAGCGACTGAGACAGTCCATAGAACTGTCTAATATCCAGTATTTACTCTGATTCTCTAAAGGTCTGCGGGGCAGGTAAAGAGCACTAGATAGCCTCTAGTGGGTTCACCTTTTCCCCTCATAACTTTTCTCTGTATATAGCCACTCCAGGCACAGGTGAGATGAGCAGGCATTCAGCAAATTGGATGTGCCCAAAGGCTGTTCAACCACTGCTGCTGCATCATCCTAGGACCACAGGAGGCAAGGGGGAGGGGGCAACTGTTCTTCTGGGGTAGGGGAGACAACTCACAGAGGCAAGCAATCCCACTTCTGGAGTAGAGTCTATACTGCCAAAGGGTGTCTGAGTAGGAAGGGGATATTAGGAAAGGGTTTTATGTGGAGCAAAACGTGGATAACACCATTAGCAGCAAGCCCAGGAAGAGTTAGGGAACCCAAAGGGGCCTCAACTCATGGAGTAAAGTTGGCTGCTACCTCTCACCAACTGACTTTACCCTCTGCCAGCTAAGGATCTGCACCCTTCCGGGATGGAGTTGGGAAGGACCTAGCACACCATTCTTCCTATACTTGATCCCTACAGAAAAATCTTAGGCTTCTAGAGCCTCCCCTACCCTCCAGGATGGAGCCCATGGCTCTTCTTAGTATCATCCAGTCCCTATGGCTTAGGGGTTACCATGGTGGCAGCAGCAGCATGGATCTCTACTTACCCTGAAGTAGCACAGACACCTTGTCTGGAAAATGCTAAGGAGACCAAAATGAGGCCAGCTATCAACCAGGGTCCTTGCCCATGGTCTATCCTCTGTGTCTTTGTGGGGAGGGGGAGGGTAAGAAATAGTGTAAGGGAGAGAAGGGAGCCCCTGAAATCTCTATGAATTTTTGCTAATCCTGGCTACACTTCCAAATAAGGTAGAGCTTTGCATATTTAGGAAGACAGAGGAGAGGAAATAGTAGGAAAGGCACACAGAAAAAAGGGGGAAATAAGAGGTCTGCCTGGCTCAAAGGAAGTAGAATTCAAACATCTAGTAATAAGAAGGAACATTTGTGGGCCCACAGCAGGAGTACAAATGAAGGCCCATATACCATGTATCTCAATATATGTTACAAATCAAGAAACATATTTCTCCTACCTAGACATGTGCCTTTCTAACAACCTGGAAGGTGTGATTTGAATCTGAAATCCCTTGATTTGAGATCTGTTCTGGAAGGTGATGGCTCAATCTCACATCTGAAATCCCTTGATTTGAGATCTGTTCTGGAAGGTGATGGCTCAATCTCACATCCTAAGCCAGCAGTTCCCAAACTTTTTGACACCAGGGACCGGTGCTCCTGTGAGAATCTAATGCCTGATGATCTGATGGGGGACCTGAGGCGGTGATGCAAGCGCTGGGGAGTGGCTGCAAAGATAGATGAAGCTTTGCTTGCTTGTTTACTTGCCTGCTGCGTACCTCCTGCTGTGTGGCCTGGTTCCTAACAGGCCATGGACTGGTACTGGTCCATGGCCCAGGGGTTGGAGACCCCTGTCCTAAGCACAGCTGTGGATACGCTATCCCATTATGCCCCGACAGCACCAGTTGCACACAGCCATCTCTTGAGGCTGGAAGTGCCTTGAGCAGTCTTCCCTTGGGGGAAGGGCCTAGGAAAGAGTCTGCATAGCCCCTGGTGGCAGGTTTGAGCCCATTTAGGCAAGGGATTCAGATGTACCAAGTACTCAGAGCATGGCCCAGAAGTAGGGAGGGGTGTGAGCTCCAAACTGTCATGTCCCTTTGTCCTATAGACTCCTTGTCCCATGGGATGGAGTACAAATGGATCTATAGATAGTTTAATAATAATAACAAAAGCTATTGACAGACACTTTGACATCAGAACTTTGAGGTATATAAAATTAATATCCCTATTTTACAGGTGAGGACGCTAAGGCTCAGACAGGTTAGTGATTTGCTCAAAGTTCCCTGATTGTAAGCCATGTACCCTGGCTCTACCCTATTTCAAGAATTGAAGTGGCTAGTCCTTACCCAACAGGGCAAAGCCTGAGGGTCTTGAGCAGCAAAAAATAAGGAAAGAAAAATTTCCTGACATCCTCATAACAGGCCATCTGTTTGTGGCCAGCTATTAAATACCAGCTGGTGTGGCACTAACAGCTCTGGCACATTTTGGCATTTGACTCCTCCCATTCCCTTCCCACAGAGCTTTGAGAGCAGAAGGCAAGCCACAGACAACCCTCTTCTGAAAGACAACTTTGATAAGGCCAGACTTCTGCATTCTTAGCTTCTAAAATATGATTAGAAAATGCAGTTGATTCAGTTTTTGTTTTTTTTTAAAAAAAGCGTTGCTGTTTGGTAATGGCTCATTTCCCTTTTTGAGTCTCAGCAGACTCAGCAAAATGAAAAACAGTTACCACCACCTCAGCAGCTAATGAGCTCTAGAGAGCAGGTAGGTGTGACCCAGCCTCCTGGGCAGGAGGTGGCCCTGAACCCCACTCTGCTGCTCCCCAATGACAAGCAATGCCTGGGAGGGAGAGAGGGAGACCACTACCTCCAACTAGTCAACTCCAAGCTGTGGGCTGGAGCCGACTTGTCCCTCAGGCCTCACCCTTTCTGACTCCCTCCTCTCTCCCCCGTCCCTCCTTCCTCCTGAATACGGTAAAGGGAACAGGTGGGAAACATGCAATTGAGTAGTAAAGCCACTGGGTGCCAACCTTGGGGGCTGGTGGAGAAGATAAACTTGACACTTAAAATGCAAAGGCTCTGCCCCAAACCTGTAAACATTTTAAAGGAACAATGAGTGAATGTCCACAATGTTTTAGCTTCTTCTGAGCCCTCAACTGCAACAGAGCAGACGGAGCCCTTGTCTCTCTCTCTGGGCCAGGTGTGAGCTCCTGACAAGCCCTCATCAGTCTTTGGTGGTCTAGTACGGTGGGTCTCCAAGTGGGGTCTGAAGATACAGCCTTTTAGGAGCTGGTGATTAGCGCTGATTACATACCAGGCTCGATTCTAAATGTTTTATATGCATCTCCAGTATACCACTTAATGTACACAACCACCAGATCTGAGACTGGTATTACAATCGCCCCCACTGTCAGATAAGAAAACAAGAGTCAGGTTGAAGTTACCCATGGTCATGCAGCTAGAAATGAGAATTAAAACCTAGGCAGTGTGGCTCCAGAACACAGACTCTGGGAACCGTTTGGGACACACCGATTTCTAAAGAGCATCTGTGTATCTAGCCACATGTTCATGATGAAGGCAGGATAGATGTTGGAGTGTCCAGCTGAGGCTTAGGAAAAAAAGTGGAAGTGGCTTGCCTGGAGGTCAAAGTGAGGGGCAGAACTTGGTCTGGGGTCTCGGATTCTGCCCCTTGCTCCCTGCCCCAGGTCAGGCATGTCTGGGCCTGGGCATCAAACAGCAGGCAGGAAGGGGGTGGGTACCAAGTGATGGGTGCAGGGTACAACTTGCCACAGGAAAGGAATTGGGCATTGCAACAGACGGTCCAGGTAGCAGCAAAAAAAACCAAAACAACAACAACAAAAAAAACCCCACACATTTGTTGAAGATCTGCTCTATGCCAAGTACTTACTTGTACATACAATATTGGTACTTATTTAATCCCTGAGAGGCTTCTCATTTTAGACAAGGTGTCAGCAAGACTGGGCCAGCGTGACTCAGATAGGAGGTGGCAGAACCAGAATTCGAAGCTTGGGAGGTATGAAGGCAGCACCAGCCAGAGACAATGACTTCAACTTGAAGCTGCAGTAGGCTTGACCCCAAAGGAGAGCAATGAAGACAGCCATGCTCTCTGCCCCACAAGGTTCCAACCAGCTGACCCGGTGGCCTTGGGCATCCCACTGAGAAGTGCCTCTGACCAGAAGTTAGAGGAAACTCTCAGTTTATACTGTGGGTTTAAAAAGTAGACAGTTATAGGTTTCAGGCAAGGGCTGGCATGGGGGAGGAGGCGATGTGGGACCAGGAGGGCAGGGGCTGGGAACTGGACTGGACTAGGTGCGGCAGGGCTTGGAATCCCAAGATGCTGTGCCTGACAAGGAAGGGCAAAAGTGGGCCTGACGTAGGCCCAGGGTCAGGACCCACGGGGAAAAAAAAACTGTCCAGCTGCACTGGTGAGATCAGCTCAGGTCAGAGCCAGTGCCAGGGTTCTAGGCAATACATTTACTCGGCACAACACTCCAGCATGCCACAGAGTGAGGAATAGGGACAACAGGTATTAAGAACCAAGGAGAAAGTCAGGGCTCAACCAGGGGAGCAAGAGGGCAGGGTGGGCGAGGACTTGAGTTTAGGAAGATCAGGTTTGATTTTTGCCACTTAGTAGTTGAGTGACCCTGGGTAAGTAGTTACTTAACCTCTCTGAGCCTCACTGTATTCATCTACAGACAGGGGAAACCTTGCAGTTAAAGCAGATGGCACAGGGTAGCATTGGGCAGGAGTCTGGGTAGCTGGTGGACAAGCTGCTCGGGACCCTGGGTCTGTGGCCATGAGTAGTCCCCGCCTCCACCCGCTGGTAGGGCCGAAATTCCTTCTGGGATCCTGCCAGAGTCAAAGCTGGACTAGGAACTGGACCAACCTCAGCCAGTAGGTGGAAGGCAGCAGTGACTTGAGTCATGGGCAAAACTGGCACTGACAATGTCACCAAGGAAGTGATGAAGGTAAAATGGATACTAGATGCTTTCACTCAGAAAGCCCACAAAGTTGAGATAAGCTCTGGGCTTTTAATTTAATGTGCACTGGAATAAAATTTCTCAAGTGATTTTTGGGCCTCTTCTACTTGGAGATCTCTATAAAAACATGACATGGCCTCAGAAGCTGCAGTCCTGCAGTAACCTCCTTCCACATCATATCCAAGCTGATTAGGTGGTCCTGAATCTTCTCTCAGGAGCACAGGGTTGAAGATAGGAGAATGAAGGTCTTTGCTAATAACACCCACCCTTGGTTCAAGTCACCTCATGTCCTCATGTACATAGAAACAAGCGTTTTCTTAGAAGTACCAGTCACATCCTTGTTGAAGAGTAAACTAATTAGGCTGCCTCTAGCTTTCTTTGTTAAATCAAAAGAGGAAAATGAAAACATGTATGGTCTGGAAATACACGAGGGTATCCCAAGGAAATACACAAGGGAAATCCCAAGTGGCATAAAAACTGCCACTTGGATTAAATAAGAGAATTAATAGACAAAGGCAACTTTGTTGGGGACCCCCCATCCCCCTACGCCAACACACACACTGGAAAATCTCCTTCTCCTTAGCAAGTTTTGTTTACTCCCCAAAACATATGAGATAGTTCCATAAGCCTGCCTGGGTCACATGAGACTTGAGACCTAGAGCAGCCAAGCCCTATGAGCTACTATGACAGTGACTGGAGGACAAGGACATCTGAACTCCACTGCCTACTCCTCTGCCTGGAGACATATTTTTCTTCTCTTTTTCTACCTCCTTGGGAAGGAAGGATCCTTTGTGAAAGCCCACTAGAATGAGCAACAAAGAACAGAGGGCAAAAACTTGGAGAATCCCAACAGCCAAACAGCTGGCCCCTCCAAAGTCAGAATAGACCTCCTCCCCCAGTGAAGCTGGCACTGCTATAGTCTGTCATCTCAGCTCCCACCAAAGCTGCATCATCCCAGCCAGCTACGTTCTTCCCGCTTCATGCCACAATAGTTTCAAATTATTTCACTAGCAGGGAGGGACACCTCCTCTACTTCTGAAAGCTATTCTTTATCCAGGTATGCTAGACGCCCCTAACTCCTTCTCTGTTAGCTCCAGGGTGGGCCCTGTGAACAAGCTCGGAGACTGCTGTTTTACTTTAAAGCAGACATGCTGCCCAATTGTAAAACACCTGTGGATGAAATGAGTCACCAGCCAGCCAGATGCCCCAAATGATCAGCAGCATTAAAGTCAGTGAAAAAACCAAAGGGGAGGTTTCAGGCTCCTACAAGGGGAGGAAGAGGGAAGAATTTATTTTAAAATGTTTTTTACTTTTTAGGTATCAAGTTTCAAGAAAATCTTTCAAGGGTGTCACCTTCAATTCTCTGGCCAGAGAGAGGGAGCCGGAGCCAGTAGGGAAGGTAAGCTGCTGCCACAGGGTGGGTTACCGACTGCGTCTCAGTTTAATCAGCTGCCTGCAGGACGCCATGGAGCCAGTGCACTTCAGAGTAGTGCATGGATTTATGGCTCTCAGTGTTGCTACTTCTTGGGGGCAAGCTCTTTTCTTTCTGCATGATGCCTGAGAAAGAACTCCTGGTCTGAACTAGTTTCTTTCTTTCCTGGATTCCCAAGCCAGTCAGCTCTCCCAAGAACAGCCTTGCAGAAGCCTTGTGGAACCTGAAGAAATATAAAGGACTACTCATGTCAGATGATCAAGAATGTGGAGAGACCACAGGATCTGAGGATCATTTTTGAAAAATGACAGCTTCAAAATACACAACTACCCAGAACAAACCAGACAAAGCAACACCGAATTCAAAGCTTCAGAGCTCTACTGACGTTAATAACAAATAGACCTATGAAAGCGGAGGGGCTAGCAGCCACACTCTGGATGAGGCCCTGGGCCAGACACCTTCTGCCCCTCCATCCACTTTCCATCCTCTCTGCCTACTCTTTGGCTGTGGTTCAGGCCACAGGGATGGGGAAGAGATAGGAGGAGATGAAGGGAGAGAAGGGAGGGCATTTACCTCAGGCGGTCACAGCAGGCTGGGTGTGCCCCAGCCTCTATCCCGTCAGACCTGGGGTGGAATGCCTCACTATTACTAGTTCTGGGATATAATGCACAACCCCTTAGGATTCCTACACCCATTCTTCAAATATCCTCAGATTACCCATTTTCAGTATGTTCTTTCATGCCAAGACCCTAATACAGACACTTCATTAAATGTCCAGGTGTTTAATATGTCCTTGAACCAATGACCATGTTGTAAACATTGACACTGAAAGACCCAGCCCTGACCCAGGCCATAGACCACTTTAAAGATCCCTGTTTGAAAACCAGGCCTGACACGCTTAGTCTCTGGTATGGGGAGGCTCTCCAGAGTTCAAGTTTAGGGAATGAAGGGTTCCTGGAAAGCCTGTCTTTCTGGGGTTCCCAGTCTGGCTGGTAGATGCTCTCTCACCCACAGAAAGCAGGGGTCTGCATAGGCTTAGGTCTTGAGCCTGAGGACGGGCCATCTCAGGGGGCCTCCAATTCCAGGGAGACCACTCTGGTTAGGGAAGGCTGAGAATTCTCACAGCTTGCTGTTGGCTGAAAACAGCAAAGCTGGATTTTGGTGCGCACCTCTTAAGTGAGTTGAACACTGGCAACATAGTCCCTAAGAGGCTATAAAGAAAGGCGGAATGTAACCATCATCTAGGAAAGTGATTCCTCACTTTGTGACCGTGTAACTGTGTCTTATTCAGGTGTCTTTCGGTCTTCTTCAAAAGTTTCGAGAATGTTCCGTTAAAGTGTCTGGAATGTCTCTGCCTGACATGGGAACAGCACAGGTCTCCAGCTCCTTGGGGAGAGATCAGGCACAGGTGTGCTCTGTTCTCAGCACTGAGCCCAAATCCAGCCCTCCTGGCATGTCCTGCCCATCTCGCCGAGATCCCAAGCATGGCACAGCACTGATGCTCTTGCCATCGCTCCATCCTAGATGAGGTGCACGAGCAGGGCAGAGCAGGCTGAGCCAAATACCAAGCCCAAGCACATGTAAAAAGACATTACCACGCCTGTGGCCTCAGCCAGCTCCCTGGACACAATCTTAGGCCCATAGATGAGGGCCAGGGTGCTAAGGTAGCCATTGCTGAACCCCAGCAGGGAGCTGAACAGTATGGGATAGATGTCAGATAGGAAGACCACTGTCTGCAGGTGGACTCGGGGCTGGTAGTTGCAGAACACAAAAAGCGGGACGAGGCCAGTCCGGAGCAGCACCAGCCCGGGGAGCACCTTACTTCTGGGCCCTGGCACCTGGATCCAGGCTGTGATCTGCCGGCCACAGAGGTCGGCAAAGTTGTACAGGAGGAAGGCAGTGAGGGGAATGAAGAACTTAGTGGTCCACGGTGAGCCTGAGTCCTTGTCGAGGGACACAATGTTGGTAGAGATGGAGGGGAAGATGATGCTGGTGATGAAAAGGAGGTAGATGATGCAGAAGCCCAGGCCAGCCGTCTTCTTCAGGATGGGGCGAAGGGGTGGTGTCGGGGAACAGTTGGACCCAGGAGCCACCAAAGGGGCATTGAGGGAGTCCTGGGGCACCTGCCCTTCACCAGAAAACACGTGGGCTGGCCAAACAGACCTCATGTAGTACCTGCAGGGGGAGAGGACTCATGGTTAGAAGGCCTCAGAAAAAAAACTTGAGATTTCCAGAGATAAGGCGGGGGACCTTTAGGCTCAGCATATAAACCCTGAGCCCCTGATGGCCTGCAGCCCTTCAGATAATGTATGTGAGGTGGCCAGAGGGAAGTCCCCAGCACAGTCTCTGGCCTGCCTGTCCTGGTACTGTCTGAGAGGCTGGACTCCAGCCCGTTGTTCTGTGGTGGTGGCCGTGCCCCGAGCAGGGATGGAGGAGACCAGCTCTTACCACCATATGCTTTGTTTTTGGGGGTGAGAGAGGTAGAGATAAAACAGCATTTAAAAATACAAATTTTTTAAATTACAAAAGTAACACATGCTTGATGCAATTAACCCAAATAATACAGAAGAGAAATGAAAACTCTCACCTCTGGTCTTGCTCTTTAGAGGCAATGATCATTAAAATTCTGGTGTACATTGTTCCATGCATGTGCAAACACCCCGCGCCCCCCTCCCACAATTATATTTCTTAAGCAAAAATGGCATCAAACATACATATATATTATAAAGCTTTCTGCGACAGTGTAATTCCGAAATATATAAATACACAAATATATAAATAATAAACACATAACTGCCTAAACACACGAATAACTATTATACGTAAATGCATACACGTAATGGCCTAAAGAACAATCCTGTGGCCATCTTTTCACACAGGCTCTATGTCTTCCTGTTGCATTGCTGCATAGAGTTTTACTGTATGGATATACAATCTAACTGCTCCCCTACTGATGGATAGGTTAGCTCCAGTTTTTCTCTATGGCAAATAATGGTGCAATATCCTTATACATAAATTCTTGCACACCTGTACTAGTATTTTAGCAGGGCAGATTTCTAGCAGAGGAACTGCTAGATCAAAAGGTTTATACCTTTAAATTTTTGATATTGATGTATTGCTCTCCAAACAGGCAGGACTAATTTATCTCTACTCTATATGACTCACCCACCCTAACTAAAATAACATACCTTTTAATCTCTATGAGAGCACCTGTTTATTTCTTTTTAAAAAACTGACCACAATTTATAATCATTGTGTTAGTTTACTGGTTTATCATGTCTCCTTTAATAGAAGACAGCTCCCTGGGGCAAGAAGCATGTTTGGCTGTTTCCAGCTAAATCTCCAGGCACAGTATAGCCCTTCGAAACATAATTATTGAAAGAACGGATAAGCCTATAAAAGTGATTTTTCCCCTGTATCCTCAATACTGAATATTATCAATCTTTTTCCATTTCTGCTATTCTGACCAGAATAGAAAAGGCTTTGGTCACTTTGCTTTGCTGTGTGACCTTGCCTAAGTCACTCGATCTCTCTGGCCTCAGGTGTCTGAAAGCTAAAAGACACAAGCTGACTGTATGAAGATACCTCAAACAGAAGGGTTGGTGTGGGGGTGGAACAGCAGCTTGGTGATGGCTGGGTTCTGGTTTCAGTCCTGTTCTGCCTCCCTGTGTGACCTTAGGACAGGTACTCCTCACTCTGGACCTCAGTTTCTTCCTCTGTAAAATCGAGGGGTTCTGCAACCATGAGCTTTTGAGATTCCTGCCAGTCTTCCCATTCTAAGAGTCTCCGGATAACAAGTGGGCTGGTGGGAGGATTCCTCCCCAGAGTCACATTTTCATGTGATGCTGAGCAGGGTGTTTCAGCCTTGAACCCTGTCTTGTTTCACAATCACTATTTAGGGAAAAAAATATATTCTTACTTCCCCCTCTACTTAGTGTCAGGTCCTTGCCTCAAGTCTGCTCTGAGAAAGCTCCCCAACAAGTTCCTCTGGTCAAAGCTCTTCCTCATAAGTTCTTCCAAAACTAACCGTCTCATCTCACCCCACAATGGTTACCAGCCTCCAAGACTGCGTGAGGCTCAGTTCCTCCCGGGTGGAACAGGGCAGCCCAGCCCAGCCCTCTTGGTGCAGCAGCACCTATGGGCTCCCTTTTTAAAAAGTAAGATTTTGTCTGAGCAGCTCCAGGAACACAGGTCTCCCTAAGGCTCCATCCTCAGCTGAGTTTCTATAAACCTAACAGTCTTGACCAAAGTGTTAATGAGCAAAGAAGTAGAAGCTTCCAAGGGACAGCATAGCTCTGGGTGTTCTCTCATGTGCTCGGCTAGGAAGGTTTTGGGCCTGCTCAAGTGAGACTGGAATCCAGGATGACCGGTTGTCCTGGTTTGCCTGAGACTGTCCTGGTTTTAGCACTGAAAGCCCTCATCCTGGGAATGCCTTCAGTCTCAGGCAAACAGGGAAGACAGGCCACCCCCCTGGAAACTGACCCTTTTGAAGCACTCTGAAACAGGACATGGGGAAACAGCAGAAAGAGTGCTGGGAACCTCCTGCCCACTGCTCATTCAGTAACTTAAAAATAACTTAATCAGTAGTGACAAGGCCAGGCAGTATATGGGGTGCTGGGGGGACAATGACTCAGCCAGACCCCAGGATTCACAGGGACATTGTCACGGAGCATGACTTGGCAATTTCTGACAGTGGCCTTGAAGGGGCAATTGTGTGCATGTGAGTGACCAAGAGGACAAGGAATGTTCTCTGTTGATACAATAGCCATGTGACCATGTGACACCACACTTTTCGCTGTTACCTAACAGAAGAGTCAGCACAACCTAGTGGACCCAGGGGACCAAGAGCCAAAAAGATGTATGTCTGACCCTTGACTCTGCCTCTTGTTTGCTGTGACCTGGGGGCTAAAGTGACTTCTTGCAGACAGAGTGATGGGCAACCTCATGGGTCTGTAGCTGCCTGGAATACTGGGGAAACACAGTGTCAAGTCACTCAGGCCCCTTTTATCCTCCTGAGGCCACTGAGGCCAGCTGAAGTTGTAATAATCCTCAAACTGGAGAAAGCAACCTGCTCTGGTGGAATGGGGGTTCTGTTGATTACGGAAGTGACTCTCACAGGGACAAGAGGAATAAATGATGAGGTCAGACCCCTGCGGTCACAAGCCAAGGACGTGACATGGTGCGGTAGATAGAGTGTAGGTAGTTCCAGAAACCTAAAAAATCTCTGACTGCAACTCACCAGGTGAGCAACCTGAGCACATCTATTAACTCTCCAA
Source organism: Pteropus alecto (assembly GCF_000325575.1). Lineage (NCBI taxonomy): Eukaryota > Metazoa > Chordata > Mammalia > Chiroptera > Pteropodidae > Pteropus > Pteropus alecto. The sequence continues at coordinate 12,698,558 of NW_006438113.1, forward strand.
AGCCTCGGTTTCCTCATCTATAAAATGGGAAAATACAGTAACAACTGCACACAGTTGTAATGTATAATAAATGAAAAAAAAAAATGTATACATGAACTGCTTAGCCATTGCACAAGATAGGTTCTTGTAGAAAAGGGCAGAGCCAGGACTCAATCTATCTCCAGCCCTGCCAGCTCACACAATGTGGGACCACAGGCCAACCACTGGCCTTCTGTCTCAGTTTCTTCGCCTGTAATGTGGGAAAAATAATTCCTGCCTTTCTTACATCAAATAAGATAATGGATATGAAAATGCATTGAGAAGAACAAAATGTGAGAAAAAGTCAAGGGTTGTTTTTTAAAGAGCAAGAGGAAGCAAGAAAGAAAAAGGAATGAGAGAGAGAAAGAGAGACTGAGACAAGAAAAGACGTCCCACAGAATAGAGAAAGGCCCGGAGAGATAGTGGTTGAAAACACAGGTGTGAAATCGGGTTCGAATCCTGATGCTGCTGCGGACAGGCTGTGGGACTCCTGCAGGTAACACAACCTGTCTGTGCCAGGTTTTCTCATATATGAATGGTAAATCATAGTGCTGCACCCTGTGAGGAACAGGTGTGTGAGCATAACTGAGTGACAACCTCTCTGGCTAGGACGAGCACAATGCATGGGCAACAGAGGTGCTCAGTGAATGGAGCTATTATTCATCAATCTTATTCCTCAGGTTCCACTTCCACCACCTACCCTCCCTGACCAAAAATCTGCAGACTCCAGTTGCTTGGGGGTGCAGCACAAAGCCGACTTCTCGCATCCGTCAGCCTGGCCAATTTATTGAGTGACTACTATGAGCCAGGCACAGCTCAAGGCACCAGGATATAGCGGTGAACAAAATCCACAGAATTTCTGCCCTCAGGGAGCTCACACTCCAGTGGGCAGATGGGCAGTAAGCAAGAAAACATGCCATCTCATTAAATGATAGAAGAACACCAGCAAATAATATAGAGATATAATCACACATAAAAGAAGAGTGAATTGAGAGTGAGAGGCAGGGCCTCACCTGCTATACTCCAGACGGGGCAGCAGCAGGTAGAGCCCAACACAGAGCCCGAGGAAGACGTCTGCAGTCAGGAAGAAGGCCAGCGCGCTGTCCGTCACGTTACTGGACAATGCCAGGTCCACCAAGGCGGCCAGGGCACTGATGGTGCCACCCATGGCTCCTCCTGTGGACAGCACAGGTCACCAAGGAGCCGGACAGGGTGGGTCCACCTACCCTGTGTCTTGGGCCTGACCCCTCTCTGCTTGGGTTTAAAGGAGCCAAAATAAAAATTCTCCCTGCTGAGAAAAATGCTGCAGTTCTCAAAGTATCCTGGATCCTTGGCAGACATGGAGGGGTTCTAGAGCCGTGAACTCTCTGACTCTAACAGGGTATCAGTTTTCATGTCTCGGGTCCTGGTTCTTTCTGATGGACTTATAAGAAGCTGCTTGCCTGAGGCAGCAAATGGCCTCCAACATATTGCCTGTTTCCTGGTTTCGCCCCCGAACCCTGGCCCTCTCTCTCTCTTTATTGCCCTTCCGGTGGGGTCAGAAATTTTAGGTTCTGGTGTGAGACATCTCAGAGAGCTCCTCTCCCCTGTTCTTGGCCCAAACCATCCACCAACCACACTGAGAAAAAGGCTAAGGGAATGTCCTGGCACAGGCTCTCCTGCTGCCTGCAAACCAGGCGATCCGATCTGGGGAGTCCTTACCGGTTACCAAGACCCTGTGCCTCCCATCCGTGAGCTCACAGAACTTACCTTGCTTCCCATGGCAGCTGTGGCATCATACACATGTGCACACACACGTGTACACATGTACACACACGTGTACACATGTACACACACTCATATACATGCATACTCACATGCGTTCACACAATACACACATACCCTATCACATACATGCTCACAAATCTTACTCTATCACATTCACATATGTACTCACATACACAATCATACATACACCCACTCACACACATACACATTCGTATCCATACACATATGCTATCACACTCTTACACACACATTCACTCATATGCACACAACTGCCCCACCATAAGGAACGTTCTCTGTTGACACAACAGCCATGCGACGATGCGACACCACACCTTTCACTGCTACCTAACAGAGGAGTCAGCACAACTTAGTGGACTCGAGAGCCAAACAGATGTTTGGCTGACCCCTGACTCTGCCCTTTGTTCACTGTGACCTGGGGGCTAAAGTGACTTTTTGCAGACAGAGTTTACTCATCTGTAAAATGGGGATGATGTTTAGAAAGGGCCCGGCACATAGTAGACTTTCAACAAATGCCAGTCCCCTTCTTTGCCGCAATCACACGGTTGCTCTTAGGATAAGGGATGTGTCTTCCTTTTTCCGTTGAACCCTCCCAACCGTGGGTAGTCAACTCGTGTTGGCCCAGGGTCAGGTTACATGTGTTAAATGTGTGAGCAGATCATTTATTCTTCTCTACCTCCATTTATTTGCCTGGGAAATGGGGCTAATATTCATCCTATCATCACAGGAGACTGTAGAGAGGGGGAAGTGGGACAATGAATGGAAAAAGCACTGAACACACAGATACGACCTTCAGTATCAGTATAGTAAGTGCCTGGTGATGGCGATGGATTGACTGACTGGCTGAACGAATGAATTTTGATTCTCAAGGAAGCAAGAAGCGGCTGACTACAAACAGCAGACAGAAAACTGCTCCGTGTGGGCGTGAAGTGCTCTGTCATTGTTTTATCAGGCGGCTCTGACTGGGCACCAGTTTTCTGCCCATTGTTGCATGAGTGGGAGAGGGACAGTTCCAGCCCTCTTCCTCTGTGACACGCATCATCACTGCCTCACTCACACTCTGCCCAACATCGCTATGGCTCTGCAGCAAATGGCCCATGGCCCTGATGGATGATCCTTTCTCTCCAACCTTGTCAACATGAGCTCTATTAGCCAGAGGTTGGGATTTGAGGGGAAGGCAAAGAAATAAAAGTTAGTATAGTACAGACTCAAGAACCAGAACATCTGGATCCAATCCTGGCTCTACCACTTCTGACTGTGTGACCTTCAGAAGTTGCTTAACCTCTCTGTGCCTCCACTTCCTCATCTGTAAAATGGGGATAATACCCACCTCTTAGGGCTGTTATGAAGACTAAAAGGATTAATAGATGTAAAGTGCTCAGAACAGTGTCTGGCACAGAGAAGTGTCACATAAATCTTCTCAGATTCCCACTTAGGTGTTTGGCTATTTCTGTCCTTCCTACATCAAAGCAGCAACAACAGGGTAAACCCTTTGCCAAGAGGCTGCCAACTTCTGAGAAGCTGTAATCCCCACCTCGGCGTTTTGTAAGAACTGGGGTTAAACTCAGTAAGACATTCCCCAGCTGCCCCGAGGAAGAGATCTAACATCACTGCCTATTGATTTTCCTCTCTCTCTTCTCAACTTGTAGAGAATTTACAATATTATCATCAACAACAAACCAGGCCTCCGGGAGCTCATCCTTCATGACTCCCTACTTTTATCTCATCAGTTATGGAAATACATGCAAATGAGGGGCTTAAAAAAACACCAGTACAAAACGAATGAATTGTTTCTCAGATGCCAACACAGGCAGAATTCACAGATGGGCTCCTCTGGATTAAAAAACAACCGGGCTGGTAAGGTGGCACTGGGCCTCTGGGAGAGTGGGACACCTCGGACTTTCCAGGGTGACGGGTACTCACTGGGGGCCGCACACAGCGATGACAATGGCTCAGGGCTCAGGGCAATTAATACAGAAGTGTCAGGACTGGACTTTTGGAAAAGTTCACAGGCCAGTTCCCTTCCCTAGAAGATTTGCAGGTGGCCAGATGAACCAGAAGGGCCCCTTGCCAACATAAAAGATATGTTCAATCACTGGCCTCTGAAGAGGTACCCAGCAAGGCTGATGTGCTGTTGAGAAATATGTCCTCCAGCAGGATGGAGGGAGATGAGGGGATAAGAGCTTCTCTTTGGGAATTAAATCCAGCATTTGGTGGCCATTTCCTTCAGCCTGGGCATGCCCTTTCTTGAAGCATCGCTAGGACATATTGATTGTACGTAGGAAACTTAGCAATGAGTCCATTTTTATTTTATTTTAGGCCCAAGGGTTTCCCAAGATAGAGCCAGAAGCCTAATCCTCTATCAAAAATGGAAAGCAGATTTGAGGTCACATCTGAACTCGACCCATTGACAGTAACTGCTTCCAATGCTGTGTTGAGAAGGATTTAGAGGCTCAGGAGGAAAGATACAGATCTTTTAGTGGTGTCTGGCACTGGCGTGGGAGCAGGAAGGGGATATACTCTTGTCAAGGTATTTGTCATCCCTGTCACATACTACCTGGCATTATTCATTAATAGGCATGCAGCAGATTCTTTGTGAAATTTTTCTCAAGTGGGCAAATGCTCACAGCACTCCTCCCCATGACAGGGATGTGTGGAGATGCTGAACTGAGCACCTGAGCCCCAAGCCTCGCTTTAAGAGGTGGTGGTCTCCCGGGTCAGATTCTTACTGACCCAGCTCCTTTTTATCTTGTTGGGACATCTGCATGAGAGAACAAAACTGCTAAGGGCTGGAAACAGGCTTAGGATCAGCATAAACATGTCAGCTAAAGGGTTTGACCCAAGTCGTGCATCAGCACCCCATAAAATGCCAAAGTTCAGAGTAATGGAGGAGATTGTTTACTAGGCTGTCAGCACCTGAGAAGCTGAGTCTTTGTTCATCTTTGTATCCCTGGCATAACAGCATGTCTTCTATAAAATTAGAAAGGAAAACAAGGCAGATAGAGGGGAGAAAAGAAGAAAAAGAGAAGGGGGAACAGGTAAGGGAAAGGGAAAATGAAGGGAAAAGGGAAAGGGGGAAAAGGAGGGAAAGAAAGGAAAGAATGCTGTTTTAGGAAATACACTTGGTAGCTACTGTGTCTTCCAAAAGTGGCTGCAACTATGTCCTTCCTCCCGCCTGCTCTTCTCACAGTAGGATTTTTATACTCTCCCACTGAGACATATGGGTCTTTGTTCTCTCCTCTTGAACTCAGATGAGCTTATGGCTATGGTGGAAGTGACCCTAAATGGGTAAGTCATAAAAAGAAAATACTTCTGCCTGGGTATCTTGGGATCCGTGCTCTTACTACCCAGATTCCATGCAATGGGGAAGCCCAAGCAGCCATGGTAAGGTCCAGGTGGAGAGGAATCCTGACTCCGGCCCTGGCTGAACTTCCAGCCAACAGCCAGCACCAACGTGCCAGCCAGGCGAGCACACCATCTAGAAAGTTGATTCCCCAGCCCCAGTTGAGCTGTCTCAGCTCCACTGTGTAGAGCAAAGGAGAGCTGTCCCATGAACTGCTGCCCAAATTGCAGATGTGAGCAAAAGAAATACTTTTATTGCTCTAAGTCTTTAAGTTCTGGGATGCTTCGTTACACAGTAACAGATAATGAAAACATACCTAACACTCATTTTCTTTTCGGGAAGGGCTGTCACATGCTCACATCTGGCTCCTTCACATGTCCCCTGGGGTGAAGTGACCTGGTGGGCTGTCTGGACCTCAGCTCTCACCTGATATCAGTGCTTGGGAATTCCTCATAGGGAAGGAGCCTGTCATGCCAAAGACGCTGCTATTAAAGATGGTGGCGGTGCCGCTGAGGATCGCCATGCAGGTGATGGTAACAGCAAAGAAGCCGTGGGTCCAAGAGGAGGTGTCCACCTTCACCAGCACGGTCATCACCACGAAGATGGTCAGCATGATAGTCAGCGAGGCCAGGACACGGACATGAGTCGAAACTCTAGGGCGAGGATGCCAGAAGTGGTTAGAGACCCCTCAGAGCACCATGCCAGGGTGGGGTTGGTGAATGTTCTTAAGAGAAGCGGCAGGTGGTCTCAGGGCTTGGGACTGCAGTCAGGAGGCCTGGGTCTGAATCCTGCCCTTCCTGGCTCACTAGCTGTGTGGCCTTGGATAAGTGACTCAATCGCTCTGGTTTCAGCTTCTGAATCTGTACAACGGGGAGGAGAATGAGTCTGCCCAAAGGGGTGGCTGTGAGGATCTCCAGAGGGAAGGTGTAGAGTGCAAGGAACAGTGTTTGGCTCGGGGTAATGCCCAGGGGCTCTCAAGGCAAGCTCCCCACTCCTCCTGCCACAGGGCTGAGCTACCGCTGGCTTTGCTTCGTGTTTAAACAGAGCAATCACCCACTGGACTTCCTTTCCCCAATACTTAGCAGTGAGAAAAGCAAAGGTAGAATAGAAAAAAAAAATATTCTCATCATCCCCACTGTCATCATAGTAAACACTCAGTACTTAATTTGTGCTAGGTATTCTTCTAAGCATTCTCTATATGCTAAATTGTTAAATTCACATACCAGTTCTACAGATAGGTATTCTTACCCATCTCACACGTACAGATAAGGGAACTGATATCAGATGCTAAGGACCTTGCTCAAGGTCACTGGGCTGTGAACCCAGGAGGTCTGGCTACAGTCTGTGCTCTCAGAATGACACTTCAGTTCCTATTCTGAAATGAAGAAAATAACGTGTGGTCTAGAATAAGAGGCCAGGGCAGAAGGATTCTCCTGTGATGGTCTCAGCTGTCATGGGCAGCAGCTGATGCCAAGCTGGTGCAACCCCAGGCCAGACCCACCCTCTCTATCCCTGCCTCTAGCATGTAAGCCCGACATTCCTTATAGCCCCCAACCTGCCCAGACACCACCCTGCAGGGAGAAGCAGGGAAGGCTGGCTCTCGGAGAAACTGCAAATTTTTATTTCAGGGAGAGAGAACATCATCTAAGGAGGCTGTTTAAACCATCAGATTATACTAAGCTTTAAACCACATTGGACATTAAGTTAATTTTCCTGCTAACCAGTAGATGGGGGCTGGGGGAAAAAACCAGATCAATTATATACAATTTTGGAGGGGCGGGGGTTGGGAGGAGAACAAAAAAAAAAATTGAAAGGTAGAAAAAAATACATGTGACCATATAAATAGGTGTGAAATGATGAGCATGAAAAACAAGAAAGGATTTTTTCAAAGTGTTTTTGTGGCCACAGGCTAATGTGAGTTTCCTTCTGATCTAGCTGAAGGAAGCAGGTGCTGCCTCTGGTTACTAAGGGGACAGAAGGAAGCCGGAGCAGGTTCAAGGTTGTGGTGTGAGTCTGAGGAGAGCTGGGACCAGAACACAGGTCTGCTGAGCCCCAGCCCACGGCTGTCTGCTAACATGAGTCCTCTCTGGCTTGTTCATTCCAGAAGCGAGTATTGGGCAACTAGTGTATGTCAAGCACCATTCTGGATGCCCGGGGCACAGGACACACAAGGAACAAGTATTTTGATCTGGTATGCAATGTGCTTTTATCAAGAGGGCCATAGGGCATCCTGGGAACATCCAAGGGGCCCAAAATCCATCCTGGGAGTTGCATAGGCTTTTTGGAGGTGGTACTTAAGCTGGATGTAAGATGTGTCCGGATGTGAGCGAGAGCGTGGCACATTCAGGGAACTGAAATGGAGTCTGGCTGCGAGTGAGACTGGGAGCAGAGGAGGCTGGAGAGACATGGAGCTCCACCCTAGAGGGCCCTGTTAGCCTGATCAATGACAGGACTTGATCCTCAGGGTAGGGCACGGAATGGATGGTAGTCTTTGCCAGCATCCCTCCCCACAAGAACACTCCTTCTTCCACGCCGAGTTGTCCTGGGGAGGTGGCTGACTGGCCACAAATGATGTTCATATGACCCAGTCTGGAGTGATAAGCATATCCCATGCCACTAGCCACTGGATGGGGTTAGGGATTAGCAAAGGAGCCAGGCAGAGCCAGTCAGTGCTCCTTGAGACTGGAAGGTGGAGAGAAGCTCTTTCTCTGCTGCGACTGTGTTGGGGCTGCTAGCTGTCACCTGACCAGCCGCACAGGAAGAGGCCACATCCCAGATGAAGCCAAGTGGACAGATACGGAGCCTGGAGACGGCGCATGAGCGGGAGAGCCTTGTGGACTTGTGTGATCCCCTAGATCCAACAGTGCCTAGAGGCAGACTTTAAACTTTCCAGGTAAAGAATGAGAAAATCCTTTTTGCATCTCTATTGTTTGTTACCAAGAGTGCCGACTAACATAATCAGGGTTTCCAGCTGCGGAGCTACAAGCTATGGGTGCCCTTCCCATGTGGTCTTCCTCTTATTAGGAATCAGTGTACAAGTGACAGGCAATTAACACCTCCTAAAAGCAACCTTCAACCAATGCTAGGGAAGTGGGTAGATAAATACCCCAGCTCCCTCTCCCTCAGGTGCGTGTGCCACACTGACTCCCAGAGTTCCTCTGGCAGGTCAAGCTCTGTCGCCCTCTGTGGGAACTGGCTTAAAGAGGCATTCTTTATCGGCTGCCTTCCCTGCCTCACCTCTCTTCTTCACTCTCCCACCTTCGCCCCCCAAACAAACTACTTGCACTTGAATCCTTGTTCCAGTGTCTGTTTCTGGGGAACTCTCCACTAAGACACATTTTTCCCAGGGTCGGCAGGGGCCTAGTGGATGGAGCACCCGAACCACTGAGGACCCAGAGTATCAATGTAAGTCACACCAGGTGCCCTGGAGGCTGGTGGTCAGGCCTTACCTCTGCGCAGCACCTGAACCACTGAGGACCCAGAGTATCAATGTAAGTGCACACCAGGTACCCTGGAGGCTGGTGGTCAGGCCTTACCTCTGCGCAGGGTGATCTTACATACTCAGCCTCCACACAGTGCCTCCCTCCCAGAAGGTGGAGCTGCCCAACACATCCCCAAAATAAGAGCCAGCAGGGGCACAATGCCTGAGTCAGAAGACCAGAGCCCGTTCCAGCTCACACCAACTCACTGTGTGACCCCAGGCAAATATCCACCCTTTCTGGGCCTCAGTTTCCTTATTTTGAAAAAGACGAGACTGGACAAGATAATGTTCTGGTCC
>NW_006438113.1:12707493-12711989 GCF_000325575.1 Pteropus alecto
AATCTGAAGAAATTCAAGTGGAGAGAGAGGCTGGGGACAAATGCCCAAAAGCTTTAACAGTTTGGGGGTGGGGAGGGGCAAGAAGAAGGCACGGACAGACAAGAAGGTATGCGGAGCACCTCGAAGAAAGGGCCTGTCTAGTTCTCATCCCCAGGGCTGGCATGGGGCTTAGTAGGCGCCTGGTAACTATCTGCTGGATGCGCGAATTAACAAGCAAGGATATCAGCAGTGCAGGGGCAGCTTTTAACACTGGGCCTGAAGCTCCTAGTCACTCTGCTTTGACCTCCTCGGCATGGCAGGGAGACAGCTGCGAGCAACTGCAGCATTTCCAGCCCGCCTGGGAACGGCCTCTGCCTACAACCACTTCCTCACAAATGCTGCAGAAAAAGACCACCCCAGGAATGCTGCTAGCCTCACAGAAGCCCTCCTATGTCTGTCCCCACAAGGTAACTAACTAGCTGCTTGAACAGGAAGGTTGCTTCATAGAGAGCTGGAGGACTTCTTCCAGCCCCCAGGGCAGGAGACAAGGGAGGTTGTCTCTCAAGGGGGGTTGAGAAAGTAAATGCCATATGCATTACGAAAGCCATGCAGTTCCCAACTCTGCCTCTGCTCCCCATAAAAAGCCCCTCACCTGCACAGGTCTCTTCCTAGCCTGCTAATTATAGGCTGCATAACCCATTCTCTGCTGAGCCTCATCTATGGGCTCCAGGCCCTAGGGAATCTCACCAGGGGCTATTTTCAATGTTCGTCAAGCTTTGTGAAATGTGCCCCTGCAAGCCTGCCCCACGTGCACTAATGGGGGCACACTGGCTTCACTCTGCTTCTCCTACCCTCGGGCAGGGAAGGCGGCCCAGGGGGTGGTGACACTGTTAGCATTTTAGGGAACGTTCAGATAAGTGTCGCCCTGGTGTCCTGATTCTGCTCTGGGACAGGGGAAGGCCAAGATGACTGCTCTGGCCCCTGGACCCTGGGGCAAGTTCTCTGAGGGCTGTCAGCTGTACCCAGGCTGCCAGCTTCCCCGACCCTTTCTGCTTGTGAAAGCTCAGGACCCCAGGGGACTGATTTCTTCATAAGTCTCCCAAATGCAAATCCTCCTCATAAGTATTTATGATGCTGCGGATTTAACATAATAAAACACTCTGCGATTATGGATGAGCCAGTCAGAGAAAGCCAAGGTTCTCCAGGAGGCGAGAAAAGGAGACATTTCAATCTCGCACATTAAATAAGAAAAAATTAGCTTAGCCCCAAACCATCTTCCCCGCAGAGGCCTGGGAGCACTTCCCACATTGCCCTTACCCTTTTCCGGAGCACTTCCCACATGTAGGCCCCTGGGTGGGCTGGGCTCCTCTGGAGGATGCCCAGTAATGCTCAGCCCTCAGAGTCAGCTCCCTGCCCAATCTGCACAGAAAAGGGGTGGGGAGCATGGTTGCCTGGGTGGCCCATGGCCCCCCCTGCAGCTGGGGTGGGGCTTTCCTAACCAGCAACCTGAAGCCTGGGCAGAGACAGGGCAGAGATGCAGGGGCAGAGACAGGGATGGGTTCAGTGAAGGGTCTGCGGTGTGTTTCTGGCTGCAGGGAGGAGCCAGCAAAGTTGGGGAACTAAGAGGCAGGGTGTCCACAGGTTCCAAGCAGATGTTGGGGAGAAGGGTCCCAGTTCCAATCCTGGCTCCACCCTCTCATGGGCCATGTGACCTCTGTGAGCCTGAGTTCCCACAAGTAAAACAAAGTAAAGTTTCCTGCTCCAGGCTGTTGCAAGGATAACTGAAGAGAATGCCCCTGGGGAATATGAGTACTCAGAAGTGCTAACTACTCTTTCTAAAGATTATTCTTCCAGGGCCCTGAGGGTGGATCCTCCCTGCCACTGCTGACCCTAGTCCCAGGCCAACTCCCAGCCCGCTGAACCTCACTACTACAGAGGAGGCAGTGCCAGGTAAGACACCAGCTCAGGCCACCCCTTACTGGCCCTGTGGTCTTAGGCACATCTCCTGACTTCCACTTGGAAAATGGGTAATGTCACAGCCTCCCTCCTGGGTTGCTGTGCATCCTAAGGATCACTAAGCGTCACCTCCTTGTTATAGTTCACATAGTGACTCCAGACCTAGAAGGAGGCAAGAGATTTCATTTATGTGAGCCTGGGCTAGCCCAGCTGGACAGACCCCCTCCCCAGGAATGGCTGGGTGAGTGGACAGAGAGAATAATAAGAGGCCTAGAGAAAGGGCAGTGAGAGGCTGAGGGACTCCCACGTGGCTCTATATCTTCCTTGTCCTCCTCTCTTCCATCCCCTTCCTTTCCTAACGACTTCTTTTTTGAATTACTGCCAGGGAACCCAGCTCTGCCCTCCAGGGGCTGACGGTGCTGGGGGAACACCTGGCTCCACCTCCTCCAGGATGGGGTCTCTGGAGGCTGCACCCCACCTGCTAGGACACTGATAGACTCCTGGACCAGCCAAAGACATGAAGAGGCACGTTAAGGGCCATCTAAGCACCATTCTCTTTCTTGCTTTGGTTTAAAGATGGGTGCAAATTCTTTGACATTCCCTCCATTGAGAGGTGGGGGTCTCTGTCCCTTTGAAACCAAGTGGGCTCTGTGACTGCCCTGACCAGTTGAATACAGCAGAAGTGACACTATGTGACTGCAGAGACTAGGTTTCGAAAACCACATAGCTTCTGCCTTGTCTCTTGGAAAACTTTCTCTTCAGCCATAATATGAAAAGTCTTATCACCTGAGGCCAACACAAGAGAGACCATGGAGAGAGAAGGGAGAGAGCAAGAGAGAGAGGTGTGCTCAAGAAGGCCCAGCAGTTCAGGCCCTAGCTGTCCGCAACTACATGAGAGACACCGAGCCAGATCTGCCACCTGAGCCTGCTGACTTCCAGAATCATGAAAGATACTAATTATTGTTATGGTTTTAAGCCACTATGCGTTGGGGTCATTTTTTTTGCACTAACAGATAATTGGAATAGTCCTATAGCATAATGTGTTTGGAAAGACTGGTCTATGCAGGTTTGGCACAGATGCTGCCCTCTATCCTGTACTCAGAGTAGACATCACTAATTGATCACAGCACACTCCCCAAGGCCAGACCCGCCCTAGAACCTTGGTCAACTAGAAATCCAGGCAGTCACTGCAAATTGAACAGAGTTAGGTAAAACAGATTTGCCATCAGAGATCTAAGGTTTCAGTAGGCTGCGCCCAAGAGAAGCCCAGGTTTCCGAATAATAACATAGCCACTGTTAGGACCTAGTGGTAACTTAGAGGAAATGCAAGCAAAGTAGCTAGGGCTGCTGCCCTTCTAAGCGTAAATTGAGAAAGGATGGCAACAGCCGTCCAGGGGATCTAAGGGTCATGCTAGTTTGCCTGGATGTCTCCTAAATCATTCCTTCTTCCATGGTACATCCAGATGGAAGCTCTCTCCCAGCCCTTCACTAATACAGCGGTAGAAGTTCTCTACTGACCCCTTTGTGAGAGGTTGACACACAAGCTGGTGTTACAGCTTAGTGCTGTGATCCATTTCCACAAAGCCAGAGCCGGACTTATGGGATGCCAGGCTCTTCCCTTCTGACTGATCTCAACAACGCTTGGAAGACCAGCTTCCACAAGCCTTGCTTCCCGGTCCTATCCAACCACTCGCGTGATATCCCCACAACAGCCCAGGCAGCTGTTGATAGACAGGTTCCCCTGAAAAAAAATAGGAAAGAAGACCCATTTCCCTGCATGTCTTCTGCTGGCTGCTGACATGCTGTCACAGCATGTGGCTGGAAAGGGAAAGTCCATTCTATTGGCAGGGTCCCAGGTAACTGATCTGACTTCTCAATCTTCATGGAGGAGTCTGAGCTGCCTATCTCCTACTTTGGTAGCCACTGTTTAAGCGGGTAGAAAAGCAGCAGCAGCAGACAAAAGGGGAGTGGAGAAGGCTGGAGGTGAAGTCAGGTCCGAGAGAGGAAGGAAAGTGGCCTACCTGTTGACAAGCAGGAAGTTCGCCATGAGGCACAGCACGGAGGGCACGGTGGAGGCGATGGAAAGGTAGCTCTCAAGGTAGTTCTGCAAGCACAGAAGAGGTCACTGAGGTCACTCGGGATGGGGGAGGGGGCATAGAGACAGGCCCTTCTTGGTGGGGCTTCTCCCCATTGTCTTCAGATACTTAGACCATTGTCGAATTTCAGAATTATCCAAATGGGTTTTGTTGTGACCCAACCACATTCTCACATTCTTGCAACTGAGGCCTCTTAGGACTATACCAGGCCCCGAACCCTGCAGGGAAACTTTGTCCTGATGCATGCAGGTGGCTCCCTCAATAGAGCACCCATTCAAGGTCAAAGCTATTTTGGGAAGTGGCTCCTACACTGGCCAAAATGAAGGAAAACGGCATTTTCCTAGCTCAGGATTTTGTAGACAAAGAGTGCATGAGATCACAGATAAGATGAAGAATTCCTCACTGTAATGTGCTGGAACTTAGAGCTAAAGAAGCTGTGTGGCAACTGTGTTTTTCAAAACTAAG
>NW_006438113.1:12712205-12721861 GCF_000325575.1 Pteropus alecto
CTTTTCTTTAAATATATGTCTATTTTAGTTATTTTGGGGGTTTAAATAGATAATAGTAAATTCTACCGAAATAGTAATGTTACATTATGAATTAATATAGTTGTTTTTGTTAATAAATCTACCATTATCTCAAGTCTTGAAAATCAGCTTTTCAACCCATTCTTAGTCTACATTATACATCCTCAAGTTCTGTGGCTCTCCAAGACATAGATATGTATATGAGTAGGTAAAATGCTTTCTGCTTACACTATAGTTGATGATATACATATTTTATAGTGTTATTATATATAATTATATGTTAAGTGAGCAGTCATGGTCTTCATACTTGTACTCCGAAGAATGATACAGCCATACCGCTGATCATTAGTGTGTGTGTGTTTGTGTGTGTGTGTGTGTGTGTGTGTGTAAATTTTTTTTTTTGGCCAAATCAGAGGCAGGAGCAGAGAGTTCTAAGGGAGTTCCAGGTAGGAGAGTGGGAGTGAGTGGGGCTGAGTACTTGAGAGAATGGGAATGAGTGTAGGTTTGGGTCCCAGAGGAGGTGGGATTTGAGTCAGACCTTGAAACAGTTAGATCTCCCCTTTCTGGGAGAGTTTAATTGCAATGTGGAGGCCAAGAAAGATGTCATAATGGGCTCCTGTAGTCTGAAGCAGACCGTTCCACAGTCCCTTTTTAAGCCTGCAAAGTGCTTTGTGGTCTTTGAAATCTGCACCCTGAATGTAAGGTCATGGCAGCCCTGCAATTAAAATGATAATCACAGCTTGTATGGTCCATCAACCATGAGCCTTAGAAATAGCCTTCTTCCTTTGAGGTGTCACCTCATTGTTCCTGCCCTGATGGGCTCAGCAGAGCCTGGACTGGTCCAAGGCACTCAGTCAATTACATCTTGACACAGTGGCTGGGCCTACGTGAGGCCAGGCAGGCGCCAGGTGGGAGCAAAGGAAAAAGGCCCTGAGGAACAGACAGCTGCAGGTGGGGGCCAAGACTGCCTCCAGTGCAAGCCCCTAACGAGGCGCCCTTCATTCGGTGGCCGCTCATTCCGTGGCAAGTCCACGCAGGACCATCACAGGGGATGTAGCATCTGTCATTGTTTTTTTGAGCAGGCTCAGGCTCCCTGAACATTTTAGGAATGAGGACTTTCTAGGTAATTGAATGTCTGATTTGTTGATACTTCACAGACATTTGTTCTTTTAATGTTGGATAGCTTTTTAAATATTGACCACTAGGTAAGGCTATGACTCCCTTTCTGTTGATTGAGCCCATTTTTCTGCTTTACGAAGAGCACACGGGTTGCGGGATGGGGGTTCAGAATGGACCTGGGCCATCTTTCTATTGGTGAAGATCAGGGGCTGCAGATAGTGATGTAGGTTGACTCAGCACATCCCACGGAGCTTTTTAAAACCTAATTCCTGATATTGACATGTGGTGGTTTTTACTTATTTGCTGCTTTTGCCTATAAATAGAGTTCTAGCAAAATGAGATGTGGTGGGCAGACTCTTAAGGTGGCCCCATGATCCCAGCCTCCTCTGTTCATACTCTGTAGAATCCCTTCCACTGAGTGTGAATGGGACCTGTGACTCACTTCCAACCAAGAGAATATAGCAAAGGTGACAGGTATACATGATGATGTATACCACATTATGTTACATGAGGTGGCAGCACTTGTCTTGCTAGACTTTTTTCCTCCGTTTTTAGCTTGGAGGAGGCAAGTGGCCATGCTGGAGAACCCCACGTGGCAAGGACAGCAGATGACCCCTAGGTGTTGAGAGTGGTTTCTGGCCAACATCCAGCAAGAAACAAGCTTTCAGTTCTGTGACTGCAAAAAGCTGACTTCTGCCTACAACCCATGTCACCCTGTAAGTGATCCTTCTCCAGTCAGGCCTCCAGTGAGACCACAATCTTGGCCAACCCCTTGACGGCAGCCATGTGAGACCCTGAGCCAAGGACTCGGTTAAGCCGAGCCCAGACTCCTGGCTTACAGATACTGTGATATAATAAATATGTGTTCTTTTAAGTCACTAAGTTTGTAGTATTTTGTTAAGCAGCAATAGATTCCTAATTACTGAGGGTTTTGGATAGCTGAGTTCCTACTAACCAGGGTTTTTCTGAATATTGCAACCTTCCTATTGTAATTTAAATCCAGTTCCTCAACAAAAACTGGGACAATGGATCATGATCTTTTATTCAACCTCACGCCAGACATGCAGGCCAAGGTGTCTGCTCATGAGGGGAACAAAGGTTATGCCTGCTGACCATATCAGTCCCCTTAGCCTTTCCTCACCAAATCCTTTCCTGAAATTAGGATCATTTTCGCAAGTGGCATGCACCTACTTTAAGGAACTCAACTTAGTTTATGTGCCACCCCAGACTGACTCACCTCGCCTGCTCCTCAGGCCATATGCCTTGCTCCTTGCTCCCATGGTCATAAAGCCACTGCCACCACTGCCACCAGAGTGGAGATCCTTGTGCCTATGCATTGCTGGGCTGTACCCTCAAAGGCTCTTGCTCCCTGAGAGGCTGGGGGAGGGGCCAGGTGACACTCTCTGTAGAGTGGGGAAGGCAAAGCTTTGACCAATGAGAGATGGGAAGGAGACAAGAGAGAAATTCCTGGCCTTTCTTCTCCTCCCTACAGACTCTGAAATGTGGGGACTTCATGTGGTGTTTCAGGAGACAGCTTATGTGCCCGAGCAATCAGCTGTGTTTGGTTGCAAAGCCGTGGCCAGCCGAGAAATATTGCAGCCTGTCTTTGCTCTCTTCCATCCCCCGCCTTACTTCCCCTTTCCCCTCCCTCCTACTTCCCTAGAGAGTACTGGCACAGCAGGTGTTGCCTCAGGCTCCTAGGTAAGAAACAGCCCACAGTGAAGGCCCTACATTTAATTCTTGATTATGCACTTTGCAGACCTGCCCCTAGCATTTCCTTCTTGGGTTCACGTCATTTGCATACAAGAGTGTTGAAGCTACCTTCTCTCATTTTACTGAAGGAATTCTAAAGACATTTGAATACTGGTTCAAACTCATTGCAATTAGAATGGTAATGGTACTGTCCCCTCCAAAGCAATCTGTAATCTCTATCTCATAGGGTGATTTCATGTAACTAAGTTTTGGGATAATTCATGCTATAGTTCACCCCATGTGGGCCTGATTCCTGAGAGCGCCCTCAAAAGGCTCTGTTGTTATTTATCACACCAGGCGTCCAGCAACATGGTTGATGAGCGTGGCCTCTACCTCCAGAGGTGAACCCAAGGATCCCAAGGCCAGCTCTAGCCACAGAGGAATGGAGGAATGAGAAGATCACCACCAGTTCAATGCAATGGCCACCTTGTATGATAGTGGAGGCTGTGCTTTGCATAACCAGAGGGTACCACTCCTGTAGATTGCAGTATGAATGGAGCCCCTCAGAGCTGTACAACAGGGCAGCTTTGTTTACATAGCCTATAAAAACCCTGCATCCCTGGGGGTCAGTTTGAGTTACATAGCTGCAGGTGGAAGATCATGTGTGTGATTCAGCAAGAAGGTAGGACATTTTGAGATGGACATTTTGAGATGATGAGGCCTCCTCATACAGGTTTCTCTGCCTCAGCAGGGAGCCGCAGAGGCTGGTGACTCCATGGCCCTCAACCAGGCTGGGTGGCCATGGTCCATCCAGATCAGCATCCCTTCCTGTTTCAAGCCTTCCTTTGTTTACTGAAGATGTGGCAAGCCTTTGTGTATCCAGTGCCATGCTGGTATTTGGTGTATAAAATAGAAAAGACAAGCGTGTGGTCTGGTGGGATCTTACAATGATACAAGGTGCAATGGGAGCGGGGAAGGTGGGAGCCGAGGGCTTCCCACAGGAGTTCCCTGAAAGCCCGGAGGAAGTTTGCCAGACAGATATGGGGAGGTGGGGTGCTACTGAAGAGAGAAACGGCATTCTAAGTGGAGGGAACAGCATATGCAAAGGCATGGAGAGATGCTTCTTTGTCGTTTAGGACTCCAGCCTAAGTTTATTTGTTGGAACAAACCTCCTGAGGTTTTTCTCAGCATCAATAGGAATCCACTCAGCCGAGACAAAACTACACTGTTGTCCATTCAATTCAAACACAGTGGGAGAGAGGCAGGGAAAAAGTCAAGGCACCCACCTTGTCCCTTCTGGATACTAATGAGAGAGTGGCCCTATCAGTCACTATTCTGAAGTCTAAAACCCAAGGTGAGGCAAGGCAAAGAGAAAACTTCGGCTCCCGAACATCCTATCTAATCTCCCTGCCCTCTACTATGTCCCCTGTATTCTGCAACTACCTGGGGCTCAGGAGAGTTCAGCACTTGGCCTCTGGCAGCAGTAACATCAGAGATCATCTTTGGCATGTGTCAGGTAACCTAAGTATGGAAATGGAAGCCCTGCAGAGTACCAAGTAACTGACATTTGAACAAAACCGCTTACATGTGGCCTGCACAGACCCTAGTGCATCTGCTCTTAACACAGCCTGTAAGAGCAAAGCAGAGATAGGATTGTTCCCACTTTACAGATAAGAAGCCTGAGGCTCACAGAGGTGGATGACTGCATAGAGGTACACATTTGGCGAGTGCTAGGAGCAGCAGCTTCTGATGTAGGGCAAAGCAGGGCAGGGATAGGGTAGGGAGACATTTATCATCACTCCACAAACCACTCTAGCTGAGGCTGCCTGCCTCACAGATGCACAAGCCCAAACACTGTCACTGTGACTGCAGCATGTCACTGGGATGCCCAGTGGCCAAGATAACCAGCCCACGTGCCTTCCCAGCAGCAAGCAGGGACCAGCTCTTGGGGTCTGAGGTTCCATAAAGATAGTGTCTTTCCTCTGTCCCAGTCCTTAAGTGCAGGGGACCTGCCTGGGCTAGCAAATGATGGGGTTTCTCTCCCCTCTGCCTGTTAACTTCTCTTCTCCTCGAACCCCACTGTCCATTCACCTGGGCATTTCCACAGGCCTGTGAATCTGAGTAGTATTAAAAAGAAAAAAAAAGATTAAGAGAAAGGCCCTCACTTTTGTCAGCCACCCGAAATGGATGGACACGGTCTGCTGATAAGCACAGACCATGTTAAAGAGGATATTATAGCTGGGAAGCACCAGGCAGGCTTCCAGCTTCTCTCCCGACCGTGCAAAGCTGGCAAAGCCTCCTGGGTTGTGTGGGGGTAGGGCTCAAAACCCAGCCTGTGGACATACCCTGGCCCAGGGGTGCCTGTGCCAGTGGCCCCCCAGGTGCCAGGTAGGCATGGAAGAGCCACTTGTGGCCTGGACACGGGGCACTTGATTCACTTGCAGTGGAGATGAGAAAACTCATTTTCATTGGTTACACTCTGGCTCAGTTTGTGAACACCAGGAAAGGGGAGAGATGCTCTTCAAACACAATTTAAAAACCCACTGGAGCCAGCTGACCAGATGCGAGGCCCATTTTATGACGGGGAATATTTCCTCTCCACCACCATGCTGAGAGGCTCTGTGCTAAGCATCTCTTCTGGAAGAATTTAATTCTGGGCTCAGAGTCCAGGTAAAGAGGTTTCTTCGGGCAGGGAAGCCCCGAAATGAGCCCGTTTATCTCTGGCAGGCCCTGGTTAAGCTTCCTCTCCCCTGAATGCCATTTGGGCACTTTGAAATAAGTGTGGCAAATTAGTCACAAGCTGCGGCAGACTAACTCGGTGCTCGAGAACCTGGCGGCTTCAGCGAGTCAGCTTTGTGCAGCCCCCACCTCAAGAGCGAGGCAGCAGAGGCAGCCGGGCTCCTGCAGGGCCAGAGAAAAAACGATTCAAGCCTGGGGGTTGCAGCTCGAGGCAGCAAAGCGTTACCTGGATCACAGGGGCATGAAATTAGCAGCAGCGAGCAGGCTGGATCCAAGAATAGTTTGCCATTGCAAACTTGCTATCCTCAGATAGCCAAGTTCTGTGGCCTGGGATGTTGCAGGGGAGGCACCCTCACCCTGGCATGGGCCAGTCATTCCTAAGCAGGCCAAGAAGTGAGCAGAGGGCAGGTGTCCCCACAAGCAATGCAGCTGAAGTCCTATCTGCCGGTGCCAAGGCCCCATGTTTGGGACACTGGTCCCAAGAAAGCTAACGGTGTGTGGCCGGGGGCATGGATGAGCTGAGGGCTAGCTGGGCAGGGTGGGAAGGGCAGTGCCCATTCCAGGGGAGAGTCAGGTAAGGGAAACAGGAATCCAGATCAACCTATGTGTGATGGGGTGGCCAGGGGCCCAAGAACAGAACGAAGCTGGTGTCAGAATCAGACAGGTAAACCCTGGAAATATGCTGGCCAGACATACCCAGCCAGACACTAAAGATATGGAATCCCCATCAGCCCTCTGATGCTTGGCAGGCCTTCTCCAGGCCCGGGCTCCCTGGGGCCATTACAGATCTTGCTCTTTAACAGCTGAGGCCCTCCCCAGCCGCAATCCTTTTTCACATCTCCTTTGGAATCCCCACCAGAGGATAAGCACAATTCCAGAAGTTTTCTGAAATGAGCCTCCCCACCTCCCCTCCCGCCTGCGTAAAGCTTCTGGGAGCACAGCTTCTTTCCTCTCGGCAGGAAGGTGCTCTTCCAACAGCCCAAGCTGGCTTCTTAGAGACTTGCTCCATGAATTCTCACCTTCCTTTCCTGCATTTTCTCTCTCAACCTTCATTGCTGGTCCTTCCTTCTCTTCTGCCTAAGAGGCTCACTCAGGTCTCCCTTGGGCAAAGAAAAAAACCCTCTTTGACTCTGCTGCCTCTGGCCAATAGACCCCTCCTTCCCTTTGCTCTAACTTCCCTAAAAAGGCAGCCCATGCCCTCACTGCTAAGGACTTACCCGCTCCTCAGCTACTCTGGGAAACACTCCTTCCAAGGGTCCTCTTTGCAGCCCACCCATAACCAATGCCTAGTCTCAGTCTTCACGCTCCTGTCACCACGTGCCACCCCGTCTATAATGGGTCAACTAGTGCCCCCCCAAAATTAATGTCTACCCAGAACCTCAGAATATAACCTTATTTGGAAATAGGGTCTTTGCAGATTTAAGATGAGGTCACACTGGATCAGGGTGAGCCCTAAATCCAGTGGCTGGTGTCCTTATAAGGAGAGGGCACACAGACAGACACAAAGGAAGAACCCTACGCGAATGCAGAGGCAGAGATGGGAGTTAGGGTGCCATGGATGCCAGATTGCTGGGAGGCCCCAGAACCTGGAAGAGGCAAGGCAAGATTCTTCCTGGAGTCTTTGGTAGGTGGAACATGGTCCTGCTGGCCCCTTGAGTTTGGACTTCTAGCCTCCAGAACTATGAGAAGAAAATTCCTAATTTAGGCCCCTGGGTCATGGTGCTGTTAGGCAGCTACAGGGAACCACCACACCTTCCCTCCAGCGCACTCCACTTCCATGCAGAGAAGCCCCTCCCCACATGTCTCAGCAGCTCAGTCCACCTCTGCTCTCTCTGCCACCAGAAGGGCCTCTTGAACCCCGTCCTTAGTTTCCTCCCTCCCTGTGCTATAGTCCTGGCCTTGGGAAGCTCTCTCCCCTGGTCTGAAAACCCCCATGCCTACATCAGTCCCTGCCTCCAGAACAATTTTCACTGCCTGCCAGGCACCCAGCCTGGGTGGCCTGCTGAGCTTAACTCCAAGCTCCCAAATCAGAGGCCTTTAAGAGATAAGCACTACCTCCCGAGCCTCCATGGCCAACTCTCCTTTCCTCGGTGCCCCCTTCAAGTCTCTTTGGTTGCCCCTTCACCTTCTCTCAGGTCAATCATGTGGGACCATGTCCCCACCACCTAACTATGGCTCCCGTTCCCACCTAACCCCCCAAGACTCCCCTCCGCTGGACCTGGATGCCAGCCACCCCCCTAAGTTCCCACGTCTCCCCACGCCTTCACTCAAGCTCCTCGCTGGGCTGCCACCCTCTGCCTCTCCCCCTCCAAACTATGCCCAGCTGTCCTGTCCTTGTCAGCTTCGCAGGGCTGAGCTACTATGCTCACTTCTCCATAGAGCCTTGCCTCCTGCCCCCTCCTTGGAACTTCTAAGGCACTGTCTCCTCTCTTTAGGACCATTTTTGGGACACCTTAGGGACTCCAGTTTGAGTAAATGATGGAGCAGGTGAAGGTGAGAGAAAGACGAGCAGTTTTGGGTAGCGGGCTGAAGAGAGGTGTTTGCTTCAGAAGATGTAGGGACCTATAAAGGGCTCGAATGGCAAATCGCTATGGTCAGTGCCAGGCACAGAGGAGTCACTTGGCAGAAGTGGGTGGAAAGACTGGAGGGGGAGAAGCAGGTGGCAGTGGCTATGTACTTATCCATTCATTTATTCACTCACAAAATATTAAAGGCAGTTGATCTTCTAGAGCTCCTTCACTTATTCAACAAATAACACCTGAACACCATATATTTGCCCAACTTGTGCTAGAGGCCAAGGATGCCATGGTGCTCTAGTGACAAAAGCAAAAAAAAAGTAAACAGCAATTTAGAAAATAACAGACTGTAAGTTACAATAGATGCAATAACAAGAAACATGAAATAATGGTTAAAATAGAGTCTAATAGGGGATTGGCCAGGGTAGTGAGGCATGATCTCTTAAAGGAGGTGATGTCTGGACAGTAACCCAAGGATGAGCCATGTGAAGGGTGAGGGAAAAAGCTTTCTGGATAGAGAGAACAGCTACGGTTAGCCCTGAAGCAGGAGATGTGTTCAAGCAACTGGAAACCAAGTGATCCTGGACTACAGAGGGAGGGAGGGAGTGGGGGGACCAGGTTGGTG
This sequence comes from Pteropus alecto, assembly GCF_000325575.1. Classification (NCBI taxonomy): domain Eukaryota; kingdom Metazoa; phylum Chordata; class Mammalia; order Chiroptera; family Pteropodidae; genus Pteropus; species Pteropus alecto. The sequence continues at coordinate 12,720,915 of NW_006438113.1, forward strand.
GCATGGGCAGGGCTGGGATGTCTGACTAGGGTCAGAGTCACTGCAGGATCCTAAACAGCTGAGAAACTTGGTACCAGCACACATTCACTAAGCCATCCCCACACTCTGCTACTCTGAGTGCTTTTCACATATTCACTCGATCAATGCTCACAGCACCCCTCTTAGGGAAGATTCATGTTGCAGATGAGGAAACTGAGGCTAAGAGAGGTCAGGTACTTGATGAAAGTCACACAGCTCAAACCCCCAGAGCTTGCAACCTTACCTGGCAGTGAACGGACTCCCTATTTTATGTCTTAAAGAGATCACTTCTAGAAAACTAATGAGAGAGAGAGAGAATATCACTTTTGCAGCCTTCATGGAAAACTCATTGGACTGGTGACCCGTGAGGCTGAGGCCAGGGTGACAGCCACGAAGGGGAGAGTTGGAGAGACTTGAGCCATTTGAGAGGTAGAAATGACAGGACTTTCTGACAGATTGAATGTCGGGCAGAAGGACAGAAGGAAATAAAGGGTAAACCCCTAACTTTTAGTCTCGACCAGTTTGGAGTAAGTAGGGTAATGCTATAGACTAGGCAAGGAAGGGTGTCTGCTTCGGTGTAGTCTGAGCATGCCAGGTAAAATACTGACCCCATAATGAGACTCCACACTCCTGAATGCAGAACCTCGGTATATAATCCTGGGACAAGGATCTTCTTCCTGTGCCCTGTCTCCACGCCAGCCCAGCCCTGACAAACACTTATAGGTTAACTCATCATTCTGAATGTACTTGTTGAGCTCAATAGATATTCTAGTCACAGGGAATTTAGTCCAAGTTCCTGCTTCATGGAACTGATGGTCTGGTCAAGGAGACAGTCAGGAAATGCATAAGTAAGTAGATAATATGTCAGGCAGTGGTATTTGGAAGAAAAATTACGCAGGGCAAGTCCTTCTATCACAGATCTCAGAATA
>NW_006438113.1:12721894-12727080 GCF_000325575.1 Pteropus alecto
AACTCCCTGCCCCCAAGGCCAGAGCTGCACCTGTTTTTGTAAATACTTGAAGATGGTCCCTGCCACTTGTTTACAGATTATCTATGGTGGCTTCTACTCTACAAGGGGAGAGTTGAGTAGTTGCAAGAGATCAGGTAGCCCACAAGCCTAAAATATTTACCATCTGGCCCTTTGCAGGAGTGTGCCAACCTCGGTCTAGTTTCTGAAATAAGGAAAGAGCCCCAAGTCACCCAGCAAATTTGAAACTGAGTCAGAAACAGAGCCCCGCTTGCCTACCATGAAGTGTGAGCACAGAAAATGGAAACATCATTTCTGTCTACCATTTCACCCCCTCCTCCGCCAAAGCTTTGCCAAGCTCCCTAACAAGGGCCAAGTGGGCCTCTGATTTTCATCCTTTTTGTTCCCCCCATTCACCCTCAGGTTGGAACCACACAGTAGGCAGAGAAGTGGCTCAAAAACAGCAGAAAAGTAGAGAGAGAGAGAGAGAGAGAGAGAGAGAGAGAGAGAGAATGAGAGAGAGCGAGAGAGAGCGAGCGAGCGCGCGCGCCCTGTAAACACATGAACAAGGGACCTGACCTCTGAGGGGTGAGAGCTGATTCAGGGCTCAGTCGCTGCTGATGCCAGGGCCAGCCTGTGCTTCCTCTTCTGCAGCCTGACCATGTGGCCAGGGCAAGGAGGAAGAGGCCTTTCAAGAAACTCCCCATCCATCTGCATGACCCTCGCCTGACTGGGCAGCTTCTGCAGCCCCCAGTTGGCCAGCATGAGTCAGCATCCCAGGGCTGTTCCAGGGCTGACAGTGGGGGATAGGGACCGGGCTCTGTGGCATGTGGGTAAAGAGGATGTGGTCTGGGGGTGCTCCAGCTGCTCTCTGCAGAAGGAAACCCATGAGAACCACCAAGAAGAGGGGGTCCTGAGTAGACCCAGAAAACACTTCTTCACCCAACATGTTGTCTCCTCTGTGGAGAGGCTATTTGTTTTTAGAGGTCCATACAGGTCAAAACCCACAAAACCACTTTGGCTGCTACAGGCCTTGGGTGTACACACATACACACACATACATATACATATACATACATACACACACACACACACACACAAACACAATACAAATAAACACACGCACAGAGCACCCACAAGAGGCCAGCAAGGGCCACCCCCCCATCCCTCCCAGACAATGATCCCCCTAACTATGGTGCCTGGCACAGACTCCAATTTGGTTCTGCTCTCTGGGTACTTGCGATGATCAATCATGTTAAGGAGACACTTGAGCACTTAAGGCTCAGGCCATGTTCTAATTTGTCGAGGAAATCGCCTCTGGATTCTAAGGACGAGTGCGGGAGGAAATAAAATCGAAGGCAGAGGGGGAGTGATCGATAGCCCAGGAGGGCCAGGGAGCAAGGTGAGGGAGGGGAGATGGGGCCATGAGCATGAGGGGAGAAAATAAAAAGAGAATTCAAGAAGTCTGAGGCCACCGAAGGCATGACTGACAGCGTTTCAAGTCGGGCTTTCTCTCTCCCTCTGCAGGACGCAGCAAGAGCTAAAAACAGAAGAAAAAGCCATCGTAGGTATATTTATTGAGAACGGCATGCTGGCTGGGTCTGCATTTAGAATCAGAGGGTGAAGAAGGGAATAAAAAAAACGGCTCACTTTTGATTCTAATTTTTAAAAATGATTTAGAGCAGCCATCCACACTAGCCCAAGCAACTAGGCAGCTGCGGGGAGGGACGTGCCCTCTCTGCCTGGTGGCCACTCACCCACAACCTCTGCGGGAAGCTTGGAGCCCCTTTCCATCCCTCCTGACTCCTAGACTAGCCCGCCATATCCTGTTCTGGGACAACAGGCTCAGATGAAATCTTGCTTTAATATGTCCTCGTGGTGGGGAGGAGGGATGTTTCACTCAGCACCATTCTTTGGAATGCTGCTCTTAAAAAGCGGATTGCCGATGGAGTCTATGCATCTTTTCCATTTGGAGAGATGTGAGTTACACTAGGAGCATCATGATCCATCTATATGCAGAACAGTGCACGTTTCTCAAGAAAGAGCATGTAGCATGAAGGAAGTTGCTCCCAGACACCTGCCCCCCCTGCCAGCTGGCCACGTCAGGAGCACCTGGCAACAGTGCCCGGACCCACCCTGGCAGAAGGAACCAGCAGGGCAGGGTCTGAGAATCTGGGCATTTGCCAAGTGCCCCAGAAAATATGCTAATTCGGATACTCTTGGGTTGTAGCTCTTGTCTTTGTAGCCCTGTGGCACCAACAAGTTACTTACTGCCTCCATTTTCCTGCTCTGTAGAATGAGGGCAAAATGCACCTTCATGGCTGGCTGTGAGGTCAAAGGCAAACAGGAGGAGCAGGGCTTTTCAAATTATAGGTTGCAATCCACTAAAGCAGGGGTCCCCAAACCCCAGGCCATGGGCCAGCAGTGATCCATGGCCTGTTAGGAACCATGCCGCACAGCAAGAGGTGAGTGGTGGGTGAGTGAAGCTTTATCTGTATTTGCAGCTGCTCCCTAGTGCGAGCCTCACTGCCTCAGCTCCATCTCAGATCATCAGGCATTAGATTTTCATAGGAGCACTGGTCCCTGGTACCAAAAAGGTTGAGGATCGCTGTACTAAAAAATATGAAATCCACTTAATGGGTCAGGACCAGAACTGCATATCTTCTTATCTTTGGCTGCCTTCTCTCCTATTGCTAAAGATGAACTTGTCTGCATGCTTTTCTGGGACCCCCTCCACTGTGCACCTGAGCCTATGCCCTCCGCCTGTTCACGGACCTCACTCAGCTGTGCCTCCTGCTCATCCTAGCATCCATTTCACCCTCTCTACTGGGCCATTCACGTGGGTGCACAAACTGGCTGCTATTCCTCCTGTATTAACAATAAAACCAAACCAGAAAATAGATACCCTTCTTGATCACATGTCCCCTGTGACCCCCGCCTCATTCTTCTAGAATGAGAGAGTTTTAAAGCAAACCTCCTAGAGAGTACTCCAGGTGTGCCGTCTCCAGTGTCCCTCCTCCAACCTCTCACTCACAGCCTTGGGTCCAGCTTCTGCTCCCTACCCCACAGTGCTGCCTCCCAAGGCCACCAAGGACCTATACAAGGTTAAAATCCAAAGGCAGACTCTCCATCCTCAGCCTGGGTGGCTCATAAGCCACTTATAAGATCAGCACAGGTGACGGCTTGCTCTTCCTTGAAAACTAAAATTAGAGATTTTTTTTTTTTAAAGTATAGATGCTGCTTCATGAAACTGTTGTTTCCATTATGGACATGTAGGTCTTGTATATTTCATCTAGGTGAAATGTGCACTGTGGTCAAAAGAAGTCTGAAAACATCTGAAAACAATGACATGCGGCAAAAGGTTCAGAGCATGGACAACATGGATACAGATGGCCCGGTGTGCGTCCTTGTTGTCATTTACTTTGTGCCTGGGAACAAATTACCCACATTTTTTGAGCCTTGGTTTCCTGCTCTGTAAAATGGGTATAATACCACCTATCCCTTAGGGCTTAGGAAGGATCAAAAGAGATCATGAAAATAAAGCCTCTGGCACACAGAAGGTTGCTTAATACTGTGGAATTAAAGAACAAACCAGTGCTCTTGGCACAGTGGTTGGCACACGGCAAAGGCAGCGAATGTTATTAGGATTCGGCACAGTCCTCGCACAATAGCTACCAAGTACGAAGTATGCAATAAATATCAAGAGCTCCCTCCCAGCTATACCTGGAGTGCTCTGCAAATGCTGCCAGGGGTCTGTGTGCACAGAGGCCCAGGGGTCACGGCGCTGGCCCCAAGCCACAAAGCAGGTGAGGTCACTGCTAGGATAGGAACGAATGATGTCCTGTCACCCTGAGGGCTTCTCCCAGGCACCCCGCAATCCCATGAGACAGAGAGGCCCAGCTTTCTCTCAGGTTTTAAAAAGTAAATTACCCGTTGGTCACATTCCACTCCCTGATCCATCATGGAGAGGTTACTGGCTGGTCTTCACAGTGACAGCAGAACAGAGAGGCAGAGGCCAGGATGCCTCCCTGAAGGGTTTCCTCTCCTGTTTTCATGGCTTCACTTTCTCTTGCTTGTGTCACCTCAGGTGCTAGGACATCTACCTCAGGGCCCAGGTGGCCCTACTGTTCCTTTCCCAGGAGCCTGGGAAATGGGGAGGAAGAGGAAGATGGCTATGGAGCCCCCTAACTCCCACCAAGGGAGCATTTATCCAGATGAAGGGTCAAAGCCTCTTCACAGGGCCATCACTGACTGGCGCAAGACTGCGGGTGGTCAGGGACAGCATGGCCACGGTGAGGAACTTACCAAGCCCAAAGCATTTAGTTTAGAAAAGCACCAGACCCTCCATCCACTTACTTTTGTAAGGGCTCCAGGGAGGAGCTCCACACTCTCTGAAATGGACTAGGCCAAGAAGAGCCATTCCTTGGACTTCTAATTCTCCAAGGAGGAAACACTCCCCTCCACTGCCAGCTTTGACAACTTACACTGCGGGAAGTTCTTCCAGAGGGCTCATCTAGGTCTTAAGTCTCTCATGATACAGCCTAAGCCCCTTCAATGGGCACTCTGGAGGCAGAAAACAGCTGCTCATTACCCCCACATGGTAACCTTTCACTGGGATCATATAGCTGCATGCTGCCACACTTGGAGAGCTTAAAAATGCTTGCTCCCAGCCCCCTCCCTAGACTGCACCAGGATAGGCTGGGTAGTGCAGGCGGGTAGGCTTTAAAAGCTCCCTGGGTGGCTTCAGTGTGCAGCCAGAACTGAGAACACCGAGGGAGAGGGAGAGGCCAGGGAGCATACTGGTTACCATTTGCCAGCAGATGACCCTGGGTCAGGGGCCTAAAGTTGAGTCTGTTTCTCAACCTAGAAACTGGGGATGACAGTAGCTAACTCACCAGGTCGTCCCGCAGATGATGATGGCAGGTCTGTTGGTGGGTGGACACAGGCTGCATGGCAAGGATTTCATAAAGTCAGCAGGTCATTGCCAGGACCTCTGATAATCTGTCTCCCAGTTTCCTCTTCTCTAAACTCGCTCATCCTGGTTCCTTTTAACCTTCCTCCCAGAATTGGGATGTCTGCCTTTAGTTATAAGATTAACTCCCGAGTCATGCTGTCCTGCTTCTTGGGGAGTGGGGGAGGGGAGAGCTAAGGGACTGGGCCAAGACTAAGGCGTCATAAACAAGGGGTGC
>NW_006438113.1:12727095-12733826 GCF_000325575.1 Pteropus alecto
ACCTGGATGGCTTCCGTACTGTAGCAATCCCATTTCACGTCTACGCCAACCCACCCGAAAGATCACAGAACTCCTGGTGGTAGCTACTGTGACTCTCAGATCTTTTGTTCTCCTTGCAGAGCCACAACGCCCCTATCTTGGATTGGGGTCATGAAGCTTTCCTTCCCGGCCATACAATAGCTAATGCAATAAATATTTATTGTGTGCTACTATGTGCTGTGCACTGTGCTAGAGGTTCTGGGGGCACAGGTATGTACGGTAAGAGCTGTATTCGCTGTCTCCAGAGAGCTAACTGTTTAGCGGGGGAGGCGCCCTTATCTGTGAAACAGGTATTGTCATCCATGGATAATAAGTTTCTGTCTCACGGGGTACTGCAGCCTTAAATGAGATAATAAGGACAAAGCACTGAGAGCGGCAGCTCCCCCACAGTAAACACCCAATATCACGAGTTGTATGGTGAGAACCTGATGGGGAAGTACAATGGGTGTTGGGGATCCAGACCCCACTGACGCTAACTCAGAGGAGTGGCAGCAGGGAAGTTTCCCAGGCATAAAAGAAATATCTATCTCCTGCCCTGGCACTGGGCTGTTGGTGTCCCCTCTGGTCATGGGTTGGATGGGACAGCAACAGATTGTCAAGCCTGAGTCCTGGCCCTGCTGACACCAAGTTGGACTGTGGGGCCCACCCATGAACTAGCAATGTCCCGCAGCCCTCTCAGAGAGGAGCCCTGAGCAGGCCAAGGTGTATGGGAAAAACATGTTGGGAAGGGGCCCTGGAGGCCCAGTGGCAGGGAGTGACCAGGATAATGTATAGTCACTATCCTCTCTGGGGCAGAAAGGAGCCATTTTAGCTTACAGCCCCTGGCCCAGGGGCAGCCAGTGCAGGTCTGCAGGAGAGGCCACGTGAAGGGCAAGGAGACCTCACAGGATCAGGGATGGCGGACAAGCCCCAGAACCAAGGGAAGACCTGGGGGTGGGGGAGCAAGGGATGAGGGATGCTGACAGCTTAGAAGCTGGGTCCAGAATCCAGAGACAGAGCCAAGACACCTGGTGGAAAAGGAAGCCAGACCAAACACAAGCTCTCTATAGGAAGAAGACAGCATCTGGCAGCGTCAGGGTGTGGGGCGGCCCCTGCCTCCAAGACAGTCCTCTTTACACCACTCTCTGAACATCGCCAATTTTGTAATCATCTAGCCACTTAAATTCCCTACAGCTTTTCCTAGCTATGGGATTTGGGGCAGGTTACTGAACCTCTGAGCTCTGGCTTCTGTCTGAAAACACAGGGTTAATGAGGGACAATGAGTTTAACACCTCTGCCAGCATGGGGGCCCACAGCTGAGCTCGGAAGATGGCGGCCATCCTGGCTCCTGTCACACCATCTTTTCATATAAATTTTTCCTCATTTATGCTCTAATTTTTTTGGCTCTGGGTCTACAGGCCTGTGGTGGGTTCATTCAAAGTTCTTATTCCAAAGAACAAACAGAGACAATGGGGCAGGTGAACAGGATGCTTCTAAACCATCCCCAAACTGCTCCGGGCAGAAAGAAATGAGTGTGGAGGGCAGGTGACCTTGAAAGTGATATAATTTTGGGGGGGGAGGGGATATCTGTGCAAACATTCCTACCGAGTCAAACTCCCTATCCAATGGTATCCACCACTGGGAAATATTAAAAGGAAAGTACAGAAAAAACAACATCAAGACCCACAGTCCATGGAGTTGCAGGTGGTCGCTGGAGACAGAACCATTTGACTTTCTTTCCTTCCCCCAAAGTTGCCCTCAGGTGACAGAGCAGACCAGCCGCCTCTCACAGGGAAATCCGAAAGAAAGGGGGAAAAATTGGGGAGGTGGGAGGCAGGAATGGAGAATTAGGCAAAGAAAAATGGCCCGCAAAATGCAGAAACGCCCCAGCATGCTTGCTTCCCAAACCCGGCCCATGAATCGAGGGGTGACAGGTCTCTCATCTCTGATGCCAAGAGCCAGGAGCTCCGGGCAGCCGCAGGTACTACATCTGCACCTGCCAGCACTTGGAAAGAGGCAATAAAGCATTGTAGCAGGGCCTGGAATGCTAAGTGCCTACAGCTGGGAAGGAATCGCCTTGCAGCGAGAGCAACTCACCACAGACGTCCACTGTGTGGCAATGTCCACTGTGCAAGGGCCAGCTCCCAGATACCTGCCTGCACTTCTGCTCCCACCCGGGGCAGCCTGCTCCCAAGGACAGGGGTGGGAGGAAAGGGCAGGTGCAGAGACAATCTAATCCTGGGGGCTGCCCTAGGCTGGTGCCGGCCCAGACAGACGGGGACCTTTGGGAGGAAGCCCAAGCAGGCTGGGTGATTTACTGAGGCCAGCAGAAAGCTGGGACGCCTGAGTTACTGGTAAATAAAAGTGGATCATAAAGCACTCGGCTAAGCCAGGCGTCTGGAAATACACCAAGCTGCATCCCCCAAATGATAATAACGATAATAATGTTTATACAGCATTTACAGCACTAGTGCCAGCCCCCGTTCTAACTGCTTTGTGTGCAGAGTAATTTACTTAATCCTCACAACAACCCTAAGAAGTTGCTGGTAGAATTATCCTCCTGTTACATACCAGGAAGACAGGCAGCACAGAGGCCAGCGAGCTAAGGACTAACAGAGGCAGGGTTGGAACCATGTTTTCCAGAGTCATGTCTAAGCCAACTCTACTGTGTCTGACAGTCACCTGGGGGGCTTGTCAGCAAGCAGCTCCTAACAGCTGGCCTGGGGTGGGGCCTGAGACTCTGCATTACTAACAAGCTCCCAGGCATGCCTGGTCCGAGAACCATACCTGGAGTAGGAGGCTCTAAAGTTCTACACTGTGTTCCCATGACACCTATGTAGCTGCGGAAACGGGTTTATACTGCATTGCTCTGGCCTCTGGAGGCAGTCGTGAATTCCTCAGTTAACAGAAACAAGCCCTCACAGGGCGTCAGAATTAAGGGGCCTAATTCAATCAGAATCTCTGGAGTGGGGCCCAGACTGGGATTTTTAAAACTCTCTCAGGGTGATTCTGATGTGTAGTCCTGGTAGAGTCCTTGAGACAGACAGTAGGGACACCTCAGTCAATGTGTCAGATTCATTCCTAAAAAACTGGGGAAAGTTCCTGGAGGTTAGTTAGGTCAGGGATTTCAAAGGTGCTTCAGACAAGGGGTGGTGAGCCATCCTCTGGGCCAGTTGAAGGGTATGGCTAAGGTCTGCTAGGGTACCCTCTTCTTATCCTCTGGGGCACCCCTGGAGGAGAGGGGCAGCTAGCAACCCCTCAGCCTGGCACGCCTTCAGAGAGGCCCCCACTTCCCCATCCATAAGCTTTCATGAGAGAGCAGACACCAGCCTAGATCAACTTTAGAAATGGCTCCCAACAAAAGCTAACCAAACCTCTGAACTCTCTTGACCTGGCCGCCCCGCCCCGCCCCCCCCCCCATCTTCTGCCTGCCTAGCCCAGTCTTAACAAAAACACTGCTGAGTCAGTTTACTGAGAATTCCCCCAACCCTGATATCTGATCTCCCTCAATATCCGATCACATTTCTCATCTGGGCCTTGGTATACATGTCCTTGGCCTGCCTTTAGCAAGAATCTCTCTACCCTTGGTGGCTCTTTTTGGTAATTTTCCACCAACTGACCCTCTCACTTGGCTCCCTGGCTATGAATCCCCACTTGTTCTTGAGTCAAGCCTTCCTTACCATTTTAACAAGTAGCAGAATAATTTTTTAACACTACCCCTGCCCAAGGGAAAAGTTGTCCCACAAAGTGAATTAGGCCTGGGTGGCAGGAGGGAGTTTGGTGCCACTGCCGACCGAACATGATTTAGACTCCTTGCCTTGGCATTCAAGGCCTGGGCAATTACTTCGAGGCCCAGGCGATCTCAAGCTTTATTTCTCTCATAGGTGAACCCCACACACAACAAAGTTAGGTGCTTTACTGTTCCTCATACACACCTGAACTTCCTCCCATCCTGCCTTTGCCAGGCTTTTTCTTTTACCGGGACGTCTCCTCCCCATTCTTCTAATCCACCTGCTCTGACTCACAGCACTCTCTCCCTTGGTGAAGAGACTTCTTATCCCTAAGTCTTCATTTCCCCCTCCTCCATTACTACACAACCATCCATCCATTTCCCAACCTCCTTTGAAGCTCGTGCAGTCACATGACTGAATTCTGACCAATGTGATGTAAGCAAAAGCAATGTGTGTTACTTCCAGGAGTGTTCTTATGCCTTTCTCCTCTCCCTATTTGATGTAATGGCTGGAGCTCCAATAGCCATCTTAGATCTACTGTGAAGTGATCTTGAACATACAAACTACACATGGTGGAATAACTAAGTTCCTGACAGCATAGAACTTCATACCAGGGTTGGGCTGGTCCCTCTAGACTTGAACATGAGAGAAAAATTATCTTCTATCTTGTTTTAGCCTCTGCTCTTTTGGAGTTTTCTGTAACTCACAGCTCAACTTAATGCTATGAGATCCACCCTTTCAAACCCCTGGAGGAGGCACAGACATTGGATTCTTGGGTTTACTAAACTACACTGCAGAGAATCATCATTTGTATCTTCTTCCCAAGTTAAATAGTAAGTAATGTGAAAGTTGGAATTGTGTCTTATCCATTTTCATCTTGCCCTGCCACATGAAGCACGAGGCTTCATATACAATACAAGGCATTTCTTAGGATTGAATTGAATTCTTTCTATTATATTCCACACAGCATCCTAACTCGCATCCATGTCCTCAGCATGCCTCAGATCTTCCTGGAGTGGTGTACCCAAGTAAAGTTCCCCTTCACCCAATCCAGGCTGCCTCCCAGGAGGGTCATGGCCTTACCAGGATGTCTGAGTCCTCAGGTTCCTCCCCGGGGGCTGGGCTGGAGCAGTTGCGGAGTTTGAATATCCAGTACTCCTTGGCAGTGACAAAGAAATTCCATGGCAGTAGGCCACCAATGCCCAGGCTGAAGAAGATGATGTAGGCACCATTGAAGCGGTCTTCGGGCCTCTGCAGGCTGGGTGGCGGCGGGTGGTCCAGCAGCTTCCCAAGCAGCGCTTCCTGGTCAGCACGGAGAGAGCTGCTTGTGGTTCTGTAGGTGGAGTTTGAACTGTGATGAAAGTCATCCTCTGAGACAATGGCCACTGTTGGAACAGAGAAACAGAGACAGAGCAGGTGATCAGAAGCTGAAGCCGGGCACAGCTGGGGACTCATCCAGCCTACAAAGCTGACTATGCCCCCCACCATGTGGTCTTTGGGATCACCAAAACCTGCAGGGTTAGAGGGCTTCAGGTTTAAGGATCAGGGAGAAAGATGTCAGAACTATAAGTGACCTCAGCCTTCCTCCCTACCCCATGCAGGGCAACATAGGTAGTAAACAAGTGTGTAGTTGGCTGGGAGTAAGGTAGTGCAGCATAGTGGGGCTTATGGCACTCAATCCAGAAGGATAAGCCCGGTCTTAAGGCCTTCACATTTCTATGCAGACATACAAAAAGGAATTAGGACCTTTGACAGGCAAAGAATGCTGTCAACTCTTTCCAACTTTATGTGAGAAAATTAAAGAGCAGGAAAGTGTGTAGAATATACTACTATTTGTGCAAAAAAATCAGGAATGAGGTGTGTGGGGAGGAGAATACACACACATATGTGTATATGTCCTCTGGAAGGAAACAAGAAATTTCCAATAGTTGTTGCCTCTGAGGAGAGAGGCTAGGGATGGGAAGGGAGGGAGCTTCATCGTATACTCTTTTGTGCCTTTTGAATTTGAACTATGTGAATGTATTACCTGTTCAAAAGTAAAATTACAAATAAAAATAAAAGCATTCAAAGTAAGTAACATTAAATAAAAAAACAAAACCCAGTGTCTAGAGCTACCTCCAAAAACCAGTTTGAGACATCTAATAGTCCACTCCCTCATTACATTTGTGGGGAAACAGGTCCAAAGAATAGAAAGTCACAGGCTAGGTAAATGGTCAAGTCTGGGTTTACAGCTCCTGCCAGGGCCCTCCACTCTGTTCATCACATCCCACCCAGGGACAACCACTTCCATTGTGTGGTAGCTCCTAGGACAAAGGGAAGATTCTAGGTTGTCAGTAACTATTGCCTACATGGCCTTGGGCAAGTCACCATGTATCTGAGCCTCAATTTCCCCATCTGCGAACAGAGGAAAGCCTTTTTGCAATGGTTATATAACTACAACTGACTAGCAATGCCCGGCCCATGGTAGCAGCTGTTGCACAAACCTCACCATCTTCCCTGCCATCCTGGGCTTGTCACCTGGCTGGCTGCTGTATTTGGCTGCAAGGTAGCATGCCTACTTCTATGCTCTATATAGCACCTAGGATTTGGGAGCAGTGGGATAAATGGAAAACACTTCCATAAAGCTCAGGATGGGACACTTTAGCCCCTTCTGTAGTAGCTTCCTCCTACCCAATAAACCAAGAAATACATGCATCTCGGCTCACATAGGAGGCTGAGCCTTAATTTGGAGCATCAAGCCAGGCAAAATGGGTTTTTCTTCCCTGGTGAGATGAGAACATCCTGTCATATCGGCACAGAGCCTTATTATCCAGTTTTAGGAGAGCCTCATAACATTCCCTGGAATTAGGCAGGACAGGAATTATTGCCTCCTTTTTCTCAGATGCAAAAAAGGAGGCCTTAAAGACATTTGACTCGTCCCACATTCAAACACTAAGAATTTCCAATAAAGTTAAATACAGCACTCATGCATGTCAAGATCTG
>NW_006438113.1:12743236-12745896 GCF_000325575.1 Pteropus alecto
CTTTTGTGCCTTTGAATTTGTGTGAATGTATTACCTGTTCAAAAATGTGAATGTTCAACTATGTGAATGTATTACCTGTTCAAAAATAAAATTATAAATAAAAATAAAAGCATTCAAAGTAAGTAACATTAAATAAAAAAACAAAACCCAGTGTCTAGAGCTACCTCCAAAAACCAGTTTGAGACATCTAATAGTCCACTCCCTCATTACATTTGTGGGGAAACAGGTCCAAAGTCACAGGCCAGGTAAATGGTCAAGTCTGGGTTTACAGCTCCTGCCAGGGCCCCCCACTCTGTTCATCACATCCCACCCAGGGACAATCACTTCCATTGTGTGGTAGCTCCTAGGACAAAGGGAAGATTCTAGGTTGTCAGTAACTATTGCCTACATGGCCTTGGGCAAGTCACCATGTATCTGAGCCTCAATTTCCCCATCTGCAAACAGAGGAAAGCCTTTTTGCAATGGTTATATAACTACAACTGACTAGCAATGCCCGGCCCATGGTAGCAGCTGTTGCACAAACCTCACCATCTTCCCTGCCATCCTGGGCTTGTCACCTGGCTGGCTGCTGTATTTGGCTGCAAGGTAGGATGCCTACTTCTATGCTCTATATAGCACCTAGGACCTGGGAGCAGTGGGATTAAATGGAAACACTTCCATAAAGCTCAGGATGGGACACTTTAGCCCCTTCTGTAGTAGCTTCCTCCCTACCCAATAAACCAAGAAATACATGCATCTCGGCTCACATAGGAGGCTGAGCCTTAATTTGGAGCATCAAGCCAGGCAAAATGGGTTTTTCTTCCCTGGTGAGATGAGAACATCCTGTCATATCGGCACAGAGCCTTATTATCCAGTTTTAGGAGAGCCTCATAACATTCCCTGGAATTAGGCAGGACAGGAATTATTGCCTCCTTTTTCTCAGATGCAAAAAAGGAGGCCTTAAAGACATTTGACTCGTCCCACATTCAAACACTAAGAATTTCCAATAAAGTTAAATCCAGCACTCATGCATGTCAAGATCTGTTGCCTAGCACTTGGGCCTCACAACAGCCTAATATGGTAGGTACTACTCTAAGACCCATTTCACAGATGAAGAGTGAGGCTCAGAAAGGTTGAGTAATTTGCCCAAGGTCATACAACTACCAAATAGCAAGAGTGAGGTTACACAGCCAAATAGTCTGAGGCCCACAGACTCGTTGGCCTCCCCAGGAGGAGGCTGTCTGGCAATGTGAACCAGTGTCTGCCAGCTCCAAGTATAGACTCCTTCCGAAAGGTCTCGTGGCCAGTGAGCTGTGAGCAGAGGTGAAGAGCTGTAGGACACTCTCATCAATGTTGGCTGAATAAACTCCGTGTGGCCAGGATATTCTCTCCTACTGAGGAGGCACATATCTTGGAGCACGCAGTCAGGAGGCTGCTGGATGCTGGCATTCGAGTCAGCAAGTCTATTTTCAACCCGCCTGGTTGAACAGAGCCTTGAGTCACAGGGCGCGCAGCACAAACTAACCAGACGGTGTGGGCACACACCCACACGCGTGCGCATACGCACACAATTTCTAAATTACTGTTTAAAAAATGTAAAAAGTATGACCCATGAAAGACAATAGTCAACGGGCAAGTGGTTCTTTCCAGGTGGTCCAGGTACAGGGGTGGATACAGGGCCAATAGCTGGGTCACTTGGCCCACACTTGGCCAGGGACCATTTTCAGCTCCAGGCATTTATTTGTCCAGGACCATTCAGCCTTGACCAAGCTTCTGAAGGAGCCAGGAATTTTCTCTAACCCAGGTCACAGGCCAGAGCACTGGAGTGGACAAAGTCTCATTACTCTTTATAAAAGCTAGCTGCTGGCTTTCAGATTGAAAGAAAGAAAAGGGAAGGAAAGGAAGAGCCCCAGGGTACCCAGCACAGGCTGGATTAAACCTAGTGAGCGTCTCAAGCATCCACAAGAGCTGGGCCAGTTCAATACTGCTCCCTTTCTGGGTGACCTGAGACAAGGGACAGCCCCTACACAAAGCAGAAACTTGTGGGGCCTGGGGCCAGTGCAGACCACCGTCTGGAACTGGGTGCTGGTTCCGAAAAGGTTTCTGACTCTGGCTGAATCAAACTCCCCTCTGTGCCTTGATTTCCGAATCTGTGAAATGGGGTCAGAGGGTCTGGTGAAGCTGACATTTGGAAAAGCATCGCTGGGAAACACAGGGCGCCACCCAGAGGCCATGACAGAATCTGCCTTGGGGTTATGGACACCCACTCCCAACTTGAGGCTCCCCAATTTGGGCCGAGAGTCAGCCACCTTCTGGATACTTTAAGCTGACCTGTCCATACCCAGGACCCCCACATCCAGGCGGTGAGGTACAGTCTCAGGAAATCCACAAGGAGGAGGGAAGAGAATCTGCGGGAGAAAGACTATAGAGACCCAGACAGAGGGAAAGTGAGGGAAGAATGGAAGGAGGGGGAAGAGAGCAGGGAACTTTGGGGAGGGGGACGCAGAAGGAGGCACCCAGCGGGAGGTGGCCGTGCTGGGGTCCTGAGGACCCCTGGAGCAGTCCTCGGGAAGGCCCATAGGGGGAGGCCGCCAAGCGCGGGAGCCCAGGCGGCGGCCGGGAGCTAGAATCGCTGGTCGGGAGCCAGACCCGCGCCCGACCTCCGGCCCGCACTTACTGTC
>NW_006438113.1:12746086-12797455 GCF_000325575.1 Pteropus alecto
CCCACGCTGGCGTTTTCCGGTTTGCAAACTCTTCTCCTTTCATCCTCTCCCTGTGCTCCCGCGCCTGCGTGGAAGCTGCTACACGAACCCATTTCACAGGTGGAGACAATGCGGCGCCGGCCGCCAAGTGGACAGCCCTCGCGGTCGCTGGAGCGCGCGGTGACGCCGCGACTCAGGCTGCTTCAAGGCAACCCCTCTTCACCTTGCAGCTGGGCCCCATCGTCTCGACCCTCCCCTTTTAGCTCCCAGAGTTCTCCGCGCCCCTCCCCCCAATCTCCTGCAGAGGGCCCCTTCTGATTGCTCCCCACTCTCCTCCTTGAGCCTCCCGTCGTTCCCCTACCCAGAGCCACTTCAGGGACCCCTTCCTGTCTCAAAACTGGCCCTAGCCACGCAGCTTTTGCTCCTATGTCAAGCTTCCTTTGTGTCAGGTCAGTGCCATGATGGTTTTCCTGGCCACCGCTCTTTGTCTGGCTGAGGCACAGCAGTTGGGCTGCTGCCCACGGCCCTCAGGTTTACCCCGCCCCATCAGGCTCTCCCACCAGCTGCCAGGCCTTCCTGTCTGAATTACAGACCAAGGAGGCCTCTTACCCAACCCTTTCTTGGCTGTGCCTTCACACCCACTGTCACATGCCCTGAATGTCTGGAGTAGCTTTCCACCTCTTTTACAGATGTGAGGAAGCTGGGCTTATGGGAAGCCAAGATGGAGTGGGATGGAATACCAGATCTGTCTGGTTCTCGAACCCCTGCCCATGACGCCCCCCACCCCACAAGGGCAGGCTCAATACTGGGTGTTCTAGGGCAAAGTGCGATGGCAACCCTGTTTCATGGTGAGGCTCACAGAACACAGTGTGCTTCCTTTATTAAACTGATCTACTGTGTGCCAGGCCCTGCGATGGGACCCTGTGATATTGTGACCTAATAAGAAATATACTTTTGGTCTGTCCCCAGTTCCAAACTGGAGAGCTTCAAAAAGCGTTGGAATTTCCTCATAGGGATGATTTGAGCATCTTTTGTTATTCATTACAAGCTCCTTTCAATCACGTCACAGTTTATGCTAATGAGGTGACTCTAGGTGGGGCCCTTGATACCCTATGGATGGGGGCTGTTTTTGCCTGAGGGACCAACCCTGGGATGAGAGGGCTGGAACTTTGAGCACCACACCCACCTCTGCGGAGGGGAGAGGGGCTGGAGAGTGATCTAACCACCTCTGGCCAATTAGTTCATCAGGCCTGCATAATGAAACCTCCATAAAAACTCCTAAATGATGAGTTTCAGAGAACTTCTGTGTTGGCAAACACACCCACTTGCTGGGAGGGTGGTGGCATACCCCAACTCCAAGTGGACAGAAAATCCTTTGCTCTGGACCTTCTATCCTGTTCATTGGTATCCTTTATAATAAATCAATGGTAATAAGTGTTTGTCTGAGTTCTGTAAGCCATTCTAGCAAATTATTGAAACTGAAGATGGGTAGGGGTTGTGGGAACCACTGACTATAGTCAAGTCGGATAGAAGTTTGAGAACCCTGAGCACTGTACCCCATATTTGAGACTGGTGTCTGAAGTGGAGGCAATCTTGTGCTACTGAGCCCTTCATCCTGTGGGGTCTGATGTTAGCTCCAGGTAGATAGTGTCAGAATTGAATTGAATTTTGGGGTACCCAGGGTGTCTGGAGAGTTGGAGAGTTGGTTGTTGGTGTGGGCAAAACCCATGTATTTGATGATGCAGTGCTGAGAATGAAAACACTGCAAAAAACCAAAGGTGCCAAGGGCTGGGGTCTTGTTTTAGAGCAATCTGTACCCTCTCAAAGAAAGACAGGCCAGTGAGTGCAGAGGACATACAAAGCCCTGCAGTCACTGTGCACAGTGCAATGGGAGCATCAGGTGGGCAGATAACAGGAGTCAGCAAGGACTGGGCACCTTCCCACCCTCACTTTGGCCCCACATCTTTATTAGCCCTGTTTAACAGGGCAAAAGTCCAGGGCTTGTAACATTAAGTAGCTAGCCCCAGGTCACATGATAGTAGAGCTTGTATTTACCTACCAGGTATGACTCATGCTGTCATAATTTTCTGTTCTGACACATGGCCTGGAGGTGGGTGGGGAGTAGGATGGAGGGGGAAGAGCTTCTTCTCAGGAGGGGTGACCTTGGAGCCAAATCTTGATGCATGTGGCCCATTGAGAAGAGTAGGAAAGACGCTTGAGGGCCGAAGCAGAGGCAGAGGTTACAGCAGTGATATGTCCTTGGTGAGGCTGTGAGAAAGGCTGGTCCCAGCTTAGGATGGTCCCTGAGAGCCAGAATGGACATCACCCTGCAGGTGACGGGGCAAACTAGAAGAACAGGCCTCACAGGGGTTTTAGAGAGATGACCGTGGTGACCACAGGCAAGGCAGTGGACTAGAGGTTGGGGTCACTTGGCTGCAGGATTGTACTTATTTTTCCAGCCTAAGCAAACAGACACACATTGGCAAAGGCTTCATTTTCCATCTTACTTCTTTTAGACTTTAAACCATCCTGGATCACAGCCCAGCCTCCCTAACCTGGGTCAATGCAGTTTGCAACGTCCCAGCCCAGAACACCTGGACCTTACCTGGGGAAGAGGTTGGTCAGGAGGAGGGAGATGTGAAGGCTCCAGGATGCTATTTTGGAAGATTTGGGGCCACCATGTGGTTGCTGGGGGGAAGGCAGAAGACTCGTCTTGAATCTACACTTGCTCAGCAAGCTTGCTGTTTCCTATTCTGTGACATACAGATCATACAACCAGCCATATTTCTCCAAGATGCTCCTATTCACATTTCATATATATAGCCGAAAAAATGGTCACTGTCCAATGTGACAAGAACCCAAAGGGGAAGCTTGGAGCTGGGGATTGTGGCAGGGACCGAAGACCTTCCCTAAATGCTGTCCCTGACAGGGAGGAGGGAGGACCCTCTTGCTGCAGGCAGGTCTGAAAATACACCAATGCCCTCATCCTGGGTCCCTGTCAGGTTCCCACTGGAGTGAAACAGATCTCCAAAGTTCAGGGAGGTCGGGCAAAGTTTAAAGGTGGAGTAGGACCCACACTCAGGCTGAACTTGGCCTTCCAAGGCTGGGCAGATGTTTTCGGGAGACCCAGAACTTGGTTTAGAGACTGTGGTCGCAGTTGACAATTCTGGTGTTCACATCCTGCCCTCAGCCCACTGCAGGTAAGGACAGCAGAAGTGCTCCCAGTAAGGAAGCAAGAAGCTTCTTGACCGCTGGGGTCTCCTCCCAGTTAGCTAGTCAGAGCAAGGACCTGGAGTTCTGTGACCGTAGATAACATGTCCTTGCAGCCGCCACCCCAGGGCTCAACCACAGCATCGTGCCTTCGGAGGCTGTGCTCTGGGTAGTGCAGACAGGTTCTCAGAGTACCCCCGCCCCCCACTCCAGGCTCTCATCTCATAACCAGCACCCCTGAACCCTGGCCTGGTCATAGAAGTCTCCAAGCATGTATGTAGATTCTGGGGTCCTCCCGAGTTGTCAGAAAGCACCCCCAGCACAGGAAAGGAAGGGGCTTGAGGTCCTCTGTGTGAATCTTGGCTTTAGACTTGTGAGCTGAGGGATAATGGTGAAATTACTAAACCTCTCTGAAACCCAGAGTCTGTGTGGGGCCAATGGGAGGATTAAATGAGGCCACAGATGCCAGGCCCTCACTGCACAATTCCTTCACTTCCACAGAAGAGCTTCTTACTTCAAATGTGGTAGAGAGTTTATTTTGGAGAGGTCCTTGGGCCTTTTAGCCTTCGTTACATTTGAAATAAAAATCCTCTAATATTAAAAGCATTTTCATGAACATTCTCTCATTTTATCCCCATAATCCAGTGAAATGGAACTGTTATCCCATTTTACAGATGAGGAAATTGAGGCCAAAGAGATGCAGTGGCTTCCCAGGGCATACAGCTCTCTGGTGAGGGCAGTGGATCCAGGACTGTTCCTGGTCCAGCCCCCAGATCATAATCCCATCTTTTTGCTGCTTCAGTGCTTTGTCACTTGACTGCTTTTCTTCATGCAAAGTCCTGAGTGGTATTCAGTCATTTTAATCTTTATCTTTGGAAATGCATGCATATGTGAATGAGTGAGACAGTTTCAGGACCCCTGCTGAGAGAATCAGAAGCACCAAGAGCCACCCTCCAGTGCTCCAAGGTTAAGGGGCTTTCTCTAAATAGAAAAGGAGCCAGCCAACTTGGAGGTTTAGCTGTTTGCTAGGGCTGGATCTCCGAAGGGGCTTGGGATGGTCTCCATCATGAAGACAGAAAGGTGTGGGAGGAAACAGGTTGCTAATGCATCTGCTGGGCTGCTTCCCCGCCAGTGTGGGCTCATCTTCTCCTCCAAGATCTAGACAAATGGCAGCAGCGGTGTATAGCTTGGGGACAAAATGAGATGGGTAACTTTGGTCACACTCAGCTTCCCAGGGAATGTTCAAGGCTCTGGGAGATCAGAGAAGGAGCACAAGAGTGGGGGTCAGAAGCCCTGGGCTCTTATTCTGGTCCTGCCTCTGACTAGCTGAGTGACCTTGAGCAAGTCTCTTCCCTGCAAGAGCACTTCAGTGAAGCAATAAAAATTTCTCCCTTAATGGATTATCAGGAAAGAGGGAGATGGGGTCAAGAAGGGGGAGGTAGAGAGGAGACAGAGATACAGGTGTTTTTATAAGATTGACTTGAGAGTGGACCAATTCCAGGACCACGATGGGTGTGGGGGTGGGGATAGGTGGGTGGTGGTGGTGGGAATGGTGGGGCTAGTGTGGGCAGGTCCGGTAGGACTTTCAGGGTTCCTGTCTCCTGTCCTGATGTTGTGGGCAGGCCATGTAAGCCTTTTTTGATAAGTGCCTATGAGGTGGCCACACTTTTCTGCCTTTACGGTCCCCTGCTTTGTATCTGGGGTGGAGATGAGCGTGGAGCATTGCAGCTGAACAGAGTTGATGACAATCACCACCTGTTTGCAAGCATTGTCAGAGAATGTCAGGGAAAGTATTCGTAGGTGGTAAAGTGGTGCACACCCACTGTGTATGCTTGTTCTGGAGTGCACGTACAGGAAAAAAAAAAGGTTGGGAGAAAAAGGAGGGCGGGGATAAGAAGTAGAATAAGAAGTAGAAGGAGAAGGAGAAGGAGAAGAAGGAGGGGTGGGGAAGAGGAAGAACGGAAGGGAGGAGGGAGCAAGGGAGGAAGACAGGAGAAGAAAGGAAGAAAAAACGCAAGACATCCAAAGCACTCTCCGCTGGGTTGGTACTTTACATCTCTCAGCCCTTTGAGAAAAGCATCCTGTTCGTCCATGGCTTGGAAATGCCCTGAAAGGTTCGGAGAACTGAACAGAAGCCATCTGGCTGTTATAAAGGGACTTGCTCCTGGCCCCAGAGAGCTGAGATGTGATGTCAAGGACTGGCCCCAGGAGGCCTCCTGGCTTGATGAACAGAACTGGAGCCAGATAGACCTGGGCCTTGGATGTTGTTTCTGTATCCCTGGGAAGTTAAGCTTCAGTTTCCTCATCTGATAATACCAACCTAACAGTCTTCTATGAGGCACAGAATAGGTAACCAATAAGTAGTACTGATTGCTGTCAGGAAGGTGAGCATTTTCTGAGTTCCTGCTCTGGCTGCACCCCACAGGGACCATTTACTTGAGTCCAACATGCAACCTTATGAGGTAGAAACTCTGGTTAGCCTTATTTTGCATATGAGGAATCTGGGGTATGGAGAGGTTAGTGTCTAGCTCAGAGTCACCCCTTTAATAAGTGCCAGAACCAAGATTCAAATTGATGACTTTCTGCCTCCAGAACCCAGTCAGGGGCTCTATCAAAGGTGGTTGAAAGTTGGGGTTACACAAGTTCCTTATCTCACTCAAAGTCTGGTGACTTGTAGGTGATTTAGCAATAAAAAAAAAGCCTGAATATTCTGGCAAGTCAGCCTCCAGGGTGATGCTGAGGCCTACAGGCATGGGTTTTGTGGGCCAATGTTGCCATCTTGTGGCTCTGCCCTGTCATTGCCGTGCTCGCAAGCTGGGCGGGCTCAGTGAGCTGCATTTTCTGTTTTCCAGGGTTTACTGAGCCCCAAGCGGGGCACATGGATCCTGGGAGATAAGGAGCTATCCATAGTTTTCTGCTCCCACATCACTAATTCCAGCCCCAACTCTGACTCTAACCACCTCTCCCTGCTGTGTTCAACTGCTCCTTCTAGGACAGTTTTGCACCTCCTGGGACTCCAGTCCTTGACCCCTTTACCTCCCCTCCATGCATCAGGCATCTTTCCTTCCACCCTGAATGTACATGCATGGTCCATTATTATTTCAGTAACTTCTTAGCAGTACTCTAAATTCCCATGTCCCTCTCCCCCTAGTGGCACTGCTGGGTAACCCCGGGGGGGAAAAACATACACCTGAGGGATTGAGCCTCACAGAAGAGTCCCCAGCAGGCTGGTGTTTCCCCTCTGAGTTCATGGTTACCAACCTGAGATGGGCCTCCAGGATTCCAGCAGTCCCATGACATCTTAGCTCCTGCTCTCCGTGAGAACTGTTGCCACCTTCCTCTTCCACTCATCTCAAACCCTGAACACACCCCATCCCAAGATGGCCTTGCCTCCTGCCTCCTACTTGACAGAAAAAACAGAAACCACTGCAGAAGAACGTCCTCATTTTCCAGGACCAAACCTGGCCCCATCGGCTCCTGTTTTTCTCTCCCTCCGCCCCTGCGACCCCCAGTTATGACTGTTTTCCTCTACCACCATTAGAGTTGTGAAGTCTTGTTTCATATAAGTGGGATCGTGTCAAGCTGAGACCGAACCTGGCTTACCATCAACACTAGCTCTGCAAAGTATGGTGTGCTGGGCTCACCTCTCTTTGCATGAGGCCTGCACACTGCCCAGCCAAGAGTGAGTGATTGCTAAGTGACTGAACGCGTGAACCACCGGGAGCTGATTTACTTGGGAAGACCTAAGATGTCGAGGAGATGGAATGGACAAATTGATGTGAGGTACGGTGGAGAGAGGTAGAAGGATCAAGGATGATAACTCTAGGGTCCCAGGTTGCTCATTTGGATGGATGATGGGGCCTCTACTGGGACAGAAAATGCTAGCAAAGACCAGGTTTGGGGGCAGATCATAAGTTCTGATCTGGAATGTTGAGTTTAAGGTACCTTCGAGACACCAGGGGGCAGTGTCAGGTAGGGAGGCTGGGGCTGGAGGCCTAAGATGGGGTGTTGTCTGTTCTGGGTGGTAGTTGAAATTGTGAGTATGGATGAGATAAACCAAGGGAAGGAGAAGAAGGAGGAAGAAGGAGCCCAGGACTGTGCCCTACAGAACTCTAAGGTTTAAAGATTGAGTTGAAGGGAGAGCCTGTAAAAGGAACAGGGAAATGGGCAGAGAAGGACAACCAGGAGAATGAGGGGTCTGAGAAACCAAGGGCAATGTGGCTTTGTAGGTGGAGGGTGGGCGAAGCAAGACATGAATCAGAGAGCCCTTTAGCTCTGCTTACATTCCCCGCCGGCACTGGTTCCACTTCCCTAGACAGGGAGGAGCCTTGTGGTTTCAAAGCTGCTTATGAATGGGCCAGAACTTCTTTACAGACAGGCCTGGGAGTAGACCACCTGTCAGGCCTAGAAACTAAGACGAGCTCATATCTGAGTCCAGGTGTCCAAGAACTCTGGGGCCCCATCACAGTTGACCACAGCCTCCATCTCCACAAGGGGTTCCATGGGGAGGGTCCCTGGTCTCTGTTCCAAACCCGGTGGACAAGATGTTAATTGTCTTTGGGTCTGTGTTTCTCCCTCTGTAAAGCCAGGAAGAGAGTCCCTGTCCTGCCCACCTCCAGTGCAGTAGCAGTGGGGTCGATTCTGAAGATCAAGGAGTGGATTGGTGTGAAGGTATTTCAAGAAGGCTACAGGGTGTGTTAATGCCAAGGGTGGTACAGGTTGGGTAGGTGGGGCTGCAGCTGGGCTATGTTCCCTACTGTGTGGGCCTGTAACGGGAGTCCTGGACCAAGAGTCACAAGAGGAAGGGCTCTACCCATGTGGTTCACTGGTCTCCTAGCTACGTGAGAAGGGAAGACATAAGGCATCACTGACATAATGCACTTGAAAGTGCTTTGTGATCTCAGGTGTCTGCAGATACAAAGAGCTATTCCTTCTCATCTTCATTTAATGTGGCAAGCTTAGGCTGTATAAATACAAGTATAGAGCTCAGAATAAGGGAGGTGATAGTAATAGTCTGGTGGCACACCTGCATCTGCTATTAATGCCAATGATGACAAAATGGGAAAGGACTAATACTTATCACTTTCTTAATATTTATGCTTATTAGCTAATTTAATTCTTACAGTAAACCTATGCAGAAAGGCTCGTGATTCCCATTTTGTTGTTTGAATATCTGAGATCTCAGGGGTTTAAGCAATTTGCTCAAGGTCACACAGGTCAGGCAGACCCCAAAGCTTGTCTCCTTAAACCTGCAGCTGAGCTGGCATTATGGCTAAGACAGGTTCTATTTGGCATCCTCAGTGCCAAACTCTGTGCTTGGCATCTACCAGATGTGGGTGTCTTTATGCCTCTCACTCCCTGTGATGTGAGTGCCATCATTATTCCCCTGTGGGAGCTGAAGAAGCAGAGGCAGGCCACCAGGAACTCAAGGGAGCACAGAAGAGTATGTTGACGCTGTGGACCTGGGAGCATGTAGCTGGAAGAGATATGGCTCCAGGGTGGACCACAAAAGCTGCTTTCAAATATTTAAAAGATTGTCAGGGAGTGCAAGTCTTATTCCTATTGATTCTGAGGATAAAATCAGTCCCTACAGTAAAAATAAGTAAACAGTCAATAAATGCCAGCTATTATCACTAATTGTGAGTTCCCCATCTCTAGAAGTATTCAAACAAAAATTGGACAAGCCTATGTCTGGGCCATTGTGGAGGGAATTTTGGCATCAAGTGAGGATGGATTAGATGATGGCCAAGGACATCCACCTTTGCCATCTCAGGGGCAGCCTCTGCCTAGTGTAGCCTTCTTGAGTAATCACGGTACTTACTGGAATAATCACGGTATTTACTGTCCCTGGACACCTGGTAGTAGGGGAGTCACTGGTCCTCTGCTTAGCGTAGCCTTCTTGAGTAATCACGGTACTTACTGGTGTGAGCACCGGGCATCTGTCCCTGGACACCTGGTAGTAGGGGAGTCACTGGGACCCTAGGGCCAGTCCCTGCTCTGAGTTCATCAGGCAGAGAAGAGGCCCCTGGGAAGAGGACCAACCAAAGTCACCATCACATGGAGGGATGTGGGAGGAGAGCTAGGGCAGATGCCATTGTCCCTCTGATGCAACCTGGGGAAAGATGTGCCCAGGCAGTCTGTAGAGAGGGCCGGGGTCTCAGGGCCCTGTCCCAGCCAGTGAACCCCTGAACCAGAGCAGCTCAGAGCCTGACCCGCCCCTGCTTCAAAACCTTCTGCAGCTCCCCACAGCCCAGCACGTCACACACTGAGTGGGTCTTGTTTGGCCTACAAGAGAAAATTTGAGCCAACAATGACAAATAGAATGATTTCACATATCAATCCTAATCCTGATTTCTGTTTTTTCAAAGCAGGAGGATGGAGCAGGTGTGGGCACACATTCCTGCCCTGCTTGGCAACCACGAGACTGAGCCCCAAGTGCGGGCCATCCCCTTCCGGGGGGCTGTGTGGTCTCCAGTCGGCCAGTCTCCACTTCTTCTTGTCACTCCCTATTGTACTGAGGTCAAATATTTACCCTCCTGTTTCACTCAAGTAGAGACCCAGGCTGCTACCAAAAGTGAGAAGTGAGCGATACACTGAGACAGTCTTTATGTTTCAAGAAGCAGCCAAGAGGGCACATTTCTTTGTGAAGTGTTGATGTGGCTGTTTCTCTCATTCACATGATCGAGCAGGCTGGATCCCAGAGACATTTGTTTCTGACCCCCGCCTACAGACAAAGCCCTGAGGCCTGGCACTGAGGGACTAATGTGAGCCAGCCCCAACGAGGAGCAGATCTGTGGGAACCTAGGGTGGGTGACCTTATAAAGAGCCACAGCCCCGTGGTAGTTGGGTCAGCATGGCTCCTCTGTCCTTCCCAGCACCCTAGCCTGATCCTACACTGTCTCCAACTCTGCCAGCCCACTCTCTCCACTGTGGGCTTTCATGGAGACATGCTGTTCTTGCCACCTGGGGGGCCCTTGGACCCACCTGCCTAAATATCACCACCTTTCCAGGAAGGCCAGCTGAAATGACCTTCCCCCTTCTTCTTGCTCCCTCATGCACTGTTGGTACCAATCTCCGGCTGACCGCTCCTTGGTCCTGTTGTACCAGCTTTAGAAATTCACTTCTTATTCTGCTATGAGCTGTTTGTGGGCTGCCCAGGCCTGATTCAGCAAGCCCACTGCCCCTGGGCTGTGTCCGTCTATAAATTAGATTAATAAATACAGACCGAATTTCCAGATATCCTAGACCCTCTCCTTGGGAGAAGCTTCTTAGGCTGAGGAACTGGGATGGGCAGATTCAAACCACCCACAGTGAGGCCTGGGCCAGGCCAGCCCCTCATGGCTGCTGGAATAGCACTGACTCACTGGTGCCCCTCGCCCAGTCTCCCCCATGTCCCAGGTTAGGGTCACTGAGAGGACACTAATTTATACTACCCTCACCATACACACATCCAAATAGGGCCCTCAGACCATTTTGCTTCTCTGGCAGAGAGCAGCCTTCATATCTGGCCCATCACCTGCTCCAAGGACATCAGCATTCTTCTCTTAATAAGAAATTTCAGAAAAGAAAGTTGCTGCAAACTTTTGCTTTAAAGTCTCACCCATGAAATGTATAATTGAGAAACTACATCTCAGAGACACCAACCTAAAGACACGCTGTTCTAAAATAGTGTCTCTTCCAGAAAACCTTTCTGGACCCCCAGGCTTAGCTCCCCTGAGCTTCCATGGGCTCCCTACCCATTTGTTTCTCTGTCACCTCACTTAGGCTCTGAGGGCAGTGTGTACCCTTCCCTAGTACCTCGCAGTGACTGACACAACAGACCCCCATTCTCTGCCCCGCCAGTTTCCGTTTGGAAAAATCAGGACCTGGACGTTCCCAATTTCAACGTCTTCCTGCCCCTGGAATGTTGTATCCAGGGCAGGGATTATGGTAGAAATAGCATCCCATTGAGAACGGTCGCTTGATTCTCCAGGGCCTAGTTCGAAGACTTGGTGTGAGACGCCTGTGCAGGTGCAGGAAGTGACAGGGGGTTTGATAGCAGCTTTCCCACAAAGTGATAAGGGAGGAGGTCAGGAGGGAGGAAAATGTCCCACTGTTTAGGGTGGGGAGTGGTTGGCTGAGTCTGTGAAGAGAGGGGAGCAGAGGGAGGCATGGAGAGTAGGCAGCCGCAGCCCTCCAGAGGCCTGTGTGGCGCACTCCAAGGACTTTAGTTAAAGCCGAGTTTGGAGTTCCAGGATGGATGGGTTGAGCCTTAGCAACCAAAATGAGACCGTCTTAATAACAAAGACGTGAATAGTTAGGGACCTCCATGGAGACATCATTAAGGGAGCCTGCTATCCAGTGGGAAAGCCAGTGTCAGTGTGGACAAAACGAAGTTCTGAGTGGTTATTGGAAAAATAAAACTACTTCATGGTTGCACCTCAAGGGGTTGAGAGTCTTGGATCAAAACATTATATTTAAATATTTACATGTGCAAATATGTTTGTATCTGCATAGTTCTTCCTGAGAAGATATATAATAAGTATAACACTTTTCTCTATGGGGAAGGACTGGGGTAGGGGAAGGAGGGAGCAAGGGAGGGAGGGGGATCTACTTTTCACCTATTCTTCTGTATCTTTTGAATTTCTTTACACCATAGACATGTATTATATTTTCAAATAAAATGGGCAAAAGTCGTTTACAGCCATGCCACTCTGACAAGCCCGATCCCGTCTGATCTCGGGAGCTAAGCAGGGTCAGGCCTGGTTTGTACTTGAATGGGAGACCACCTAGGAAGACTAGGTGCTATAGGCATAAAGTATAAAAAATAAGGCATTGTAAGCTGACAAGATCCTTGCAATCTGTGAGGTCAAAGTTGCCTCACCTAAAAAAATTTAAAATTAATTAATTAATTAATTTAACAAATGGGCAAAAGTTTTTTTAAATTTTGTTAAACAGAATTGAATGAGGCCTTCCTGCATCTGACCTCAAACTAGGATCGGAATGGATTTTCTCTTCTTATGGCCCCTAGTGGAGGAGGGGGCAGCTGGCTGCCACCTCACCTAGAAACCTTTCATGGACAACAGCTGGTGGCCTGAGTTTGCTGGCTGTGCCAGGCTGGCTGACTAACTGGCTGGACACATGTGCCAGCTTTGTCAACTCACTGGGCAGCCACTTGGTCACAGTATCAAATCAGCCCATCTTCTGCCCTCAACTGATTTTTCTTCCTCTATTCCTGGGACTGTGACAGAGGAGGGCCCAAGGTGTAGGGCTGTCACACCCCTGACTACAACCAGGATCCGCCAAATTACAGAACAACACCAACCAGAGGGCCTACTTCATGAATGGGGAAACTGAGGCTGAGGGAGGGACAGTGACCTGAACAGAATCAATACTAGAATAAGGTCCCCTGCTTCCTAGGCCAGAACTCTTTGCACTCCATCAAGGGGCAGGAGATGAGGGATCCTCCTGCTCAGGCGGCAGGCAGAGAGCGAGGGGGTTTAAATGGGTAACTTTGACTTCCGGGAGGACCCTAGACAACTGCCTGCCTGTGGGGGCTACTCATATAAATAAATGCCCCTGCCTGGACTTTGCTCTCTGGGCTGTTGCTCCCACCTCAGGCTACATCCCCGATGCTGGCCTTCACACACACACACACACACACACACATACGGTTGTCCCCTCCCTCTTCTCTCTTATGAATCTCACTCGTCTCTGCCAGGAAAGCCTCACTGACTGCTCACTGGGATGTGATGGCTCCAGGTACTCTGGGTCCTCAGGGAATGATGACAATTTGCGTTGATGAGACCGTGTATGTGCACGTGTGTTTGCTGCCCTGCCTCCCCTACTAGGCCATAAGCTTAGAGGACTTAGCCCACAGGTGCTCCCTACCCCCAAGAGAACAGCCAGGTGACACCTGGTGCATACCCCAGAATCACGATCCCAGAAAGTCAGAGCTAGCAGGGCCCACAGGTACCACATATTCAGGGCATGTACAGGTTAAAAGAGGGTTCCATGGCCAAACACATCAGGGACACCTGTATTAATGACACCAGCTTCTTCATATGGGACTTCTCAGAGCCTTTTATGTGCTGACGAATACGTGACTCTCCACGGCAGGGCCAGAGTGTGCTCTCAGCACAAACTGAAGAGACTCCAGAATCCACTCTTGGAGTGGGCAATGCATGCTGGGAAATGCTGAGACCAGATCCAGCTCTCAGAGACCTGAGGTCCACAGGACAGAGGGGACCAGCTGAGACGGGGCCAGTGCCAGTTGTCTGGCTTCTTTATGCACATTACAAAAAAAAAAAAAAGCCCCCCTCAAGACACTTCCATCAGTGGGAAAATTGACACCAATGTTTTTATTAGAACGAGGTTCTTTACTGCCACCTGCTGGAAACATCTCATAGTAAATTCACAAGTTTACAGTTTGTGTGGGAATGGTATCGCCCTTCCCCGATTTAAAGTACTCTTGTCCAGTGTGTAACCTGCCCAACCATCCAAGGCAGCCCTGGGCCCAAAGTCACATGATCCCATCCTGTCCATCATTCCCCATCTGCCTGCATAAATTCTTATGTCCCAAGTGAGGGCTCTGAACTGACCTCTCAGCCTCGGCCCCAGTTGGGATACACCTTTGCGAACTTCTCAGAGGCAGACAGGGACACTGGGGGCTTCATCTGTCATCCTTCCCGCACATTACTTAGTCCATGAAAGCCTCAAGTGACTGACCCCTGCACATATTCCATGAATGTTTACATATCAAGAGTATCGACTGGGGAGTAAGGACTGGGATCCAGATCTAGCACGGGCTCAAACCTGCTGTGTGACCGTGGGAGAGTCCTTACCCCTCTCTGGGCCGGTTTCCCCTTCTGTAAAATGAGGCAGTCGGGCTTGATCATTTCCAGAAGCTCAGGGTGCTCTGACAGTGACCTCACCCCACCCCTCAAACCTGTAGAATCTTGAGAAAAGCGGAAGGTCATTCCCAATTGTTGATAGAAAGACAGTTTAGAGACAGCAGAAGACAATCTGGAGTTTTTTCTTTTTTATTAGACTAGGAAATATAATTTATTTCATAAAAATTAATTTTGATACAATAGGAATCCTAAACGTTATTTACAGGTTGTAGTTTACAGAATAAACAGAGGTGGGATTGGGGCCATTCCTGCAGCCCTTCATCCCTGGACATATAACCATGTTTACGACCCAGGCAGGGTCCAGCCCTTTGCCCCCAGGAGAGCTGTTCCCTGACCCCAAGCTCCTGACCACCTCCCCGCAGGAGGCCTGCTAAGGGGCCTGGGTCAGCTGCCTGGTTGCTGGCGGAAGGGGACCAGAGGGCCCTGGATCGTCCAGGAGATGGGGAGGGTCCTCATACCCTCAGAAGGACCCCTGACCTGGAGCTCTGGAGCCCGGGGCACTGCAAGAGAAGGCAGAGGGAGAGGCACATAGAAGATACACCAACTGACCCTGTGGACTCAGAAAGGGCAGAAAACAGGCACGCCAACCTCCGGATGTCCCAATCTGGGACTCAAGGAGAGCATACTCTCACATAGGTGGGACACATTTCCAGAGGGGCACCCTGATGTGCCCGTGGAGAAAGCACACACATACGGAGCATGCGTACACACACGCATGTACAAACACACCTCAGGGATGAGACATAAGCACCTGTGTGAGGGCCATGCAGGCCCTGCAACGGTACCACACCTGCCGCTCTCAAGGAACACGGGCCACATGGGCTGCCTCTCAGACCTCAGTAAGAGAAATCTCAATCCCACCCTGAGGCGGGCAGCATGGGGATGTAGACACAGCATCCTCAGCAGATGGATGGAGCCAGCAAACCCTTTCCTGGCTTTTCATATAAAGCTGGACAGTTTGAACCCTCCCAGGAGGCTCCAGCCAATTGGTTCTGTGCTCCAGGCCGTGGTACACGATTTCTCTCTGACAGATTAGAAACGGCACTCCGGTGGTTGGCCTGGCTTCATCCACCAAGAGCTCTCATTCCAGACATTGAAAAAGCAGGCTTCCAAGGGTGGGGCAGGGAGAAGGGGCAAGGCAGGCCATGGTAACTTCTACGCACTAGGGTTCCCATCCAAAGCCTAGAATGACAGCGTGTTAGAGCCCAAAGGGCCCTCAGACAGCAGCTGAGGTGGGACTTTCTAGGTATAAAAAGAAAATGAGTCCAAGAGAAGGCAGTCATATGCCTGAGGTCACACGGTTTAATGGCAAAGTGGAAGCCTGAGTGCTGGTCTTGGGACTCCATGTTGCCCGTGGGCATTTTAGAGCCTGTGATGGGAATGGCACTGGTAAAGCCCCTGGTGGCACTGGTTGGGCTATCGCAGAAGCCCCACAGCTTGGGCTAGGAGTGACCAGGGAGGCTGAGCTCCAGTGGACAGATATGTCTGACAGGGAAGGCTTACTGCTTTTTGCCTGAGGCAGCATTCACACAGGCACTGGAGCAAGAAGCTGGGGTCCCAGTCTGGGGGCCCAGCTCCTGATTCAAGCCTGGCCCCTTCAGCAGCCCTGGTACAAGGAATCCTCTCTGAAACCTCAAAGCAGGCCCTCATCTGTCCATGGCCAACCCATACTACAAGAGAGGATTGTGGGTGGTGAGAACCCCGGTAAGCCTGTGAGTCCATGCAAGGGAGCTGGGCTGGGGATGCTGGCTGGGACTACAGCCCTAAAACCTGCTTTCCTCCAGGAGACTTGAATATCAAAGGCCAGGATATGCCCAGGCTGGTCCCAAAGGCTGCTCACAGACCTGCTGGGGCAAGCCCTGGGGTCACTGGCCAGAGCTGTCAAGGGAGTTGGCACTTGCTTTGCCTGGGTGCCAAGGAGAGGCCTTTGATGAGGTCTCCATGCCAGCAGCGAGAACCTGGTCTCAGCCACTGCCAGCCAGCTGGAAAGGGATGGGGATACATCCCTCCCCACTTAGGGACCCTGCTGGCCCCTCAGAATATCCAGGAATATGCTGGTAAGGGGGTGCTAGCTCCTCAACTCCAGCAACCCTTCCTGTTCAAAGGTTACCTACCTCAAAATCTTCCAGACTACAGAGGGAGGGTGAGAAGAGGGTGGAAGAGAGGTGCCTGTGGAGATCAGCGCTAGTAAAATCACCCTCCATCCTTCCTCTGCTACTCCAGGCAGGTGGGAGGGCATGTAAAGCACAGCTTGGCCACCTACTTCCCAGCCTCCCAGGCTGCAGGGCTGCTGCTAACATGTCCTCAAAGCCACACCAAGGTCCAGAAGCTCAGGCTTCTGCTGCTAGAGAGGACTTCTCTCTCATCCACTCCTTCTGTCTTATGGAAGGAGAAACTGAGACTGGGGAAGGGTAGGTCCTGGATTTAAAGAAAATGCTAACATGCTCCAGCCCACCTGTTCTAGAAGCTGCTGGGTGGGAGGTGTCCTGGCCGGCCCTACTCTGAGGGTGAATGAGAGAGGTGTCCATGAGGGACTCTCATCCCGCACTTCCTTCTCTGTTAGGGCCCTACTTCTTGGACACACCTTCTCTTCAGGGGCCACCAGACCATGGCACTGCAAGTCTCCCTGGTGCATAGCTGGCCTGGCCTGCCCACATTTTTCATATCAAGGCCCCTTAATCTGGCTTCCCAGGGCTCATAGGAAGTGTGTGTGGGCGGGTCTGCTTAGGGAGGTAGGACCCCACTCCACCCCAGAGCTCAGGGCTCCTTGGCTTTGTGGATTCAGGGTTTGCTTAAGATTTTAGAGGGAAATATGTACCATGGCTAAAACCCCATCTGACCCTATGCAACTGGGAAGACTGAGGCCTTGTAAGAATTTAGTTTAAGATGGAATCATTAGAAGCAAAGCGTTCTCTGTTCAGTCTCTCCCAGATTCATTCACATGCACTTACACACACTCACTCCTGGTCAGAACCATGAGCACACCCACACTCATCCACACTCAAAAAAAAAAGAGTTTTCTGTTTTTTTTGTGTTATTTTTCATTTTCTTTTCTTTTCTTTTTCTTAAAAAGGACTTATCCAAATATCTGGATAATAAATCATTTGCGTTTCCTAGGAAACTGGGGTTTTCTTTTCCCTTGTGGTTTTGGTGTTCTTCTTCTTCTTTGAGCCTTACTAGCGGTTTGAAGCTTTCTTTCTTTCCTTTTCCTTTTAGCTTTTGGACAGGAGAAAGCAGTTTGTCTGAATTGTACTTGACTCTTCAAAGAGGAAAACGATCTGAAGAGAGGGAGCTTACAGAGGAGGGAGCAATAATAGCTAAGGAAGAAAATGAAGAGCAAAACTAAAACAAACTTAACCCAGAGGTCCCGGGGCTGCGGGTGGAGGGTGGGGGTAGAAGGAGGGCCACCCCCTTGCTCCCCTAACTGCTTCTAGAGGCCTCAGCCCCACCCTGGTTTCTGCACTGAGGTCAGAGGCCAGGAGAGACAGCAGGGGGTGGAGAAGGAACACCAGATCCTCCAGACACCAGAGTACATGGATTTCCTAAGGCTGGTTGTGGTCTGAGGGTGGCGCAAGGGAGGAGGAGGAGGGGTGACTCTGCTGTGAGCTGGGGGGCATTGGAGGCTGAACCACCCCACAGGAGGCTTCCTGGGCCTCCCTGCACCTGCCTCCTGCCAGTCCCTACCAGCCCGCAGTC
This sequence comes from Pteropus alecto, assembly GCF_000325575.1. Taxonomy (NCBI): domain Eukaryota; kingdom Metazoa; phylum Chordata; class Mammalia; order Chiroptera; family Pteropodidae; genus Pteropus; species Pteropus alecto. The sequence goes on from NW_006438113.1 coordinate 12,763,864, forward strand.
TGGGACAGCTCAGCAGTCCCCGTCGGTGGCCATGGCCACCAGCATCTCACTCTTGCCCATCTCCTCCAAGGCACTCGCCAGGCTGTTGAGGTCCCCGTCATCCTGCTGCAGAGCTTCCCAGAGGTCCAGGATCACACCAGTGGGGCTCGCTTTGGTGGCAAAGTAGTTCAGGTACCTGGCAGAGGGAAGAAGGACACTGGGCTACCCAAAAGCTCAGCATCCCCCAGAAGCCTGGGCATGGAGGGTACATGAGGAGGTGGGATAACTGTGGGGTCTGGGCTCCCACTATCCTGGGTCTGAATCCTAGTCTCTCTGCTTGGGGGCTGTGTGGCCCTGAGCAAGTCACCGCACCTCTCTGAGCTTTAGTCTCCTCATCTCTAAAATGGAAAAACTACCTTGCTCATCATCATTCATCACCTCATTATTATTATCACTGACAGTCACTGGCCCCAGGAGACTGTTGAAACCTGGTACTCCATTCTCTCTTCCTCCCACAATCATTCCCTGCCTGATCTCGCACCATGCACTCCCCTGAGAAAACAAAGAAAGCCTTAAACATTTTTTTTTGTAAATCCTACCCATTTCTAGTAAAATGTTTTACTAAGACTAGACATCTTACTAGATGCTTCTCAGACTTAGCTGCAGTTCGGGCGGGCCAGGCCTGTCCCAGCACTCACCGGTCCATGGAGAGCTTCTTTGCCAACAGGCGCCAGTCATTGCCCCGTGAGCTGGGGGCGTCCAGGCTATTGCATATCTTCTGGCGGATGGACAGTGGGATCTTGAAGGCATAGGGTCCCAGCTGGGTGGTGACTGTACTGCTGGGGGCAGAGCAGAGGGCGTCCAAGGAGCCAGCAGGTGTCTGGAATGATGGGGGCATGAGTGAGAGGGGCAGAGGGCCCCCCATGTACAGCGCTGTGCATTTCCCCCTCCAGACTTCCTGCCTTAAAACTTTGAGCTCATGGAGGCTCCAGTTACTCCCCACCTACCCTGGGCAGGCTCCAGCTGCTCAAAGGCCTTCTGCGGAGGGTCAGCCCTGGAGGGCCAGGGCTGCATGCCTGACCCCCAGCCCACAGTGGGTGCACCATGCTAACGTACCGCCCAGGACGAACACCAGTGCAGCCTCAGGATTCGGTGAAAACAAGGAGCCTCAGTCACAACCTAATCTACATGCACCCACTTTCACACACGTGGAAAACAAAAAATCTAGAACAGGGAAGTGACTTGCCCATAGTTACATGACATGTTAGTGGCAGAGCTGGGTCTAGATCTATATCTAGTGCTCTTTACACTGTACTGCCAGGCAGGTCTAGCACTGTCTTCCTGGGTGCCCTTGCTTTCGTGAACCTCAATCCAGATTTATAGTGGTGGAGAGCTGCAGGCTTGGGCCACTCGATGACCTGATACAAGGTCGATGGTACCTGTTCTCCCTGAAACCTACTTTCTCATCTCCCAGGAAGGGATCACTGGATCTGTCTCCCCAGTGGTTGTGAAGATTTAGTGAGATAATCTATGTCGCCTGGTATAGTACATGCCAAGCATAGGGTTGGCACTCAAAAAATGGCAGCTGTTAGCAAAAAGTGACCAAGTCTCAGCTCAGATTTGGGAGGTGAGAGGGCCATGTCTTTGTGGGAGATGGCATTTCCACTCAGATGAGGGGAGAGGATGGGGTCTGCATGCTGTACCCCCAACCCTCACCTCTGCCAGTGTGGTGTGCAGCTGGAATATCTGGCCTTCCCCTTCCACTTGCCGCACACAGATCTTGCAGGTGAACTCTGTGGAGGCTAGGCTGTGCCTCTCCAGGGTGAAGGTGCAGTGCAGGGCCTTCTGGCTACCACTCCAAATATGATAGAAGGGGATCTCCTGAAGACAGAGAGGAGTCAGGGCCAGCCTGCCTTAGCCTCAGGGAATGGAGGCAGAGACAGGTCATGGGGCCAGCATCAGGACTGGGGGCAGTTTTCTCAGAGGGGCAGTTCAGGCCTGTCTACCCAAATGGACAGAGGAAAATCTGGTCAAGGGCCCTTCAGGGGAGGAGAAGGCACAAGTCTGAATGTGTGAGATGTGTGTGTGTGTATGTGTGCACGTGCATGTGGGCCTGGGGCTGGGAAACCTATAGACTCAACGGTGTCACAGATAAGTGGGCGCAGATGTGACCATCACAGATAAGTCTGGACAGTCTGCCAGGCATGAATGCTCTTAGAGATTGTAAGGCTTCTTTGAAGATGATGTAGACAGACATTTGTACGTGGGAGTGTGTGCTAGGGGTCGGGGTATGAGCATGGCTGTCAATGGCACCAAATGTGGGGATGTGCTTAAGGATGACTGGGAGGGACCATGGAGAGGGGAATGGGAGGGAGACAGAGATGGAGGGGCAAGGCTGCAGGGCCAAGGGAGAAGCAGGGCCTGGGTCTGAGAGGGGGAACTGGCATTCCCTGGGAAGACTCCTAAATGTGCCCCTACCCCAACCCCAGTTCTCTCCGTCCTTCGGCCCAGCCCTCACCTGGTACTTGGCCAGCAGCTTGCTCCTCCAGTGGGCATGGGGGATGTCATGAAGGGAGAGGCGCAGGTTATGGTAACTGTCCTTAAATAGCAGGGGTTTTGGCTCCTCTACAAGGTAGCCGCCGAGGGTCCGCTCCAGCTCTAGCACCTCCTGTGGGCAGGGGTAGGGGGTCAATGGGAAGGGGGAATCCATCATAATTGGCCAATGGGTCCTTTCTTACCGCAAGCTTGAGGGTAGGGACAGATGCAGGCAGAGGGAACCATTGAGGGCAGGGACCCCGCTGAGTACATGGCTGGGCATTTGGTAAGTGCTCTTAGAAGGCTTACTTGTGTATATATGGATGGATGGATAGAAAAATAGATGGATGAATGGACAGATAGTGGGATGATATGTGAATGAATTTATAGATGAATGGGTGGATAGATGGACTGATGGATGGATGAATAGATAGATAGAGACAGATGGATATACAAATGGATGGATGTAAAACAGATGGAAGGAAAGATAAATTGATGAATGTGTGAAGGCTGGATGGACAGAGGAACTGTTGACTAAATGAATATATAAATAGATGGGCAGAAAGTTGTATGGATGGATGGATGGATGATGGATAGATAGATGGATGGATGGATGGATGGACGGATGGACAGATCAGGACTGAATAAACAAAGAATGCCATCATGCCAAAATGTGGCAACTTCCCTCTTAATCTCTATTCCATTCTCTGGCCAAAGCTGAACATCAGCCGATGCCCTAGGACCAAGAGAGCCAAGTTACAAAGCCATTTCCCAGGAGTCTCCAGCCCATCATGCGCCTCCTGGAATTTCAGGCCAGCGTGGCCTCAGCAGAAGAAACTCACTCTCCCATGAGGCCTTTTCACCTTTATTGCATCAGTTGCCAACTCAGAGTTAGAGACAAGTCATGAGACTGGGAGACAAAGGAGCTGGAAAAGAGCACCTGTAAACTGGTGTCCTCCAGTTCTATGCCCCTGCCCACTAGACAGGTTCCAAATTCCTTGGCATGGCCCCAAGAGTTTTGGGAAGCTGAGCCCATCCCTCTCCCTCATGCACTCACATCTCCTACATGCTGTGGTCACACAGAATCACATAACTACCTTTGCGTAAGCTGCTCTATCTCCTGGAATGCCCTCCATCCTTCTCTGCCCTGAACACCTACTTCTCTTTTGGAGTCTGTCAGCTCTGCTGTGAAACCTTCTCAGTCCCCTCCCCAGCAACCAAGGATTTGTGAGCCCCCTCCAGGTAGGTGCTCCCTCAGCCCTCTGGAAGACCACCATCAAGTCAAGTGACCCCCTGTCTGTCTCCCATCCTCTAGCCTGGAGCTTGGCAAGGATATACCTTGTGACCAATTCATCTCTGTGTCTTGAGAGTCTGATGCCATTTCACTGTTTGAGCAATGAATGAATGACTGAATGAGGCTGTTATTGGTGGAGGGGTGCCTGGAAGTTACCATGATCCTGGGGAGGGGGATACTAGAAGGTACCATGCAGTTGGCTGGCCGGGGGCGATGCACCTATAGGGTACCAGGGCTGTGTGGGTATCTGTGGCCTGGCCTTACCTTCAATGCTACGGGCGTGTCCTCCAAGCAGTAGACCCTGAGGCTGTACTCCAGGGAGGTGCAGAGGGCTGGGGCGAAGATGGCCAGCTGGAGCCGCTTGACTGCTGAGCGAGAATAGGACTCACCCGTGAACACATAGGTGCCCAGCTGGTCTAACAGGATGTGGCAGGCCCTGGCCTCCAGCTGGCAGTAGCAGGGAGTGTCCAGGGTCTCCTCATCCAGGGTCACCACCTCCTGCAGGGTGAGAGTGGGGTTGGGGCAGACAGGTCACATGCAAGGCCCTAGAGAGGTCCATCCAGGTTGGGCCAGGGGGAAAGGAGGCAGGTTCAGATAGTGGGCCAGGCCCCCAGACTTGGCTCCTCACCTCCCAGTGGCCCTGGTGGGCCTGGGTCTTGAGCTGGAAGATCCAGTTACTGGCACTGACTTCGGCACAGTGGGGCACTGTGAGGATGACGGGGCGGCACAGCAGGAGGCCTGTGGGCCCGCAGGTCACCGAGGGGCTCAATACTGTCTGGGTCCCTTCCGAAAGTGGGCTGGGGGTAGGAGGGAGGCAGTGAGGGGAGGCCCGAAGAGCTCGGCCAGGGCTCCAATGGGTGTTGGGCTCCCACCTCTGCCCTGACTCCTGGGGTGACGGAGGGCAGGTCTCTACCCCTGGGGCTCCCAGAGGTCAAGAGTTAAGGAGAGGCAGAGAAATGGCATAGACCTTCAGACTATTTCCAGTTTTTTGCTATCACACTATGACATTCTCACAGGCAAATTTTTGCTCAGTTTCAAATGTTCTGCACTCAGAGTATTTTTGATAGGTGTTGCTAAACTGTCCTCTGGAAAGCTGGCACCGCTCTACACTCCCACCAGCATGCCATGGAGGGCTGTGTTCTGTGCTTTTGCCAGTATAAAAGTATTCGTGTTTGAAAAAAATCTTTACAAATTCATGAATCAAAGAACTCCCAATATCTCACAGCTGTTTGAATTGCTATTTATTTGACTACAAATTAGGCTGAACATTTTCTCAAAACCTATTTGCCATTGTGTATGTGTGTGCACGTAACAGAGTGTATGTAAATCACTTGTTCATATCCTTTGCTCATTTTTGTACTAAGATGTTCAGTTTTCCTTATTGGTCTTTAAAACCTCTTTACATAGTAAGGATATTATAGCCAGTTTGTCAATTGCCTTTCAAGTTATATGATCATTGTGCTGGTTCTGCATATTGTAGATGTAGACGTAAATACATCACTGTTTTCCTTGGAGGACTAACTGGCCTTAGGATCAGGCTTAGAAGGGGAGAAGGTGATATTTGAGCCCAGGGTGGGCAAGCAGCAGGGAGAGAGAGGAAGAGGAAGTGGGCAGCCTGGAGGGGGCGGTGGTTGGGGTCTCTACTCACAGGGTGTTTTCTGCCTTGTTGATAAGGAGGTACATCTCGTAGAACTTGCCCTGGGGGATGGCTCCATTGGGCACCAGCAGGCTGACCCCTAACGAGAGAGGAAGGTCAGCAGAGAGGTTCTGAAGGGAGTCTAGGAACTTAGAACAAGGGATGGGGGTTTGCCCCCAGCTTGAGGCAGGGAGAGAAAGACATCTGAGCTCCAGATGGTCACCAGCAAGAGGTGAGGAGAGAAGGTCTGGAACTGGGTGCAAAGACAGGCCTGGCCACCGACGAGAATGCTTGTCAGTAACACAAGGGCCTTTGGTATTGCGATGGGGTGTAGAGATGGGGCAAAGACCTGGAGTCCGAAAGTCCCAGTGCTGGCTCCAGCCTTGGGTATGACATCGGGTAACTGTAAACTGCTGGCTTTGCAACCTGAGAAGGGCACCTCTGCCTTTTCTGCTGCTAGAACCTAGGATAGCCTTATAGGTCTCTTGAACTACATTGGGTATTCTTGCTCACTTAACAGATAGAGAAACAGGTTTAGAGAGTGGCTGGGCCAAGGTTCTCCTGCCCTAGTGAGACAGAGGCAGGCCTGGACCCCGGGCCCTCTACTTTATGGTCACATTTTCCCCAGGGGCTCACTTTCCTCTCTGTGAAATGGGATCAGGGAAGCCTATCTTTCTGCTGGGTGGTGCTGGGCTGTCCAGAGAGGATGAGGCCAGGCAAGCAGAGAGGGACCCACCTGTGCCGGGGATGCTGAGCCTCCCGCCCAGGCAGCCAAAGGTGCCGCTGACGCTGCTCCCTGGGTCACGGGGCAGGCCCAGGAGCTGCTGGGAGCCAAGGCTGGCACTGCGCAGGTGCAGGAAGTGGGTGTCCCGGGAGAAATCGCCAGGGTACGTGCCTGGTGGCAGGACCCCTAGCAGGTCAGCCCCATCTGGCAGGCCTGACCCAGAGCCGGTGGTGCTAGAGCTGTAGACCTTGATCTTGAGGCTAGGCAGGGGGTCCAGCAGGGGCGAGTTGGTCATGGGGATCTTGTCGGCTGAGTCCTGCAGGGCATACATGGGCCCACGATAGATGCCGGCACTGGCTGTAAGGTCCGGAGGCACAGAGGGGTGCAGGAGCTGCGGGTGGTCTGCAGGGGTAAGGGGTACAGTCAGATCCAGCTGTATCTCACTGGCCCAGTCCCACATTCTGCTCCTGCTGGGGGCCCTCCTGTTGCAAAACCCCACCCAAATGTCCAGCTGCGAAGGGCTTCGGGGACTCAGCAACTTCGGTTATCTTTTCCTTTACTGCATCCCTCTAATCGTTACTAATCCACAGTTATCTCTAGAACAAACTCTGGTAAAACCCCAGAGGGAGTCTAGAGCCCCTACGCTAGTCTGGCTGGCTGCCACACCCCATTGGGTGCCCTGCCCCCACCCACCAGCTCAGGTGTTCCCAGGTCCTTACTGGGCCTTGCAGTCTTGAAGTTGACTGGGTGGAAGCCTCCAGTGAGGGCAGCGGACGAGTCGGTGATGTCGGTGTCCAAGTCTCGGCATTTGCGGCGGTACACCACCACTCCCACCACCATGAGGACGGCCACCACCACGAGGATGGACACCACAAGGCCAGCGTACAGTGCCACATCCCCCGAGGACTCCAGGACTGCAGGGACAGGAGGGCCTGGTGAGGGGCAGGGGTGGCGACCCAGGCCCTAGGGGAGCCAGGGAAGCCCAGGGTCCCTGGGGAGGGGCATGGCCTAGGACAGAACGGTGCTATGCCAGGTTCTAGTCTGAGCCCTGCCACGACAGGCTGGTGCCCCTAGGCAAGCCCTGAACCTCTCTGAGCACCAGTCTGTATAAGTAAAACAATCTCAAAACCCCTGCCTGCTCCCCTCCTAAGTGTGGCAAGGAGAAGCAAAGTGACTCTTGGTCACTCCCAAGAGCAACTAACTCATTGCTCATTGCTGAGGAGGAGACGGGGTTTGTAGTTCAGTCACAAGAGCCACAGTTTGTCCTGTCGGAGCCGGGATTAAACCCAGAGTTTCATTTGTAGCCTGCAGCAATCTCCAGGGGACCAGAGGGCCTGGCTCTGCAAGTGGCAGCTCTGACGGGGTGGGAGGTGGAGGGGCATGGAGGGAGTAGGAGGAAGGGAAAGAAAAAAAAAGGGCAATGGGGTGGAGAGGAGGTGAGCAGGTGGAGGGGAAGGAAGGGGCTCAGGGAAACAACCCTTGGCTACACTCCCTTCCCCAAGGCAGGCCACTGGGCTGGGGGACACCCAGCTCTGGTGGTGGGGATGGCAGCGGGGTAGGCTGCTACACAGATGGAAATAACTCCACGTGGCCAGGCAGGAAGGGGTAAGAGTCAAGACCCAGGGTCTAAAGTAGGCCTGAACAACAGAACTTTCTATGACGATGGAAACATTCCATGTCTGCACTGTCCCACATGACAGCCACCAGCCATACGTGGCTACTGAACAACTGAAATGTGGCTGGCGAGACTTCGGAGCTGAATTTTAAGTGTATTTCCTTTTAATTGAGGTAAATGTAAGTTTGAATAGCTACCACACTGGATCTGTAGGTAGAACCAAAACAGCTGCTCTTTCTTTTGCTTCCTGAGGGAGGGAGCTCCAGGCAGCATCCATCTACTCTCTCCCCTCCCCGGAGCCCTCAGAAAGACGGGCTGCTTGCCCTGCCTGGACCCCTGCAAGCCCCATTCCCCTGGGATAAGCTTGAGCTTGCAGCAAGGTAGGGCATGATGCTCGCCCACTTCTGCTACCGTCTAGCCCCTGTCTCCCCTCAGTAGCCCTCAGGGCTGGGCCCCTACCTCTCTGGCTCCCCAGGCTGGGCTCTGCCTCCTGATGTTCTCCGTAACCACTGGGGGCCACTGGCCTAGTGATTTACAGTTCAGTCACCAGCCTGGTCCCCCAGTGAACTGGGCCAAGAGCCTCACTCATTTTATAATTCCAGAATCATTTGGAAACTGTGGTTTAATTACCACAGGCTAATCTGCCTGAGCAGCTTTACTACTCTAGAGTTAGGGCAGAGCAGCCTCTGGGGGCTGACGCGGACCATGGGTGACCCAGAGGACTTTGGAGGCTTTGGCCCAGCTGCTGGGGGCGCAGTGCAGGGCTCCGAGAACAGGTGTGGGCCTGCCCACTGGCCCTGTCCCAGACAGGAAGGCCAAGGGGATGGATGGGGCTAAGAGCGCCAGCTTCGGCCACAAAACCATTTCAGTTCAAACCCTTGCTAGATCCTTGGATAAGTCCCTTCTCTCTGAGACTAGGGTTCTTCTATTATGGGAGGGTCAAAATGATGCCTTAGGGCCTTTCTGTCAGCCAAGGGTCTGCGCATGTGCATGAGCATCAAGTCCTAGGAACCGCGGGAAGGGTTGGTGGGGAGTCTCCTTCAACTCCCACTGTCCTGCCCCCCACACCCCAGGAAAGCCGGACAAAGAGAACCCCAGAGGAAAGAAGACAGCCATGAAATGGGACTTACGGTGGCTTTTGGGGTCACTTAGAGTTTTCTTATCTGTCGAGGGAAATAAAGGGAAAGACAATGACACAGGTGGCAGGGAAAGGTGGTAGAGAAGGTGATGGGGAATGGTGCAGATGAAATGATCGATGTGGTGGGTGGGCAAACGCCTCAAAGGGCTGCTCCACTGCAGGTTGGGCATTGAGGCCGGGGGGTGGGCTGGGGTCCCTTACCCAGTTCCAGAGCTCCCACCCCTAGGCCCCGCCTTCCTGAGGACTCACTTTGCATGCACAGCCCGTCGGTGCAGTTTTTGGAGTCGAGCAGAGTCCCACTGCAGTCTCGGCCTCCGTTCTGGGGCGGGGGCGCCATGCACTCACGACTGCGCCAGTGAGCGCACTCAGTGCTACAGGCCGACCACTTGCTCCACTCCGTCCATGCTCCATCCACTGTAGGAGCACAGCACATAGCACATGGGAACACATGCGTACACGGAGACGTGTACATGCAATTATGTGCACAGAAAATAGCAATGCACCACGCAAGCCATACAAAGAAATCCATACCATATCCAAACACCTCACACCAATGCAGAGTCAGGTGTACTAGATGGGTAAAATGAACACGAGTATATGCATAAGGTCACTCACACAGATGCATCTCAATGCAGAAGTGTATACACAAGGACACAAACCCAGGGTGAAAATACTGCGCTGCTCATACAACATGTAACCAAAGAGAGCACACAGCAAGACACGTAAGAACAAATGGATGGAGATGCGGAATCAGACAAAGATGAAGGGAGAAGACGAATGCTACAGGATTAGGGTTGGCGGCCAAAGTGTGCCTGACAGTCAAGTGCAGGAGTACAGGCTTCCTGACCCGGGGCAGCTCTGCGACCTTGGCTCAGGGGGCCTACACTGAGAATCCTTGGCTTGGTGGCAGAAGAGCCCACCCCTCAGACCACAGCTCAGAGCCTCTGCCTCCACTCTCCAGCAGCCAAGGGAAGAACAAGAAGTCAGAGGTCGTAGCATCTAGTCTAGCCTTCTCGGCCAGCTCTGGGTCCTGGAACAAGCGCCTGCTGCTCCCCACAATGGGGAGAGAATGGCTCCCTTGACTCTGATAGACCCGGCAGCACAGAAGGCAGAGCTGGGAGCTAGGTGTGGGCCTGGATGTGGGTAGGGTGCCATCTGGCCAGCAGCCTTACCTGGGCATACGGTGGTGCAGGCAGTCTTCTGGAAGGCCTGGCCCTCGCAGAAGGCTCCTCCATTGAGTGGGGTGGGGTTGGTGCAGGTCCGTGTGCGCTTCTGCCAGCCACGGCCACAGCGGTTGGAGCAGGGTGACCACTCTGCCCAACTGGACCAGCCGCCGTTTACTGCAGGGGCAGTGGGTATCATCCAGTTGGCCTGCTTTTGCAAACCATGGGCCCCCCAAACTTCACTCCCCACCCCTGATGAGGCCCCTCCACTGAGAACTGGCCCTTCCTAGTTGGACCCCTCCTGCCTGCAGGGCTGGGAACTCAGATGTCCCTGGGCAGACCTGGGGTGCAACCATCAGCACCAGAGGAGACTCAAGAGGTAACTGTCTATTCTCTGCCCCATTGTACAATGGCAAACAAAGGTTCAGAGAGGGCTGACATTTAACCAATACAGGACTCTTTCTATAATACTCCAGTTATCTCAGCTGTGGCTCCACCCCTCACATCCAAGGGGACAGCAGTAAACAGCCTATGGGCCTGGCCAACAGTCCCTAGTCTGCTAGGACATGGTATGGGGATGGGGCTATAGGAATGCTGACTGAGCCCTGCCCCAGCCCCAATTCTGAAAGCACTGGGTCTCCTTCAGGGACAGGCAAATGGCCTAAGAAGAGGCGAGTGCTCCTGGTTAGGGACCCAGGAGTGTCTGACTTGACTACTAGCGTAGCTATGTGACCTTGATAAAGGAACCTCCCCTCTCTGGACCTCTTCCTCCTCGCCATTCACCAGGGTCCTGCTGGCCTCCTGGGCAGGGCAGGTCAGGCGGGCCATCTAGCCCTAGGCTCTCCCCACTCCCTCTGCCGTGCCGGCCCCCGACTCAGGGCTGTACCATAGACAATGATTGTAGCAGTGGTGCTGCGGCGCTTGGCCACAATATTCTTGGCCACGCAGGTATAGTTGGCGGTATCTGACAGGCGGGCCTGGCGGATGATGAGGTTGTGGTCGATGGTGAGCAGGAAGTTGGTGTCCTGGGTGGGGTCAATGATGTCCTCGTTCTTGAGCCATTCCACCTGGATGAGCAGGGTGGAGGGGTATGAGGGCATGGGGGCCAGAAGGTAGCAGAAGTGGGCAGGCATCCCGGGAAGTGAGCCCTCTCTGGAGGGCTAGGGAGGCCTGACCACAAATAGGACAGCAGTTCTATCCACGTCCACCCACAGTGGTGACACAGCAAGGCAGGACCTCCATGTGCCAGGCACTGTGCTGGATGCTACAGAACACAGTGGTTAAGATAACCACCCACCAGTTGGGAAATGGCCTCAATTTCATCAAATGAAAGATGAAATTTAACAGCATCTACCCCACAGGGCTGTTGTGAGGACTGAATGAGTTAATATGTGGCAAGTACGGAGCACAGTGCCTGGTTCACAGTAAGTACGAAACTAGTTTTGGCTAGTAGCACATGCCTTCATCATAACTCTTCAAACTGACTCCCTCAGCCAAGGTGAGAGGCCTGGCAGGTGATTAAAAACATGGTCCCTGTGTTCAAATCTCAGCTCTGCCATTCACTAGCTGGGTCACTCTGGGTGACCATTTCACCCCTCGCAGTGCTTTTCCCAGCCATAGATGGAATGGTGACATCCACCTTAGATAGCTGCTGCGAAGACCAGCATGCCGAGTGCCCAGCACATGTGGAAGCCCAGCAAGAGGTAGCTATCATACGGGGTGTCTCTCTGGGCCCATTTCACAGAAGAGGGCATGGCTGGGGGAGGTTAAGTGGTTAGAGCAAGGTTCTGGGGTCAGATGGGCTGTTCCTGAGCTGGAAATGTAGGGGCCTGTCTTCCCCAATCCATCCTACTGGCATCTCTGGCAGCAAAGCTGAGCTCTCCTCTATGCCCAGCTCTGGAAGTGGGAGAGGCAGCATGTCTGGGACACAGCAGGGGTGGAGAGCAGGGAAAGGTGGACATTGTCTAGGGATGCAAAGACCATGTGGTAACGGGAAGGGGTGGCCAGCTTTTGGGGTGAGGACACACTCAAGTCATATGCGTTATGATACTCTTTGGTGTCCATAAAGATGGGCCTTGGATTCTGGGTGGGGCAGGGGAGAGTGTATATGGCCATTTCCCTTGACCCTGGGGTCTACGCCAGCTCTACCCCATCCCATGGGGTTATACCAGCGGAGGGCCTAGCTGAGGTCTGGCATGTGCTGAGTTCTACAGAGGTCTCAGTTCCTTTCTTTGTAAAATAGGGAGGGCTCTGGGTGGCTGAGGCATCATGGCTGGTGGTAAATACCATGCCTGGCTGGCCTCTGCTGTGCCCGGCATTCCCCGTGTCTCCGCTCACCTCGGCCACAGGCACCCCCTCCGGGGGGCGGCATTGCAGGAGAACCTCGTGGTCCAGGGGTACTTCCTTGCCCAAAGGCTCCTGATCGAAGTTCTTGCGCAGGTCTGGGAGAAGGGAAAGGGTCCCAAGACACAGTGAGGGAGGGCCCTCGGCAGAGTGGGAGACTGAGGTGTCTTATTCTAGCCACTAGGTGGCAGTGCACATCAAGGAAACATTTATGGGGACCACCTGGCTTTTACCTAAGGCAGTCAGTCCCTCTTCTTCAAAGTGGGGGCCTCACCGGGTGGAGTTGAGGGTTCCTTTCCTAACTCTAGGATCCTAAGTACATGGTGGTCTGGGGTGGTGAGGAAGCTGGCAACTTCCTTATACAGAAGTAGATGAAAAAGGGCCGTTAGCCATCTAGGAGACAGAGGTGGCCCAGGTTCTGTGTCTAGAAGCCCTCTCTGAGCTGACATCCATGGGCCCTGATGCTTCTGTGGTGGGCATCAGCCAGATGCCCACACAGATGTAGAATTCCCTGTCCAGGATCCACAGGGAAGGGGAAAGGGCCCGAGGAATGGAGTGGGGGTGTCAGGGCGGCGTACATGCGATGCGGACATAGGCCCGGTGACTCTTGGTGGTGCCCGCAGAGCTCCAGGCCACGCACTGGCACCAGTAATCTTCCAGTCCGAACAGCTCCTCCACCTGCTGCCGAGACACCTCAATCTGCACCTCTCGTACCCGCAGGCCTGGGAAGAAAAGAGAGATGGCGTCAGGGTGCAGGTCTGAGGACACAAGACATAGGACATGGCACTGTGAAATCTCTCTCACCCTCCAGTCCTGTTGGCCTTTCTGCCAGGTGCCTCTCATTTCCATCTATTTTTCTTATGTCTTCTGCCTTCAGCCCACCCTACTACCAAGTACAGCTCACCTGGAAATTGAAACGGCTAACACAAGCCCTCTGCAAAGCATCCAATCCACTTTCCACCCTGCAGCCAGTGTGAGCTCCTCAAAATGCACAAATGGCATGTCATTCCCCTGGTAATGCCTCCAGTCCTCTCAGCATAAAGACCCAGACACTCCACCTGTGCCCCAGGCCCTGCACAATCTGACTGCAGCCTCACTGGGCATTTTTTAGTCCCTTATGTTCCCCTGGCCTCTCTGGCCATAGGGCCTTTGCCCATCCAGTCCCCTGCCTGCAACTCTCTTCTGTCCTTTCTGTCCAGTGAACTCTCAGTCAGCTTTGGGTTGGGCCTCACTTCTGGAAGGAAGCCCCCCTGCCCCCGACCCTGGCCCACCCCTACCCTCTCTCAAAGCACTACTCAGTGCTTCCACCACTACCCTGGACATTGATCTGTGCGGTTATCATTTCTGCCCAACCTGATTTCCTCATAGCACTGACCAGTATTTGGAATTATATTATTTATTGATGTATTCATGTGTTAACTGTCTATCTCATGCAGGAGAATGAGGAGGGGCTTTGCCCTGCTTACTGCTGTGGCTCAGAAAAGAGGCTCAACAATGTATCTGAAAAGAGCATGTGGCCTCTCCCTAGTCATGACTCAGGAGCCTGTGAGGCCAGAGCTGGAGCAGGAGGCCCATCTTCCTGGGAGGACCCTGACCTCTCAGTGGTTCCCTGCCAGGACTGGAGGCCTCCCTGGATAACTGTATCCACTACCCCACAGAGAGGGAAATCACTCACTCTTCTGCCAGCTCTCCCTCGACAAAGCCTTTTATGCTCAAGAAAAGAATGAGCCCTTCTGAATTAGGGTGCTCATCCTAAGCTCCTCCCCAAAGCTTGTAGGAGGTCTGTGAGGCCTCCTCTTCCAGGAAGCCCTCCCTGACTCACCCATCCCAGAATTCCTAAAGCTGCTCCTCCTTGCCATGATGTGTCCCAGCTCACTCAGTTACACATGGGTTCTGATAAGCCCCTTGAGGGCAGGACAGTCAGCCGTATACAATGTGGTACTGTGGCATGGTGGTTAAGCATAGGGCTGGACAGATGGACAGGTTTGAATCCTGGGCTCACTCTCACTCCCCAGCTGTGTGACCTTCACTAAGTTACTTAGCCTCTCTGAGCCTCAGTTCCGTCATCATAGTAAAACACTCAGTGTAAACTCTAAATGAGTCATGCCACAGCACATAGCTCAAGCTGGATACAAATCAACTCTGGCAGCACATTCGGACCTCTCCCAGCCTCTTCCTTTTATATTGAGAGAAACTGAGACTCAGAGAGGGTAAGCGGCAGGTGCAAAGTCCCATAGCAAGTTGCCAGCAGAGCCAAGATCAGCTCTCTTGGTGTGTTCCCTAGGTTAGAGCTCTATTCCCTAACACGTGATGCCTCTCTGGACCTCTCCCAATAAAGTCATTGCCTTAACTTTCCTGAATCATGGGGGGGTGGGTCTTACCCAGGGAACCCAGACAGTGAGGAGAATCCCCTCCTGATGGCCAGGGATCTAAATGGGAGTGGAATAGGGTTTGCTGTCAGGGAACACAAGAGAAAGGCTGCTTTGGGGGTGGGTGGGGGGTTCTGCCCTCTTGCAGTGGCTGCCTAGAGTGCTGACCCAACAAATGATGCTGCATGGCCTGGGGCAGGAGAGCAGGATCCCTGCCCGTTATTTTCCAGGCAATGAGCCTCGAAGAGTGGTTCTTTTCAGAGGGGTCGTCCATCCAGAAGGTTTCAGCAGCACCCATCAGGACAGAGGAAAACCATCATCTTGGGCGGCTTGACACCTTGGCGATGGTTCCAGCGGGCAGAGAGGAAAAGGATGAGGACTTTGGTCTCTCAGACTTGGGCCCGAGAATCAGGTGTCCTCCCCAGCATGGTGGCCATGTGGCAGGTGGTACCTAGGCCAGGATACAGGGCTAGGCTGCCTGCCCCAACCTGGCATGAGCTGGCAGGCTGGCCTGTCCTGCCTCTTCTGGCCCAAAGCTGTCATCTTCTGTGTTTTCAGGGCCTCGGAGGGTGCTAGGAAGGGCCAGGGGTGAGGAATAGTAGGCTCGTGTGGAGGTAGCCACATTGATGCTAAGGGAGCAGCCTCTAGGACCAATGTCCATTCTTCATAGCTAACGGGGACAACAGTGTCCCAATTTCTCGGACTGGCAGGGCTTATGTGCCTAGTAGCAGGGGTGTAAGAGCCATGCCGTTACTATTACTAATAATTGCAGGGGCTACGTGGTTCCCCAGCAGGGTATACTGTCCCCTTACTCTGCCCGGACCCCCATGGCTGATCTCTAATATAGACCAGAGGGACTCAGAGAAGTAAGTCCAGGTTTCTAGAGAGGACAAGAAAAACCCATAAAGAAGATGGAGGAAATATCTTTATGGAATGCCTACTGCGTCCTGGCACTGTGTTCAGCACGGTGTGGACATCACTTTGTTCCATCCTCACCAGGACCTTCTGTCAACATTCCAATTTACAAAGAGGTGGAATGAGCTCAGAGAGGTTGAGTAACTTCCCCAGGGTCACACAGCCAGAGAGTGGGGGCAGCTAGGATATATATTTTTTGTTTAAAAAATTCCTTTTTTATTTTTAGATTTTGGGTGAGAACGAGATTCCAAATCTATTCTTAAATGTTTGGGAAAATACACATAGCATAAAACTTACCATTTTAACCATTTTTAGTTCAGAGGCATTAAGTATATCATGGGGTATAGTTTTAAGCCTGGGTGGTTCTGAAACGTGTGAGCTTTTTATAGAGCAACAGAAGTTGGAGGAGGCAGAAAGAAGGAAAGAGAGAGAGAATATCAGGGGAGAGACACAGAAACTGAGGCTGAGAGAAAGAGAGAAGAAGAAAGAAAAAGAACGAATAAAAGTGGGAGAGAGAGGGGCACATAAGGAAAAGAGACAGGGATGAGACGGGAGAGGCAGGAGACAGAAGGGAAGAAGAGAGGGCTGGAAAAGCAGGAGAAAGAAAATGATCAACGAAGAGACGGCAAAAATAAGACAAAAATAAGACTAAGGCAGGCACTGGAGCCAGGGAGCCACCCTGAACCTGGGTTTGGCTGGGGCTGGCCAAAGCTGGCTGGCCGCGAGCGACCAGCAGTGGATGGCCTTCTTCCTGTCTTGAGCCCTGGGAAAGCCTTCCCGCCCCCAAGGGTTCCTACCTATATTGCAAACAGGGACCTGGGGACAGACAAGGCCCGCCCTCCCAACTTAGCCTGGGGTGACCACTGGGGCAAGCCAGGCTCTGGGAGATGTGAAGAGCCCAGGGCTCTGCCTCCTCCTTCCCCCGGGGGGGTGAGGGGCGCCCAGAAGGAAGGGGCCTTATGCTTCAGCTATTCTCTCTCTCTCAAGATTTGGGCTACACCCTCACACCACCTCTATGATTATTCACTTAATATTATTAACCTTTCTTAAAAAGCTTTTTTTAAAAACTAAAACAATTTCTATGGAGGAAACATTATGTCATTACTATGAATAGAAATAGTATCACTTCTCACAAACAGATCGGTGAAACTAATGATGGTCTAGAATCCTGGTTAGGCTCCGGCTCCTCTTTGTTAAATGGGGCATGCAGCAGGTGCTGGGGGGGGGGTGGTGGTGAAAGAACCCCCCTGCTCCCCAACTGGACTTGCTCCCTGATATGAGCAGGATGGAAAGAAAATGAGAAAGAGAACACGTGCTCAGCTCAGCAAGGGATTAGGTGCTGTATCATTGGGTCACCCAAAGTCAGGCTAGGACATGGCAGCCCTCCTTGGGGAAACACTGATCCAGAGTGAACCCCAGAGGGAAAACTGAGGCCCAGAGGGGCATCAAGGCTGTGTGAAGTCTCACGTGGAGCCTGGGGTGGAGTGAGGCCCAGGACCCGGCATCCTGAGCACCTCTGGGCCCGGGGTGTCCTGGGTGTCCTGGGGGTGACCAAGTGAGTGGGGTGGCTCACCGGTGGCCTCGTCCCTGTCCTCCTGTGTGACATGGTCATTCTGGCTGACCCATTCGCCATTGCACTTGAAGTAGATCTGTGTGGCGGGGAAGGCGCGGCAGCTCAGCTCGACCGGCTTGTTCTTCACGATGTAGGCATCCTGCGGCTCCTGGAGGAAGTGGGGCAGCGGCTCAGCTGGTGCCGATGGGAAGGAGTCAGGGAGCACCTCGCTGCCCGAATCACCGCCTGTGGAAGGAAGGAGGGCTCTGTGATGCCAAAGGCTGGCAGGCTGGGGTACCCCTTGATTCCCCCAGGAGTCCAAGAAGAGTGAGGGAGCGACCAGAGGAGACCTGCTGGAGACGCCCTCTATGACCTGAGCAAGGTCTGGCTCTCCCGGGCCTCAGTTTCCCCACCCCACCCTGCTTTTAAGAGACTGTGCTTTAACAACAATCCCAGATCTATAATGCTATGTGTGATTCTGTTTCTTTACAGATGGAGATTTCAGGGTGGCCTGGGGAGGTGAGGTGACCCATCAGGGCGAGGACACCCCTCCAGCCTTCCCTAATGTCCCCTGCACTAGCCCTACCCAGACTTCCTCCAGTTCACCACAGTACATGAAGGGCTGGAAATGAGGCTGAGGCTGGAACTCAAACCAGGCCAGTTCTGCCCTGAAGCCACAGCTGCCCTTTGCAGCCAGGCTGATGAAAGTGGGGAGAAGAGCCAAGGCCTGCAGTGGCGTGGAGTGGGGTGAGGTGGGGTGATGCACCACGCCTGGACTCCCTGGTGCAGCTTGGTGGGTCTCCTCTTCCAGGAAGCCCAAGGCAGGTGGCAGAATGGAGGGGTAACCTACCTTCCCAGCAGCCCCCACCCTGAGCCTCCCTCGTCTGGTCTGGGGCTCTGATCCACCCCTTAGCCTTCCCACCTCAGCATAATCCACACCCTCTGCCGAAAGGATGAGGAAACTTTAGAAGCTGGGAACACAGTGAGGCTGTCAATCTCCTCTCCGAAAGGGGCCAAAAGGAAACTCTGGCCACCAGCCTCCCTGGAAAGAACAGCACCTCAGGAGGTGAGACAAACAGGAAGGGAGAGCAGCCAGCCACCGCCGGCACCAGGAGGGGGAGAAGCCAGGCTGGGCCAGGCTACTGGTTCACAATCCACTTAGGAAAATTGACTTTCCAATGCCCTGTCACTGTCCCAGAGCTCCAGAACCTCAAGTGGGGCTGGATTCCCGGAAGCCAGAGTAGTCCCTGGGATCATGTACTTGTCCCCCAGAGCGTAAGGAACAAAATATGTCTGACATGCCCAAGCCATGTTGTCTCCCTGTGCACCAGCAGTGACGGCTAAGATTGGGGGAGCTTCAGGACCTCTGAGAAAATACATGGCTGGTCACTGGCTCCAGGGTCTGGATGGGGTGTGTGTATGTTGTTGGAGGATGTGAGAGCGAAAGAATGAGAGAGACAGACAGACAGACAGACAGACAGATAGACACCTGGGGGAGAGAAGGAGAAGCCAGCAGGAAAGGATGTGACTTCAGCTCCATCCAGCATGCTCTGTGTAACCCAAGGAAGGCCCCTTAACTATGACTTCATTACTTTGTCTCTAAAGAGGGCAGGATCACATGAGATAAACGTGCGTGAGTGCCTAGGAGAGGTCAGGCACATAGTAGGTACAAGTTACTATATTAATATAGCAAGTAATGCTCACCTTACATTAGGTGCCACGTTTTCAGCACTTTACATAGTTAACAAACCTAATTCTTGCAACAACCTCCTAAGGTTATATTAATCCCAGTTTATACATGGAGACACTGAGGCCAGAGAGATTAAGCAACTTGCCCAAGACCAAGAGGCAGAACCAAGGTTTGAACCCAAGATACAGACTGTAGCATTTGGGATGTTGCCCAGGACTCTACACTGCCTATCAGTGGAGTAGCTCCATACACTGTGGGAGTCCCCACACCTGAGAATCGTAGTAGATCCTGGTCAGGAAATTACAATCATGGGGGCTCTCTCATCAAAGGTCCAGTAAAGCTAGGACCCTCTTTCCTATTTCAAAGCTGAGGAAACTGTAGATCATCCAAATGGGGCAAGTGATCAGCTGGTTAGTGGGGAGCTAAACTGGGAATAGTACTGAAAATTCCTAAGGCCAGGCCATGGTTCCCCGCTATCCAGTTCCCTCTGCCAGGCAGGAAGATACCTTTTCTGTAGGTAAACTGGCAGCCTCTAAGGTCTGGGAGCTTGGGCAGTTGGTGGCGAGATGACGCAGTGCCCAGGGAGTTGGACATTGGTCTCCCAGTGGCCTGACAGCTAGTCACTGTGGCCTTTCTGCCAGCTTGGACAGCTCTAGGGAGAGCAGGGTAGAGCCAAAAGGACATGTCGGCAGCAGAGAATCTGCCAAGTTCCAGGTCCACATCCCACCACCAGCGTCCTGTTTCAGTCTCAGGCCTGACAGGTGTAAAGCAGGGCTCGGGCTTCAGACTCAGACACCCCTGGGTTTGAACCAGCCCTTACCGGCTTCAGGTACCTCATCTGTGAAATGGGGGAGGGGCACTGGACCTCCTTTCAGGGGTGGCAGCCATGAGAGGTGTGTGGGAGCCCCTGGGTGCAGCTGTAAGCTGGTCCTACCTTCTAACCACGTGCCCCCTGGCCCCCAGGTGATGGCTGCCCTGGCTCTCCACGGTACGTCGGGCTGTATTTATGACTTTGTTTTATAACCCTAATGCAGCTCATTTATAAAGCATGCAGAGACGCGACTGAGGAAAGTAAACATTAGACATCCATTAGTGCTGCAGGCCCCGCCCTCTCAGCCTGGCACAAACGTTCTGTTCTGGCCTTGGCAGGAATATTGCTGGACATCCTCATGAGTGCCTCTTTGTCGTGGCAGCACTGGGTGGCTCTTGATGTAGCTAATGCCCCCTTGCCAACATCTCCACTGCCCCAGGAGTCCTGAAGGCAGATGCTGCCAGGAGACAAGGAAGAAGAACCAAGGGCTGATCTAAGAGTCCTTCCCAGAGGGACCACTGGCAGACTGCAGGCTGGCTGGCGTGTAGTAGATGCTCGGTGAATGCAAATTAAATAAAGGAAGGTTGGGGGCTGCTGCCAGGGCCTGAGTAGCAACCAAGTTGGGACCCCGCCCTAACCACCGGGCACTTCCCCTCCTCCTTGGCCCTGGCTTGGACCTCGTGCCTGAGGGAGGACCCACAGGTGTCCTAGATGAGGGCCATCTGAGCCTGTCATTTGGGGGCCAGCTGGGAGGAAGAAGAAAAATGGAGTCTCGAGTTTCCTGGATGCTTACTCTGCCAGATGCTTTCAGAAAGCATTTCACATTAATGCACTGAGCCCACAAAAACCTTAGACAGAGGTTCCCAAACTTTTGGTCTTTAGCATCAGTAATTTTGACCTGGGTAATTTTTCTTGGTAATTTTTATCCCAAGGCCAAAAGAAACTCCTAGTGGTTCTGTTTAAGTAGTTAAATCCAAACAGCGTGTGTGTGTGTGTGTGTGTGTGTGTGTGTGTGTGTGTGTGTGTGTGTGTGTGTGTGTCCTAACACCTTAGTAGCCATTTGAAAAAAATAATACACATAAATTGAAGGAAAAAATATTTGTATTCAATTCTCAAACAGCCACAAGGACATACTAATGGGGATATGTGCACCCATTGGGCACTAGATAAGGTCTCAAATCTTGTTATCAAAGTGGACACTGTCACCCTCATTATTTGTCTCGGGGTACTCCCGAATGCCCAGCTTTGCAAAGATATGATGCCATCTAAGGGAAAGAAATGTGGTGTAATGTTGAAGTTGTAAGCTATCTTGAGCTAGTAGTTGTCCCAGTGTCTGGCAGCTGTCCAGATTGCTGTGTTTCCTTGAAGGTTAAAAATATCTCACAGCATCCCTGTGAATTTGCTGCAGCACCCTGGGGTGCCTCAGCACACATTCTGGAAACCATGGCTCAGTGTGTTAGGTACTGTTATAATCCCCATACTATAGAGAAAGAAACTGAGACTAAGACAGTTTAAGTGAATGGCACAAGGCTATAAAGCTAGTAAACAGCAGAGCTGGGGAGCAAATTTAGGCAGTCTAATACCCGAATCTAACTTCTGAACCGGGAACAGGCATTTTTATGTACACTATCTGCCAGGTGCTTCAAATATTTCAGCTAATTTACTTCTCACATCCCCAAGGTGGGGACTATCTCCCCATTTCACAGATGAAGGCATGAGGCATCAAGGGATTCGCCTGTGGTCTCCTGGTCAGTGGGAGGAAGCCAGGCTTGGAGCCGTCCCTTTGTCACTTGTCTCCCTGGCTTCACTATAGCTCTCCTGATGCTTCTTCTTCACAGAAGCAATAAAACACCTAAGAGCTATCCTGGGAGGAGACTTTGCCTCCGCCAGGCCAGATCTGGATTTCCTGCTGGCGGGAAAAGGTCCCACATAAAGTATGTTTTCTTAATAGCAGAACTCTTTTGGACCTATGATTCCCAAATTGCAACCTGCCTTTAAAGCGACAAACATGAGTGGCCCAGCTATCGCAAGATGAAGGTACAGGAGAGGACATATCTGTGCATAGACATAACCACAGACAGTCAACACACAGAAAAAGAACCACCGAAGTCAGGAGACCTGAGTTTGCACCCCAACTGGCATTGCTATGTGGCCTTCCTCTCGGGTCTCAGAGCCACCATTTGTAAAATCAGGAAGTCGGTTGAGTAAATCTCTTAAGCCCTAATCTGGTTCTAACACTTTGAGATTCGAAGATGCCTTATGGGGAACCTGTTAATGTATGACAGTGTCCTACTGAGTAACTTTTTTCTTCAGGAAATTAATTTGCTAATGTGGGGTCACCTTTCTTGTCATTGCTATTCATGGCTCAAAGGCCCAGCATACTCTGTGGTCCTAAGGCACACTGTTGGGGAGTCCCTGGTAGGGAGGAGGAGGAGGAATTATGTGATGCTAGGCTCTCCCAAACATGCCCCAGCCCATCCAACTCAGGCCTCAGATCAAAATGATGACTAGCATCTCTGGATGGGACCTCTTGCAAGCACCATGCAAGCCCTTGCTTCAAAGTCACCTATATCTGCCTATGTGAAGTCTCTTGTCAGCTAGTCTCCCTTAGAGGCACAGATTCACAGGGACAGAGGTTACTTCAAGGACCAACTTGAAGTCACAATATCCCCCATTAACTCCTTATCCTACCTTGACTCACATACCTCCAGGGACAGGAGCACACTTCTGCCTTTCTCAGACAGGTTCACCTTTGCCTCCTTACTTTCAGCTGGAATTTGCTGTCTGAAGTTGCAGCCATTGCTATAATTCTAAACTCTGAGGTGACGCAAGACAGTACACTTCCTCCTCCCCTTGACAGCCTCCCAGCTTCTGGAGGCTGCCGCCTGCCCTCCTTGGCCTTCTCATATTTCTTTAGAGTATTCACAAGACAAAACTTTGCATCCTCTCACCACCAACCTGGCTTCCTCATGGACAAGTTCAATTTTGCTCGCAACCTACTTAAAATATGGGAGGGGAGGTAAATAGGGTGGAGTCTGGCGGGCACCTTCCTGCTTCTGGCAGCTCGAAGGCTCCTTAGCAGTTCTGGCAGCTAGCTGCTCTTGGAGGGCACGGAGCACATCACACCCTTCTTTGTGTCCCCACCGTGTCCAGGACAGGACACCAGTGCCCTGGGAGGGTAGTGGAGTCTTCAGGACAGAGCTGGGAGCCTGGGCCCAGTCTCTACCTGAAAGCAGGACCTGTGCCAGGCTACACGCTCCTGGCTGGGCCTGGGCAGTGCCCGACATGGAGACACAGGCTGCCACCCAGTAGGTAGGAGGCCCCAATGAGGAGGAAGTTGAAGCCGCAGGCTTGTTCAGGAGGTGCCAGAATCTAAGCCACTAGAAGCAGAACCAGGGGCCTTGAAGGTGAAGAAAGTGACTCCAGGACTAAGATAAAGAAACTGTATTTCCCAGAGCTACCCTTGAGAGGAAGGAGAGGCTAAAACTATAGCATTCAGACATTCCTGAACGGGATTGTCACCAGCTTCTAGGGAAAGCCAGAAGGGTTCTGCTTCCTTATGGTGACCCTGAGCCTGGGGCCCAGGCTGGAAGTACACGTAGTGGAATGGGCTGGCCTAAGAGCCAGCAGGCCTGGTTCAAATCCTCACTCTGCCACTGAGACCTTGGGAAGGTAATTTTACCTCTCAAGGCCTCAGTTTCTCCGTCCATAAAAGAGGATAATAAGTGCTCTGTCAGTTTTGAGGTGTTGTGAAGATCAGCTGAGAAAATAGATGTAAATGTGCTGTATTAACTGGGAGGTACCCATGCAGCCAGGGGAGGCACCAGGCAGGAAATCCTCTCGGGGTGCGCTGAGTGTGGATGCCCGAGCCCCAGCAGGTCAGAAGCACAGAAAGTCCATGCTCAGAGAGGCCTGGAGCCCTGCATTCTACCAGGTCAGGGAGGGGAAGTGACTAATGTAACATTATGTAGCAAATTAACAGCCAAGTTGGACCAGTGCCCAGTTTCTGATTTGGGGCTGAGGAAGGGAGACAGCACAGCTATGGCAGGGCTCTGGGTAAAGGCCCGAGCTCTGTCTTTCACATGCTTGGGGTGGTAACTCACTCCCGTCAATCTCAACTGGGTCCACCTCTGGTCAGCCCTATTGCCCAGGTCAGAGACCTTGGCATGAGACTGTAGTGGTTTGGTAGGGAGGGCCTTGACACTTGCCCTTGGTTTTTGTCCCAGGTAGGTGACAGGACCAGGCCTGGGACCCCCAAGCTCAGCACCACGGGATGGGCATCTACAGCTGAGCAGGGCCTTGTGTCTTCAGGGCGGGCTGGCATGAGGCAGTGCCCCCACTGAGGGGCAAAACTAGGAGGAGAGAAGGCGGGCAGGCGGAAGGTGAGGGCAAGAGAAATGCCCCACGCTGGGCACATTTATCATCAGCAATCACAGTCTTTCTCTAGCCCCTGGACACCGGCTAATTCTCGCCAGACTTGACCTCCCACTGCATGGAAAATCTCTTCCATTCACTGCGAGGCTGATGTGCTCAGTGGGGAGTGGGGAGAGCGAAGGGAGAGGAGCCCATTTATTATTATGTTTTAAAAACACACAAACCCCACATGGAAGGACCCCTCCATGGACACAAAGACCTTCTTCCATCTGGCCCTGGCTCCTGGCGGCTGTGGGGTTCAGGTTGGGGCCCCCCTCAGAGGCAGTTACAATGGCCGTTACTGATGACAAATGGGGGCTGGCAGGCTTTGGGGAGGCTGAGTTATTCCTAACAAAGGAGCCCCTTGCATGACCCTTTTCCCATACCCTCTGCAGACCTGCCCGTGCCCATGACATCACTTCCTGTGCAGGAAGTGGCCTCACTGAGATGACTAGCTGGGTCAGGAGCTTGCATCTTGGAGAGGGTGTCTGGCTGAATCTGAGAAATCTCTCCCCTGACAAGTGAAGGAGCTGACGGGAGGCTGGGCGGGGCCCCAAGATGGGCATGAAACCCTGGAATGAAGCCCAGGCCCCATTTAAAAGAGGCCACACCACTCACAAAGTAGGGAAGGGCACTTTGGTTACTGGTCATTGGTCTACCCTCAGGTGTCAGTGGTAACTTGAGAGGCTACAGTCCACATCCACCGGCCTGGACCCTCCAGACCCTTCTCCTGATCATTGGGCTCCCCTCAGCCTGGGCCTGGGTCACTCTAGGGCTAAGTTTTGGTGCCTCTTCAAGACCCTAGGTTCCAGGGTATCACTGTGCCCAGAGGCCCAGACCATAGGGGGCTGGCAATCTGCTTCACCTTCCTCTCCCAAACAGGGAGCTCAAAGCCCTCTCATCTGTCACACTCCAGATAATAACATGTGTCCAGCACACAATGTGATTATCATCATCAGTACAACAATCCTGTGAAGTAGGTGTTCCATTTCACAGATGAGGGAACTGAGGCTCAATGAAGTGAAAGACATGCTCAGGCTCATAGCTACTGAGGGGCAAAAGTAGGAGAGGAGAAGTGGGTAGGCGGGAGCTGAGAAACCCAAAACTCTTCCAGTTAAGCCACAAGACCTCCCTTGGCCCACAGTGCCCCTGAGGGACCAGCAGACAGCAGCTATTTTCTGCCCATTTTGCAGATGAGCAAATGGAGTCTCTCAGAGTTCACTAGCTTGCTGGAGGAGAAGAGGGTCTTAGCTTCCTAACTCCAGCACTTGGCTTTCCTTCCTCTGTGGGCTTGACAAGTCCTGGACTTGTTGGGGATGCCCCAGACAAACAGATCTATCTTAGCCTGGAAGGGGGCCCACTGCTAGCCTGGTATAGCCCCCAAGGTCACAAGCCATAACCATCTCCCCTAGAAGCACAGAGAGCCCCAACCAGGCTGGGACAGTGGCCCCTTTCTCAGGGCTGCCTCTGTCAATGCTCTAAGACAATGGCAGTGATGTGGGCCTGTGGGAGACCTGCTATTTTATTTGGCCATTTCTCTGCCATCCAGAGTTGGGATGAGGCAACTTTGAGTTGCACTTTCAGACTCCACCAAACCCCAGTTGCCTGGGTTCTACCTGGGGAGGCATCCTTTTCCCTCCCCTGCATCCAGCCCATGATGCTGATGGACTTCGGTGCTGCCAGGTAAACATTCAAGATGTGCCTCAAACCTCATGACCATCCATCATCACCTCCTACTGTCTCCAAGCTCATGTCTTCCTGCCCAGACCCCTCCTCACTGTACTCCCTACTTCCTCTCCTGCGCCCTCAGATTTACTCTCCTCATAGCAGCCGGGGCAATCTTGCAAAATACACATAAATCGCCCCCGCTGCTTACACCCTCCAATGGCTTCCATTTATACCCGGAATGAAGTCCTAAGTCCCACCAAACCCTTAGACTTCAGATGTTCATCCATCATTCACTGTGCTCCAAGCCACCTAGATATGTTTCCTTACCCCTGAACGTGAACATGACTTCTTAGTCCCATCTCAGGGCCTTTGTTGTTCTCTCCTTTTGGAATGCATCTCCCTACCCCCATCTCCTTATATTCTTTGGCTAACTCTCTGTCATTGAGATATCAGCTCAAGTGCCACCTGCCATCTCCCCAGCGAGGCCTTTCCTGACCACCAAATACAAATTCATTATCCTCTATTTTCCCTGATGCTATCTCTGCATTATTTTTTTGTTTGTTTTGTTTTGTTTGTTTTTGTTTTTGACAGTGCTCATCTCTCTCTGGAATTACTTTCTTCCTATATTTGATTGTTCGTTGTCTGTGTCTGGACAGGTCTGCTCTCTGGAAGGCAAGTTCCTTTAGGGCCTGTTAATAACCGGGTGCTTGTTTTTCTGGGTATGCTGGGGGCACAGGACTTTCTCCAGCTGTACTGCTCGACCTCCTCAGAAATATCTGGGGTGGAAAGTGGGGGTAGGAAAGAGCAGACAGGGGCGATGGGCACAGGCAGGGCTGACCTGGGCCATGGGAGCCAGTCCCTTTGGAACCCCCATCCTGTAGGATGGAAACTCAGAGACCATGTAATCACCATCCTCTAGGATGAAGACCAGAGAGAGTGTGGCCTGGCCTCAGATCACACAGCAACTGAGCAGCAGAACCAGTAAGAGAAACTGGGTACTAGACTCTTGGGGGAGGTCGGGGGAATTTATTTTTAAAATCTACCTCTTCCTTCTAATGAAAAAACTTTTTTTTTTTCTTAAATAAGGATGAAACTAGAAATCACCCATTTCCATCCCCAGTTTATCAGAATTAGCACTTGACATTGGTCCTTCCTGCCTTTTTTTAGATGCACACGTATTTTGTGACTTAAAGGGGCTTTGCTACATACACTTGTGCGTCCTATGTTTTCCTTCCAAGGCTGTTAACTGAGGACTTTTAAACCACAAACAAAAATGCACCAGGCATCACTCTCTCTCTCTCTTAGCACAGCCACACACGTCAGACGGGCGCAGGCCAGCTGGGGCGACACTCCTGGTATGGCATTTGGGTTGCTGGAAGAGCTACAGGATGCAGAGCTCATTCAGGGAGCCACTGGACAACGATATCAGGTTGGCTTTGCACGTTTGGGTGTTGGGCAGAAAGATGTCCAGTGTCCTGTCCCTGTCTCCTGGAAAAGTCAAAATGTACATGGCTGGATATACCCTCTGGCCCAGGGACTGCCTGATAGGGCAGTGGGTTAAATTTCTGCTGCCCTTCTAAATGAGGTGTCCCCATGCCGCCCTGGAAAGTCCAGGGTCAGGCCTGTTCTTAGTGTCTTGAGGCACAAATTTCCCCCACCTTCCCACCATCGTGCTCTAGGGCCGAAGAGCCCCTCCTTGCACAGGAGAGACAACTGCCAACACATTACAAAGTGGAAAAACTATGATCCTTGCCTGCTGCCATCAGCACCGTCACCACACCTTGCCGGACCTTGCCCCAGTGCTGGTTGTGGGCCACTTGGCAGGTACCAGGAGGCACCTCAAACCCTGGGCAATGGGGCATTTAGACCTGAATCTAACCCTTCACTTCCAGAGGGAGACCCCGAGGCCAGAGAGGAGCAATGATTTGTCCAGCGTCAAACAGCCGGTCGGTGGCTGCAGCACCCCTCGTATCTTGGTATCACAGTAGCATAAAGAGAATCACAGCAAGAGAGAGGAGAAGGGTGCCCAGACTGGCCTTTGTCAATGTGTGAAATGAGGCATAAGACAAATGGGGAGAGATAAGCAGAGAGGTAGAGATGGAGTCATGGCGAGAGGGACAGAGAAAGAGAAACCTGAGAGCACCCAGCGGTGGGAGGCGAGTGGTCTGTGTGGGGGCTTCTCCTTGTAGGTTCTAAGCCCGAAATCCACTTGGGTTCCTGCTCTGCCCCTGAGGCAAGGGAAGAAGGTGGCCATCTATCTCTGGCCTTCATCTACACTCCTACTCTGCCTTTCCCACAAACGCCAGGACTCGGACCACAGAAGGCAGACTCGGGCTCCCAGGAATACTTTGGGGACAAGCGGTGGGGAGTAACTGGTCTCAGGTCACATAGCAGGATGGAAGCAAAGCTAGGAGTGAAATGGGGGCATCCTGGTACTCAGCCCGATGCGCTTCCCTTGTCTCTCTCGGGTTTCAACAGTGGGAAAGACCCTGGCCCTGAGTTTGGATGAGCAGTTGAGTTGTTGGCAGTGGAGATGGGGGAAGACAGTGCCACTGGCCGAGGGGAAGGCACAAATGGCTGCTCAGGTGTACCTTGAGGGAGGTAGGGTCGTGGGCAGGGACTCGCCCTCATTCTTTCACCAAGCATTTCCTAAGTGCATCCCCTGGATCATGCCTATGGTTGGGCCTTTGCTCACAGCAAAGATTTAAAGATATGAATCCAGACATCTCGACCCTGACTTGTGCTCAGTGTGCCTCCAGCCTAGCCCCGCAGTCATGTGATGGTCCCTCTGTCTGCTGACCCACTATCAGGGCAGGAATAAATCTGCAGCTTTGTCTTTAGTGCTCTCCTCAGTCAAGGAGCCAGCCTACTTCCTCCAGGAAGCAGGCTTTGACTACATCCACCTTGACTCCTATAGGGCTGTCTCATTCTCTAGGCGCCTA
Source organism: Pteropus alecto (assembly GCF_000325575.1). Taxonomy (NCBI): domain Eukaryota; kingdom Metazoa; phylum Chordata; class Mammalia; order Chiroptera; family Pteropodidae; genus Pteropus; species Pteropus alecto. The sequence goes on from NW_006438113.1 coordinate 12,792,651, forward strand.
TAATCCCTCGTATTTCTTGGGCTGAAACACATTGGTGCCCTTGTTGGCTCTTGAAGTGAACTTGGGTGAACCACTTCCCTCTGGATCTCAATCTTCCCTTCTGAGAAATGGGGTCGCTTTTACTTGCTTCACCTCCAAGATTGTTGGGAACACTAAAGTCAGAAGTGTGAAACTATTTTGTCAGATAGGCAGCCCTATGCACTTGATAATTTCGATTATTGCTTTTCGCAGTAAGAAATGGTGGGTGTGCCTTCCTGGGGCTGCCAGGGGCATTGGCTGACATCCTAACCACCAGCCTCAGGGCTTTCCTCTGGGTTCAAGGTGCTGGCCAGGTAGCCCACTCCCCATTTCCACCCAGTTCCAGCCTCCCAGACACTGCCCCAGCCCACTCCATGATGACACGAAGCTGCAAAAGGCTGATGCAAGCTGGAAGGAGGGAATGAAACAGACTGGAGTGGGGCGGATGGAGCTCCACCTCCAGCCCCCGGGGGATGATGGCCCTGCCCTTGCCAGCTTGTTTGCACCTGCTGATGTAACTGCTGGGCCTCCTTGGCTCAGGGCTCAGCCCACTCACCCCAGCCTCCGAGCTAGAGCCAGAGGAAAGGCGGAAAGGTGCTGAGGGCAGGAGGGCAGGCACCATGAGAGGGATCTTTCCAGAGGGGGGTGGCTGGGCCCCAGCAGAGAGGAGGAAAGAGCCTGAGGAGGGGCAGGCAGATGAACACGCACCCTGGAGTAAGCAGGACCTGGGTCAACGCCAGTGCTGCCACCGTATTACTTCCGGGGAGCTATCCCTCATCACTGAGCCTGGTACATGATGGGCACGCAATTTGTCACTCGCTCCATAGATTTCTCGAGGGGAACAGGAAGACTAAGAGGGGAAAAGAGAAAGGATGGAAGCATGGCTCCATGGAAGAAAAACACCAGAATAGTCCTGGGCCGGCCACCAGGTCACTGGGTGACTCCAGGCCAGCTGCCTCGCCTCCTGGGGCCTTGGCCTGTTTATCTATAAGATGGGCACAACATCACCGTGCCCACCCCACAGAGACAGTCGGGCCCATAGGTGTGAAAGTGCAACATGAGACCGAAGCATATGGATGTTCTGGGAAACCTGAGGACAGCTGAGGGGAATGCTCACCAGGAATCTGGGGCTCCAGAGGCTAGGGAGGGGTGTGGGGCCTGTAAGCTGTGTCCTCTGCCTGGCCTGGCCCCAGAAGACTCCCATTGGGGAAGAAGACATGGAAGGCATGGAATGCTCCCCAGAGGCCTCCAAAGAGCCATCAAAAACGTGCAGGTGGTAGAGATAAGAGCCAGGACATACTCCTGGAAACTGCAAGGCCACCCGCATGCAGCTGAGGGCCCCCGAGCCTATGAGCTCAGCATTTGGGGATCACCCTGTCTCCAGACTATAATTCTCAAGGCTGGTTTTCCTGGAGACAACTTTGCTCTTTCTCTAAGAAAGGGGAAGAGAAAAGTACCTCATCTACTTCATGTGTCTCTTCGGTTGACCTTGAAGGCTCCTGAAAGCCAGGGAACTAGTCAGGTGGGAAAGAGACGTCCGTCTCAGTCATCTTGACCCCTCGGCCCAGGGGGAGTGGGGCTACCTTTTCTAACTGGGCTCTCGGTTCTTCTGGGTTGCTCTCGATGGGGAGCTGCAGTCTAGCTGGGACACATGGGCTTCCCGGGCCACAGAGATCCACCTTTCCCTTCAATATGGACTTACATCCCAAGAGGTCATGTGGGGAACCAGCACAGCTGCAGGCTAACCCAGGCCTGGGCACTGCGCAGAGCACTTGGCATACATCATCTAATCGCATCCTCCCCACAGCTTTCAAAGCAGGCACTCTCATTCTGATCCCATTTGCAGGTTAAGAAACTTGTTCAAGGTCACAGAACAGAGTTGTCAGTGCTCGAATCTGTGTCTCCCTGACTCTGAGCCCATGCCCATTAACCTCTATGCCAGTGGTTTGTGATTCTCAAACTATAGTGTGTACGCAGAGCGCCTGGAGGCTGGTAAGGCCCAGCATGCGGTGGTTCCCTCCCCTACCTCCAGGTTCCTGCTCTGCAGGCCTGGGCGGGCCTGAGAACGTGCATTTCTACAAGTTCCCAGGTGCTGTAGCTGCTCTACACTCTTTTGCCTCCCAATAAAAACACACAATAGCACCCATAACAGAGCTTAACCCAGGTCAGCTTCCTTTCCCTGAGCACTTCTATGATTCAGCTGGAGACTCTTCAAAAAGAAATAAAGGAATTACACAGCAGCATAGTGCTGGCTACCTTAGCCTGAATCAGGCCCCAGTGTGAGGTAATAAGGGTACCGACAGCCATCACCTGCAGCTGTGTTCTTGCAAATTAGCCTCACTGGGTCTCAGTTTCTTATCTGCAAAATGGGAGTAATAGTATTTCTAGGAAGGATTAAATATATTATACACACGAACTGCTTAGAGCACTGCCTGGCACATCAAAAGGGCTTATTGAGTATAAGCTGCATTACTGTTGTTGTTATTATTACCACTGTTAACATCTACAACATCTTCGTTACCTTTCCAACAATCCTGGGAGGTTGGTATCAATACCTACCTCCACTGATTACCAGGGAGATAAGTAACTTGCCCAAAGTCACTAAGCGGCAGAGGAAGGATGTTAAGCCAGGTTTGAGACCCCCATGGTAGGAACCGTCCACTATGAGCAGAGAGATGCCCGCTCTGGCCATTTCCTCCAGAAAGGATGGAGAGTTATTTTCCCACTTATGTTTCCTGCACTTCCTTCTAGACCCGCAAGCTTATCCTAGAGTGCAATCAGTGTCACTGGTAAAGGGAGACTGTCTCCAACAGGGAACCAGACTCCCACACTCGCTGACCTTGGGCAGCCAGACCCCCTTCCCTCCCTGTCTGTCTGTCCCCTGGCCCGCTCCTCCTACTGGGCACCCTGGAAGCTTGAGGGCTGGCTTGGTCTAGCCCTGGGGAGAGGAGGTCACTTGCTTCTCTTGAGACCCTCCTGCCTCCACATCCCCTGGGATCTCAAGTTCAAAACAATAGAGGCTTCAGGTTCGCCTTTGATGTAAAGGTTTAGTAGGTGGCTAATTTTAGCTGAGAAATACTCGGCATTTTCCCAGCCACCATCACTGCCATACTCTGAGCTGGACAAATGGCCTTGGTTTTCCTCCCCAATTGTTCTCAGCTGGGGGGCTGGGCGCTGACTCCAGCTCAGGACAATTCCCTTTGTGTCTGCTTCCGGGTGGCTCTTAATAACTCAGAGAAGGGGACGGGACAGGCTGGAGCTCTTAGTCCCAGCTCTCTGGCCCCACCCCTGCCCTGGCTGCCTGGTCCCTAACTTCAGAGTTAAGCATCCCCAAATGTGGCATTTAAATAGGACTTGCTGGTCACAGTCTTGAAAAATCCTCACTGGTGGGGGCAGAGATGGAGGGCTCGTGCCCTGAAGGGGCCTCGGAAGCCAAAGCCCAGCAAGGATATGCCTGGCCTAAGGTCACAGTACTCTGGCAGAGCTGGGCCTGGACTGCGAGTCTAGAGGCTCCTGGTTCAGTGCTCTTTGCACCATGTGCAAGAGAAATCCGATTGCTGTCTACACTCCCACACAGTGTGGGGATACCTCGGAGGGCAAGATCCCAGACTGCACGCCTCCCTTTCTCTTGGCTTCCGGTGGATACACCTGGACTTCCGTCCTACCACTTTCCTCTCCTCGCCTGGCTGTATCCCTCTGTCTTCGGGTCTCATTAAAGTTACCTCCTCAGAGAGCCTGGCCCCTCCCAACTACACCTAGGTCATGGCTCTTCCTCTGGTATTTTTTTCCCTCATGGCCCTTGTCACCTTTTTTAGTTATAGACTCATTTGTATATTTCCTTATTTAATGCCTGGGTCCCCACCAGATTCTGGGGTGCCAGGAGGCCGATGCATGGTGACAGTTACAGCATATAACTATCTGTGAGGGCTCTGGAGCAGAATCCTAGAGCTTTTGCTGTGCCAAGTGAGGCTGGAGGGGTGGGGAGGGAGGCGGGTCCCAGGGGATTGACTGGGGCCACTGGAGCGATCGAGGATTGGGACAGTGGCTATTTGCAGTGTGCGTGTATTCAGATATTTCAGCAGCACGGTGGCCTTCCTGGAACTTTCTGCCTGAACACCCATCCCTGGCTGGATGGCACATGTGTGCCCAACTGCTGACCCCAGCGCCAGCTTGGCATACAGTAGATACTTAATAAATGCTTCTTGAATGAATGGATGAACATCCTGGGCTCCTCTGGGTCCTCTTCTCCCTGAAGAAGAGGCCTCGATTTGATCTATGCCACCCTTTCCACGGATGGCTCTGGAAGCAAGAGAAATGAGGAGACTTAGGGAAGGTACTCATAGCCCCAGGCAGCCCCACCCCCAGAGGGCTTAGTGGCCTATCACCCCCTAGCTTTGCCTGGCCCCCCACCGCTATAGCCAGGAACCAGCATGCTATAATTAGAGTCCTCCTTCCAGGCTCCCGTAATGAGGGGTGTTGGGTGCCAGCCATAATTACAGCCTGGTTAAAATGAACAGGAGCCGCCTCCAAGCCAAATTACAAAGTCTGCAGTCGGACTCCCTCCTGCCCCATTCCCTTTTTATGGGGCTGGTCAGAGGGAGGGACTGGAGAGTTTACAGAGAAGCCAGCTCAGCCTGGGCTGTGGTCTTGGGAGAGTGGAAAGCTCAGAGTCTAGGCCTGTGTTGCTTTGAAACTATCCTCGCACCACCCGCTGCTCCACCCTCATCAAAGTTCCCATCCAAAGCCAAGGTCAAGAATGGGCAAAGAAACCAACTGAGGCTGCTCTT
>NW_006438113.1:12797702-12802059 GCF_000325575.1 Pteropus alecto
TCCGATCCTTCTCAGAACCCCATCTAGAGCTGAGCACTCTGTGCCGGGTCCATGCTCATGGGCTCTGTGCAGTTGTATTTCATGGGTACAGGCACCATTACCCCTGTCGTAATAACCAAGGTTCGGTGCTTAACTAACTTGCCCCACATCACCTAGTCAGTAAGAGGCAGACCCAGGGCCTGAGCCAGGCCCATACAGGGAGAAGATTCCGGAGCACAGGTACATACACTCCATTTTGAGCCCCTCACTGCACCGGGCACAGGGTTGAGCATAAGGAAGTATTGAGTGAATCTGGAGAATGATGTGTTTTGCAAGTCAAGGCCTAAGAGATACAGCTGAGTCTTTCTCTCCCTTTTAGGAATGGAAACATGTGATTCTGATTTCCAATGGCATGTCACCATCCAGAAGCAGAGCCAGGGTGTAGAGGGCCTTGTTGACCTCATAATCTCAGGATCTCGGAGTACAAGGAATATAGAGAAAATCTAGTTCAGGAGCAAATACACAGCAGTCTGGCCTGTCCCAAAGCTGTGGCAGAGATAACTAATCAGTCAATTGTGACATGCCTGGACAAGGCCTCAGACTCCTTCTCAGCGCAGGACTACACTCAACCATACCAATCGAGCAATGAAAAGAAGTTTCCACCATTCCTGATCTCATTAGTCCCCGCTATGTCTGGTTAACCCAAGGGCAAAATGGGGCTGAGAGTTGGGGTGACTTGCCTCAGTAACGGAGTGGCTCTTACTCCCTAATGACCAGCCTCCCTGGATGCCACTGTCACTCCCACTGCACCCTCGGCACAGCCCTGTGAACTCTGGGCCTCCCGTGTGGGAGAACACACAGTCCTCCTACCCCCTGGGCCCCAAAGTACTGACCCAGCCGGCTGGTCTGCTGCCCTGACCAGAAGGTGGCTTTCGTAAGGGACTGTGGGGGAACAGGCTTGCTCACAGGTGGAGGTGTCCTGGTGCAATAGTGGCAGCCTCTCTGAATGCCCTGAGCTGCCCGCACACCCCTTCCTGGGCCTCTCGGCAGAGCCCTCCTCCTACCCGAAAAGCTGGCTCCAGCCACCCACTGCCCACTCACCACAACTGGCCCATGGTGACTCAGTTTTCTTGTTACCCAACCCCCACTTCTGCCCCTGGCATCCCCCGCTCTGACAAGCCTCTTCATAGAGCCTTTGATCCGGGCACTCCAGGCTTTTGAACAAAGACCCCCTGCTGCCTTCAGCAAGGGGAGTGGAAGAGTCGGGTCTCGGTGACCATGACAGGATAGGCACAACCCAAGGTCCTCACTTTCATGCGATCCCCCAGCCTCACCCAAAGGTCCTGAGCCCAGAGGGCCTCCAGAGAAGGCACAAAAGCTACCGAGATTTCTGGGAGGTGCCTGCCTTACTTGGCAGTGCCGGTCCTGGACCTGAGGGCATTTTCAAAGGACACTTTAATTAGGGAACAGGGCGGCCAGCCAGTGGGATTATAGGCCACACCCAGTGCCATCAGAGGCCTCTAAACTCCCAGGCTCAGCTTGCCTCTTGAGCCTGCACCTACTGCCACCTCCTCCCTGGGGTTATGGGGGCGGGGCGGTACCCGAGCACCCCTGCTTACTGCTCCCATGGTGGGGCCCCTGGAAAGGAATGCTGGATGTCTTAGGTGTAGTTTCTTGAGCTGAGTCGTGGATCTCAGGCAACTGCTGGAGACAGTTGGCAAAAGTGGAGAAATCACTCTCTGAGCAAGAGGCTGGGAGCAGTGACCACTCCTAGGCTGGGCCACTGCAGGGCGTGGGCACCGGAGCCTCCATCCCTGACCCTGTGCGCTCCCCACTCTCTCCACCAGAAGGGACAATGGCCAAGGTTTGTCTCCTAGAGGCTCTGGCTCAAATTCAACTGTGCTGTGCGTCCCCCAGCAGTATACTCCCACATCCAAGACGGGCAGACTTGGAGCTGCCCAGGCTCACTGCCCTTAAACGTCAGGAGAGGGGCAGAGGGCCCGGGCCCACTGATCTGTCTGAGCTTGGCTGTGGCTGTGACACTGGTCCCCAGATCCTCTCTGCATCCTAATTTCCTCCTCTTTAAAAATGAGGAGATCCATGTGACTCTCCCAGACTCGTTTAGTTAAACAGAGTGTAGTAATCAGCATAGGGTTTGATTGAGGCACTCAGAAATCTTGATTTGCGTTCAAGTCCTGCCCATATACTAACTAGCTGTATAACCCCGGGCAAGCCATTTCACCTCTCTGAGCCTCAGTTTCTTAATCTTCAAATGAGGTGAATAGTACTTTCTTCTTATAGATGTGAAAGGGCTTTTATAACATGTAAAGAGCCGTCCAAGTCTAAGTCAAACCCAGGGAGAGCACAGAGCCAGGGCTCTGCCCTGCAACAAGCTCGGGTGGTTTCCTCGCTCCTTTTGGTTGTCAAGCTCCAGATGGCTGCTGGGCCCCCAGCCAGGGAAAACACCTTGCAAACCCACGTGGCACCTCCGTGCAGCACCTGGCATGAGGAGGCGGGAGCTCACCACCCAGTGGGGAATGCCTTCTAACCAGGGGCTGTAGGGGATCGGGAAGCCTGGGAAGGCAGCTCTGGTTCTGCCCATTTCACAGACAGGACACTGAGGCACTAGTCACCTGTGTGACTGGTCTGGCTGGGCTTGGAGGGAGCAAGGGTCCAAGAGAGGCACCAGGGATCCTCAGACCCCTGACCCGAGACCAGCGCCTCCTCTTCACTTAGGTTTCTCTCAGCCCAAACTTCCTGATTCACTGTCTCTTTGGTAGGCAGATAGAATGGTCCCATTTAACAGACGAGCAGACAGGCTCAGGAGGGGTGAGTGGTAGGCCCGGCTTACACACGCAGCTGGTGGCAGAGCTAGGGTTTGAGCGCAGAGCTCTTCTCCCTCCACCGTGAAGCCAGGCATGTGGTGAGAGAACACCAGCAGAGAGAAGCCAGCTGAGATGTGGGGGTGCTATGGACTCTTCTCCCATTTGCCCTTCAGTGTCTCACAAAGAACGAGGGAACATATGCTGCTTAATAGAGGGGATCTTCAGGGGTGTGGCTCTCCAGGGTCCCCCCTTAACCCGCCCTTCCAGGATGGTCTATACTGGCTGCTGAATCCCCTTCTCCTCCTGCTATTTGGACTATCTCAATTATCCTCCTTAGTAAACTTCGTTGATCTCGGTGCCCACTCTCCTCCCTGGACCCCAACTGCCTCCCCCACGACTCCATATTCTCGGCTTTGCCTCACACTCTCGGGCCTTCTTTGTGGTCTTCCTCTCCATCACGGTAGGCGGCGCCGGGCCTAGGGTGTTCTTGTGACATCCCAGGGAGGCAGGAGACTTGGTCTCTTGTCTTAGCTCAGTAACCGACATGCTGTGTGACCTTGGACAAGTTCCTGACCCTCTCTGGGCCCCTGCTTGCCCATCTGTCATTGAGGGGTTGAGTGAGAAGCTCTGATGTTCTATGAATATCAAAACCCACAGGAAATGTACAGGCTAGTAGGCTGGTAGGCGTGGACTCCTTGGACTCCTGGCTCACCCCTTCGCTCCCTACTGGGGCCCCAGAAAAGCTGGTCCAGGGACTGGGCTGCTAGGCAGTGCCACCCTCTGTACCCCCGAGTCCCTGCTTGGGTTCCATCTGTTTTCTCAGAGCCATCAATATACCTCTGTCTCTGGCCTCTGCCCGAGTTCCCTCTACTCCCTAACCCATTTTCACCCCAAAGCAGTGGTGGATGCCTCTGTCACTGGAGCCAGCTACTGGCAGAATTATTTCCCTCTGTGCTGGGCTTCCATTAGTCAGTATGTACACCGGGCCCAGAAGGGGTGCTGGGGGATGAGGTGGCCATAAATCACTGTGGCTCTCTCTCCCAGCCTGGCTGCTGACAGTCTGGGAACTCTGCTGGCTCAGCTGTCTCCCTTCTTGGAAGAGCTGGGACCAGGGCTGGAGTGTCTGTGTAAAGGGCAGTGGCACAAACAGTGTGGCAGGCACACGGCCACTAACCCCATCACCTCTGTGGTATGACAGTGTTACAGTAACACTCCAGCTCTCTATGCAGCGTCACCTTGCAATCGCTCAGGAGGTAATGGTAGGGAACTTGGCAAGTCATTGAGACTCAGACTGTTCCCTCGTCTGTAAAATGGGGGTGATCATACACCAGCCCCACGGAGTTCAACACACACATAAAATGCCAGAGTATGACTCAGTAAACATCATTTGCCTTCCTCTGTGGGGGCTCAGAGTAGGGAGTGGTAGCCTGCTTGCCTGTATTTAATCCCATGTCTTTTACACCGTACTCTTCTCTTTTGCGGCTAGACAAGGACAGCTCGTGTGCTTGGAATCCAGACTGCCACAGGTGGAACAAAGCTCAGCAGAGCTTTGG
>NW_006438113.1:12802111-12832643 GCF_000325575.1 Pteropus alecto
GTGAGAACTCGCCTGGTTGGTCGGTGCAGGTGCCTTTGGCATCTTCAGTGAGCAAAGTTTGGTTGAGAAAATTAAATGAGATCACAGGGGTGATATTAAAAGAGCAAATTGCTTTAAAGGGCTTCCGCTCATTCCAGATCTCACAGCAGATGGATGGCACTAATTACCAACAAGGAGTGGCCCGTGTTGGAAAGCAGGTCCCTCGGGGCTCTCAGTGTTTCTAAGTTAGGGACTCTGAAAGTGAGAGCCCTGAGCTTCTGTTGTCTCCAATTCACATCCCCTTCCCCTGGAATTCATGGCACCTGGCGAAGTCTGGCAGTCTGCGATGTCTGGGAAATATTTTTTATTATCTCCTGGGCCCTTGCACATCTGTTGGGTCTACTGAGAATGACAAGATGGGGATGGCTCTTGCTCTAAATCCACAAAACATGGCCACACGTGTCAAGGAGGGCATGTCTTCTCACCTAGAGTTCTACTTCCGGGAAGCTCTCCCAAGGAACTCAACAGAGCTGGGTGCATGGAGATGTTCAATACGGTGTTATCTACCAGGTAAAATGTCCAACAATGGGGAAACAGATTGAGTAAATTAAAGTCTATGCCCAGTGTGGATGATTCTCAGGTATTAACAGGGCTAAGTATGAAGTCTATGTAATCACACAAGAAAGGTTCATGTTAAGTGAGGAACCAGAATGCGAAATGAAACATTTACTTTGATTACACCATAAAACCAAAAGGCCTGAGCCTGAAAGAAAAGATACTAATATGCAAGTAGTAGTTGCGTCCGGGTGGTGAGATTATGGTTGATTATTTTCCAAAACCTTGTTTCCCGTTATTTGGGGCCATATGGCAACGTTATCTAGACTGTATAAATGAACAAACATTTCTCGGACCCAGAGGTGTTGCAGAGAGGGCCAGAGCCCCAGGGATTCTAGCAAGTGAAAAGAGAGTGAGCAGTCTCAGAGTGCATAACAGCTTCAGGCTGGGAGCTTGTGGGGCTGGTGTCCATCTACCCTGCTCCTGCTCTGAGCACCTGTTGCCCCAGGAAGGCCTGTCTGGGGATGCTCCATTGTTCTCTGGCCAGGAGGAAGGTGGGGGCAGGGAGGATGGCTGGTTCCAAAGCCAGGAAATAAATCTCCACCCCCAACCCAGCCTCTCCATTCATTTGGCTTATTGATGGGGACCCAGGGGGCCTGGAGAGAGCAAGCAGGCTTCCCAGGACTCGTGAGAAAACTTCCCTGTGCTGGGCCCACGCCATCTTACAGACTCTGGGGGCCCATCCTGGAGGCTTCCTCTGGCTGTTTCCTGGTGTTGTCAACTCTACACCCCCAACAGCAGCAGGACGCCAGGCGCCCAAAGTCCCACAGCCTCTTACATGCCTCCCGTATCACCACAACCCATCTGGACTCTGGCCTTGGGTGGCTAAGATCTCCATGGGCCTTATAGGATCTAATAGTCTGTGAAGAAAAGAGATCCCCATCAGCTCCCCTAGGATACACCCTCCCCGCACCCATGCTGGGGTAGAAAGCCATGAACTTTTGCATATACTTTACATTAATTTGCATAACCACCTGCTATAGCGGAAAGAGCATTAAACCAAGAGTCAGAAACCTTGGAGTATAGTCCCAACAAGACTACTAACAGGATGTGACCTTGAGCAAATTTCTTCCCTCTCCAGACATTGGCCCACCCCCATCTGCTGAATTGGAGACTGGACTATTGGTCTGTAAGTTGACATGATATAGCGGGCAAGATGAAGGACACACATGGAGCAAGGAAGGGGTACTTGGGACACCCCCCCGTTGCAAAGTGACTGCCACCTGGGACAGGTGTTCCCGGAACACCACCTGGGGACATCCCTGAGCTAAGCTACTTTGGTCTTCTGCCCAATCTCCCACCCCACCCACCAGTGCTCACTTCTCACCCCAAACTGTGTGGGTCCCTGGAGAGGGAGGATGAGCATGGCCAGCTCTCCTGCTTCTTCTCACTTGGCAGCCCTGGGGAAGCCAGCAGCTTCTGACACCCAAGAAATGCTTTGGCCTAGGTGCTAGGGAGCTTGCCAGGGAAAGGGAGGCAAAGCCACAGGCTGTCCAGGGATAGAGTGGACTCAGCGCACACACTCACAATCACACACACCACCACCGCTGCTGCTACCACCTCTGTAGCCTGGACCAAAACAGTGCCACTCCCAACATCAGAATGTCAATCCGACATCAGCCACCTTGGCCTTGCCTGCAAGCCTGTCCACCTGCTGCAGGTATTTCCTGGGCAATGGGAATAAAAGGTGGTGGAAAGAAAAGCTCATTCCTGGGAAGCTCTGCTACCATTGTTGCTGCTCCTTGCATCAGGATCTCTGGGGCATAGTGCCGGGGGAAGGGAAGGATGCCAAAACTTGGAACTGTCTACTTAGTGCCTGGGCTTTGTGCAGTGGGGTGGCTAGTAGGGTTGCACCAGGCTATGGAAAATGAGGCTGTGGCTACTTAATGGCAGGGCTGTGGCACTTCTGCTACTCAATGCTTAGGAGGGCTAGGCCTTTGGGGTCCCCTAGAGGCTGGAGTCTATAGTGAGCAAGTGTAGAGAACAGAGGGTGCAGGCCCAGAGCCTACAGTTGATAAGGGATGTAGTGTGTGGGGAGGAGGTAGAGGTTGGAACTGCAAAAAAGTGAAGAGGTTAAGAGGGAAAGGGTGGGAAATGCTCTCAGCCCCTGGGACCCTGAGACTTGTGCTCTGACCCCCTTCTCCTACCCCTCGAGTTATCCGGGGAAACCCCCTCTCCTCTCCCCTGACTCTCACCACCCCCTTTCCCACCCGCCCTATACCTCCTTGAGGAGAATGGACTGCCAGGGTTGACTCAGGCCCTGGCTGTCTCTGTGGCTCCCTCAGTCACTTCCTCCCCTCTCTCTGGCCTCCAATGCTGTCACTCTCCCCATAGCTCCCGGGTGCTGTCTAATGAGGAAGTTCCATGAAGGGGTCCGGCCTTGCAGAAGTCCCTTCACCTCTCTGAGCTTGTTTCCTCTACTCCAAAATCGGAGAATTGATGCCTACCTCTTGAAGTGTTCTGAGGATGAAATGAGACAATTTAATACAAACTCACCACAGTGTCCGGCATATAAACGCTGGAACACTGCCAGCAGCTGTTACTATTAGCAACCTCTCCGAGCCTCAGTTTCCTCTTTTGTACAATGCAATGCAAATCCCACCTTCGCAGGGCTATTGGGAGACTTAGAGAGAGGAGAGATTGAATGTACTCTGTAAACAGAAGTGGGTGAGGCTGAGGGTGGAGGCTGCTGTTCTCAGGGCCCCTTGGTAGGCAGCAGGTCAAACCCTGCCCAGCCCTGGTATGGAGCCACAAAAGGGAGTGCCTGCCATAGCCTCGTACTCGAAAACGGTATCTGCTGCCCCGGGCCCAAATGCATCCCATTCGACAGATGCAAAAACTGAGGCCCAGAGAGGGCAACAGACTGGTCTACAGTCAAACAGTGAGTGAGGAACTCTGAAGGCACCAGACCCAGAAAGATGTAGATACCACTGAAGAGAGTATTAACTGTTTTCCCCACCTTCCTCCTAAAAGGTACAGACATTTGGAAAAATATTATAATATATTTGATACTTATTTTAACTCAGATCTCAAAGCACTTTTTTGTTGGGGAGGCACTACATCTCACTTCATTTACTTATAAAACTGGCATGCCTAGTATACTTAGAGACGCAACGTCCCAAAGAAATAAGGTCGATTTGAGAGCAAATGAAATGACTAGCTTGAAATATACATCTCAGCCTATGGATTTTTTTGATAGAAAAAAAACTTTAAGAAAAATAAATATCGTCCCTACTTCTTTCCCACCCGTGCTCCAGCATGCAGCTATAAGCCTCTCATAGGACAGGAGTTATTTCTTGGTTCATTCATTCTCTTACCCGCCAAGGACTGACTGTGTGACAGGGGATTCAGAAAGAGATGGAGCTCAGGGGATCATGTACACTCTGCAACTTTAATCACTTTGTCTGTGGGCGTGAGTGAAACAATCTCGAGAGACAGACAGCATTTAAAAGCAAACTTATTAAAGTGTAGGCCACCTTAGTGACACACTGGCATAGGATGGATTCTCATTTACCATTGTAGGGTACATGGAAAATTGCTCTTGCAGATGGGGAGATGTGCTCAGTGGCCTGTGAGTCTGAAGTCCAGGGAAGCTGCCTGAAGAAAGTCCAATTCGTCTTTTACAGAGTGCTTCTATCACACCAATCACCTAAGATATTAAAAGGTAAAAGGTGAAAGTTTAAAAGTTTAAAAACCGCATGAAGACTCATGAAGCCTGTAGCTATAGGACCTGCTTCAGACAGACACATCATCAGTGTGTCTGTCCAGGCTTTCTTGAGTTGTCCCTGCATCCCACTAAACAGTTGAGAAAAAATGAGGTGTGTCAGGAGGAAAGGCAAAGTTGAGTGTGTATGTGTGTGTGTTTATGTATATGTGTGTGTGTGTGTTGTGTTTATTTGTATATATTTGAGGCATGTGTGTATGTGGCTATATGTGCTTCAGTGACAGTAATGAGTATGTAAGCACGAGGGAAAATTCACGAGCCTTCCTTACCTTGACTCCCTCGGCAGGAGCTAGGATTCTCTAATCATTCAAACAAGCGCTGGAATGATCTCTTAACAGATTATTCCTCTTTGAGTCCTAGTATCCAAATCAATATATTTGTGGGAGATAGCAATACACGGTTGTCCAATGGCTGCCATGGCTGAGCCCATGACAGACATCACTAATCGATTATGGCACTCTTTCTAACTGAGCCTAATCTCTGTCTCCGAATTGGCACAACTCCTGGAAATCATTACTGCTTGTTCAAAGTCAGCAGACGAGAGGAAACCTATTTACTATTCCTGAACTTGATCTCTAGAGTTCCTTCCACCTCTCGCACGCTCTAAGTATTCCCGTCTTCAGTTTCTACTCTGTATCTAGCCCCATGTTGAACCTGTGGGAGACAGAGAAGTGTGTTCTGCTCACAAGGAAAGTTATAATCTTTTGGGGCACTGAGAGCCAAGCGGTTAACCCTTCATGAAACTACTAGGAAGCATGATAACTTTGTGATTTAGCCCTGGATCTCTGATGGCAAATATCTACCATATTCCAACCCTTTACCCACAGCAGACATTACTAATTGACGTTGACCTTTACAAACAAGACCAGATGTGGCCCTAGAATTCTTTTCAACACAACATATTCTCAGACTTTCAAAAGCCACCTGAGATTTTTTTGGCCACATTTTTGCCACTGCTGCCCTAGATTTTGAGGTATAGACTATACGGTCTTGGGGAGGCTGGGGTTATCAGAGAAGGTTTCCTGGGAGAGGCAGGAATTAAGCAGGAAATACCCAAATACCCAAGCCAGACCAGAGAGGTGAGGCAGAGAGACCAAGGCTAGGAGAGCGGAAATGGTGGGGATTCCAAGGAGGATCAGAGATAGGCCAGCTGAGGCAGGGAGCATCCTATTTGGATCCAGCAGAATAGCTAGAGGGTCAGGGTCATCCCTGGGGGCCAGATACAAGGGGATCTGATGTTTGTCCCACTGGTACTGCCCCTTCATTAAAAGCATCTTGGGGAGCAGAGCCTGGGGCTTCCATACAGCAGGAGACCTCCAGCAGCCAGGAGGCCCAGGCCCAAAGGAGTGTGCCACAGGCTCCTAGTGCCCCTGCCCTGCTCAGGAGTGGCAGGGTACCTACGCCACAGTAGTCCCTGCGTGGTTAGGGAGATGGGTACCTATGGCACAAACACTTCTCACCTGGCTCACTTGGGCTGTTCTCTTGAGCCCTGACGTGTGCTCAGAGAAGGGAACTACATCCCCACCCGATCCCAGGCAGCAGGGCCACAGCCTGAGCACCAGAGTGGGAAGAGGGGAATCTGGCCTCCAAAAGGCCCCACTGGGATACATGGCCAGTACACTGTGAGGGACTCTCTAATTACTCTGTCCTGTGGCCTAATCTCCTGCAGCTTTGCTTTTTCCCTCTGTGTAATGAGTTACCCTACCAACTAGACATCTGCGCTGCCTACTACCTGCCTCCTAGCCACCTTGTACTTTGAGGGTCACAGGGGAGAGATGAGGGGTGACGAGAAGGAGGGGTCAGGAACCATGCCAGGGGATCTCCTGGAGTTAGGGATGACAGCTGGGAAGCCACATCCTCAGGGATAGCTCTGTATCCAAAGAGCCTTGCCTAGACAGCAAGGTCTCAGCACAAAGTTGCAAGGGGTGGTCCCACGAGGTTAGGGACCCATCTCGGCCAACACTGAGCTCAGAAACATATATTTACACAAAGGAACATTGCTCTTTGTCACTACTGTCTCCATCTCCTGATAAGCCCCTGGACCCTTGTAAGCTAGTACTGGGACAGCTGGGCCAGGATTTGAGGGACAGCCAGGAGCTGGCAATCCCGAATGGGCTCCCCTTGGCAGCCTGGCTGTTGTCAGGACAAGATCTCAGGCTGCTGGTGGCCAGGTTGCAAGGCTCTGGTGCCAAGGCCAGTGGGCAGTATGCCTGAGACACGCAGAAGGAGTTTGGAGCTGGTGCCAGCCTGTGGCATGTGAGCAGGCTAGGGAAGTGTCCACAATCATGTCCTCATGTGTGCATACAACTCTAGGATCAGTGAGGCACCTGTGTGGGGCTGCACAAGGAAGGACAGAAAACTGGGACACAGAATAGCCCACCAGAATGTCATCTGGGCCTCTGTGCCAGAGGGAGCTATGTTTGGGACCACCTGGTCAGCTGATGCAAATACAAGCATATGTGTACACCACTGTCCACAGGAATAAGGAAGAGTGTACAGGTGGGAGACTGCAGGTTCATGGGGTACGCATTTTGCATCTTTGTGTGTCTGTCTGTGTCTAACCTGTGTCCTCTGCCTCAGTGTGTGTGTGTGAGTTCAGGCATCTTCGAGTACGCACACATGAACACATGCAGGAGTCTGTGTAAATGTGCATGTGTAGGAACCACTTTTCAACAAAGACCTTGGGCTTCAAAGGAAAATGAAATTCTTAAGAACACTGAGAGCAGCAGATACTAGCCAGTCTACTGGGGGCTGTTACATTAACCACGTGTCCATTCTGCCTAATACATAAATTACTAATGTAAATTAAAGGATAATTGAAGCCCTTTAGGCCCAAATATTTAAATTATTTAATAGGCAGTCAGGAATGGAAGAAAAAAGAATGGAAGAACTGAGTTTAACACCCAGAGAAAAAAGTGCCAACTCAGGGGAAGAAGAGACGGCGGGGGGTCCTCCGCTGGTCCATCTCTCCTGTTTAGGGGTAACGACGTACACACCTAGAAGAAGCCCAGGAAGGGAGGCCCTCAGCCTCCGGATCCCTCTCTCTGGCTCTGTCTATACTGCCTCCCTCCCTCTCTCTTCCTCCCTCTCCTCCAGACGCAGCCTCCCAGGGCACTCCTTCTTAGAGAAGAGCTGCTGAGGCCAGAGGCAAAGCTGCCTGCCCAGGTGGGGAGGGGGGAGTGGGAGAGAGCCTAAGAGTCTTCTGCTCTTCAGAGGCACTGCCACTAGGAGATGAGAGCTGGTCCAGAGTCTCTGGGCCCTCGAACAGTTCCCCAGAGTAAAGGCGTCATCTCCCTCCCTGAAATGTGACACTCCTGGCAAGGCAGCACTAGAAGATGGGCTGTGGGGGTCATTGAGTCTGCCGCCCTTTATTACACAAAGGAGGGCAATGAAGGCATGGAGGGGGATGGGAATTGGCAGCTAGCCAAAGGCAGGTGTGTTTCCCATCCTCTTTCCTTTCTCGGAAGCCTTGAGAGGGGTCTCCTGGACACAAGGAAGAACCCAAATCACTAGGAGCCTTCCTTTCCCTGGCATCAGACCCCAGGACAAACCTTGGGCGAGCATGTCATTCCTAAGGCTCTGTCTGCTGTCTACCACTGGCTGCCTGGTTTCTCATGGAACCTTACGGTACAGAACTCCCGACTATGCACAGGTTCTGGTCTGAGGGGTGTGGTCATTGCTCACTCCTTGCCAGGTCTAGAGGCTGGAGGTGAGAGGTGAGGAAGGCCTAGTCTCAGGTGTCTGAAATAGCTCTGCTGAGCTGGAGAGTGGGTATCACTGGGTTAGCCATGCAGAGGGTCAGGTCTAGGGAGCTCACAGAGGGTGAGGCTACCAGCTGACAGCGTCTGCCACCTCTGGGAGCTTGTCCAAGATCAGAGCCCTCAGTGGGCGAGATATAAGCCAGGTTTGTTGATTCACCTCTCCTCTCCAGCATGTGACTGGGCTGGGGTGGTAGGGAACTGCTAAAGGGGCTGGTCAAATGGAACAAGGGCCCTGACCCTTCCTTCAGGCCCAGTTCCAAGGGCACCTACTCCAAGAAGCCCTCTGCAATGTGCTAAAGACGTTCATACCTCAACCTGAGCAGCTGCCACCTCCCTGTGACCTCTGTTCTCAGATATTTTGAGTGCTTACACAGCAGTAACTTTTACTATCTTTATTGTTTCAAGAAACCACTGCCAAACAGCTGGTGCTCAATAAATGTTTAGTGATGAGGTTCCTGGACAACCCTGCTGGGCCTGGACATGCCTCTGAGGGACAATCAGGGCGAATGACTTTGTCATTTGGTTTGTGCTGGAATCTGGGGAAAGGCTGGAGGCTGAGAGGCTGCTGGTGCCGGCTTTCTCCAAGCAGTAAGGACATGATCAGACGGGCCCAGACGGCCTGCAGGGGGGTCCCTGGTCACACAGGGAATGGGCAAGGGAGTGTGCATGACTCCGTGCCAAGCCCTCCCTGCTGCAGGGAGGACATGGAAACTGAAATGGTAAAGAAATACTTTTCATGGAAGGCCACTGGCTGGTCAGCTGCCCGCTGGCGTCTCCTCTCTGTGTCTGGGTTAGTCTTATCAATCCTATGAAGAAAGATGCTGGCTTCATCTCCCTCAAAAGGCAAGTGTGGGATCAAAGGATGGTAGATGTGAAATGGTTTTGACAAATGCAGAATGTTAGGATGATTATATTCATTTTTTCATCCTTCCCTCTTTCTTTCCTTCTATACATCCATATACTCATCCATCCATCCATGCACTTGTTCCTCCCTCCCCTCTCCTTTCTCTCCATCCAGTCCCTCACCTAATCATTCAGCCACTGATTACTGATGTAGAAGTATTTAACGTGCACCTACTCTCACAGGTGACTTGGTTACCTTCTGTAGCAGAAGAGCTCAGAGTGTCCACAGGGGTATTCCCTGCCTCGGCTCCACCTCCCTTGAGGAGGGCTCCCTGACCATCCTGACCTCCATTGTATGAAGACCTCACTCTCCCCTGGCTTGGGATCCTCTGGGATCCTCTCACCCTGGGGTCTCCACCTTGTTAGGACCTCTCTACTCCCTTTAGAATGTTACTCCTCCCAGTCTGCAGCAACCCCACAACCCCATCTTGTCCATGAAGGAACTCCAATCAGCTCTATCTTCCACTGACGGGCACCTTTTGCCAGCTGGTAGTCTCCTGCCCTGAGGTCTGATTTTTCCTTAACCCTCCAAAGGCAGGAGTCTTGTTTCCCCAGTTAAATCACCAGGTGCCTGAGGTCTAGCCCAAGCCTGGGTCTCAGGCCTCTGAGGGCCTCCACTCTGAGCCAGGTGAGCCAAGCTTGCCGAAAACCCTCGTTGCAAACCCTCGTTGAGAGACAGAATAAACACTGGAATGATCACAGCCCCAGGCTCCTCAGGTCCCCAGTGAGGTGAGCAAAGCTGGCATTTTTTTTTACTATGTTTTCACAGGAGGCAGGGCTATAAGCCAGGTAAGGTAGGGACAGAACAGACTTTGCGGCACCCCACCAGAGAGCCCAGGTCGCCTGGGGATGAAGGGGGCCAGACCAAGCTCCAGAGGACAGCTGGGGGCAGGGCAGGAACTAACAGGAGCCCAAGAAGCAGATGGTAGGGCTGGCTCAAAACTCTTTACCATGCTGCATGGACAGGCTGCTATGACACCTAGCCTGCTCCCCTACTGGCTACCAGCAGTGGGATGACATTCTCAGAAGAAATCGACTCCTCAACTCCCCCTATCAGGAGCTAGCTGGGCTGCCTCTTCCTCCTAGCCCACCCAGACGGCAGTCCAGGCTCCAACCACTGGGGCTCAGGGCCTCCTATTGTGTACTATCAGACCCTACCTGGGTTTTGCTAAGAAGTTCTGATGGCAGGGCCCTCCACGCCCCAAGTTAGCCCTCATTATCTCATCAACAAGACAGAGATGGGTCCAGACCAGCACTTTGCAAACTTGAAGTAGGTATGAATCACCTGGACTTGTGCTGAAATGTAGACTCTGATTCAGAAAGCCTGGGATAGGGCTGAGACTACGTTCCTAGCAAGATCCCAAGTGAGACTGGCCCAGGGACCACACTTTGAGTAGCAAAGCTCTAAAGGGCTCTCCGCTCTGAGCTCCAGCCTCATCCCCTCTTCAAGAACATCCAGCCCCAGCCTGCCAGAGAGCCAGCGCCATGGAGAGAGGACACGTCATATAGAATAAAAAGAAATCTTTTCAAAAGTGGTCCCGAGGGGGGCGGGGGGGGGCTGGGGGAGGGAGTGGAAGTCAGAGAAAAGACAGCGAGGGGACAATTGTGAATAGACTTGGGATTATTTCCTGAACTCTGACTCCTCGTGGGAACGGGGTTATGAAAAGCTTTTCTTAAAATGGTTATTATTTAGTGGGCTGTCCAAAATAAACACACGCACGCACTGCATGGAGCCAGGCAGGAAGTGAGAAACATCTGGGAGACATCTGTCAGCCAGAGAACTGGGAAGCAAGTTGGGGAGGCCCTAAGAGAGCGGGAGACGGTCTGTGTACCAAGATCACTCACAGATGCACGCTGCCATGCCAGCATGCAGCCTGTCGGCACAGCTGGGAACACGCATGCGCGCACATACACACTTGGGGCAGTCTCTGAGACCCAGCAAAAATCCCTGCTCACAGCGGGGCCGGAGAACACGGGTTCTCGGAAGCGGACATCCTTGCTGTCAGCATCCGCCTTCCCCCTCCCTCTTCTCCTCCTCTTGGATGTTATAATATTTATGACTTGCCTCTCTGAGTACGCAAGCTGAGTGTTTTCCTCCCACCTGCTCTCTGGTTTCCCTAGAAAAGCAGGCATGGGAGGTAGAGAGCAACTTGGAGCAGATGGCAGGAGAGACGGGGGCCATCCTGCTCTGCCCTGCGCAGGGGCAGCACCCAGGGCAAGTCTGCAGCAACTCTGGATCTCAGTTTCCTTCTCTGAATAACGAGATATGATTCTTCTGCCTGGCTCGCCTCAGAGAGAGAACACTAGAGAATATTCATCCAACTGATATTTACTGCAAGCTTTCTGCAATGCCGGGAAGCTGCTGGGTGCTGGGCGTCATTTAAGAGATTATGATTTAAACCTCAGCATCCAGGTTTAGGGTGTAGCCATATGCCCACGTGGTCCCAGGGCCGGGAGCCACTCTCCCCCTGGGCTTTGGCCCAGGCTGGAGGGATGGACCTGCTGCACCTGTGAAAGCTGGGGCTCAGAGACTCCCGCTGATTGGGCACTGGGCTGTCCTTTACCATTTCTGTACAGGGAGTAATGTGAGAAGGAGACTGGGAGGACAAGGACCTTGCACTGTACAATTCTATGTCCCCAAAGATGCCTGGTCCAGTGTCAGCCACAGCAGAAGATAAAGAAACATGGCGACATGGGGTTGTGAACAGGGCACAGACTCTGGAGCCATATACACCCAGGAACAGATCCTGGTGCTGCTGCACGCTAGCTGTGTGATCCTGGGCAAGTTGCTTCACTCTCTAGGCCTCAGTGTCCTCCACCACAAAATGGGGAGAACAAGGCTTAGCTCCAAGGGTTATATATCATGTTGAGCCCTCTGCAGTGTTTGCTGCTTGGTTAGCACTCAAATGTTATTATTACAGGGCACGTTAGAGATTTTAAGAGAAGTTGCCCCCAGATGTGATCATGGTTTCTCGGAACCTATGTATTTTTCCCTATGTTGCAGAAGGCCTTCTTGAAACAAGCAGAAGGCCTTCAGCACCCCTGGTCTATTTGCCTTGGCCATTAAGGCGGGGTGAAGTGGGAAGTGGTCTCTGAGGATATTCTTTGGGGAGCATGAAAGGGGACTAATTCTGGCTGAGTGCCTACATTGTACTGGACACATGGCATCTTTCCAGAATCTTCAGAGCTGTGCTATCCAACACGGTTGCCATGAGCCACATGTGGCTGTTTAATCTTTAATTAATTAAAATGAAATATTCAGTTCCTTAGCTGAATAAGCCTTATTTCCAGTCCTTGATAGCCACATGCAGTTGTGCTACTAGGTTGGACAGCATAGGTAGAGAACGTCCCCATCCCCACAGGAAGTTCCACTAGACAGTGCTGCTTTAGAGTAGGGTGTGATGGCCCCCTGCACAGATGGGGAAACTGAGCCTGAAGCCCAGGCTCTTTCTGCTCAGCCCTGAAGAAGCTGGTCCCCAGATTCCTCAGTGGAAGGCTGGGTCCTCAGCAGATGTTCCACTGTCTCACCTGTTGCTCCACAGCTAGCAGGGTCAAGTCCAGGACAGAGTAGGTGGCACACGCAGCTGGCTCTCCCTCACCCAGGCCTCACTGAGGTGCCTCTTATGCATGTGTGTGAGATTTGGGGGAACTCCTGACAAAGAGCTCAGACCCAGGGGTCTACAGGGACCAGACATGGCAGGAGGGGCAGCGGGCACTCTTGGCCTGCCAGGCGAGAGCCCCAACCCTCTGCAGGGAGCAGCTGGGTCTCAATGGGAGGCTCACCACATTCCAGCGGCAAAGCATTGCTCTGGAAGCTTGATGCTCACAGGTGCTGGGTCTGTTGCTCTCAGAAGGCTTGAGCGGCACACGGTAGCCCCTCTGTACCCACTCCCACCTCCAGGCGGAAGGGGGGAGCCCAGACCCGATGCTGCAGGAGCCACATGAAGAAGGTGTTGCCTGCACAGGAGCCCAGTGCAGTCTTTCCCTCAGTGGGCCTCCCTCTCTTCCTGAACTAGCTCGAGGGATCTCTCAGCACCTCCCCATAAATGTCGATACTCTCTGGCCTTGTTGTTTTGGGCCACCTGAGCCTCAGCTTCCTCATCTGCACAAAGGAGACCATCTCGCTCATGGAGGATCACGGGAGCTCATGTGTGTGAGCGGGGTGTCTGGCACATGGCCAGGGGATGCTACACAGGAAGGGGGACAGAAGGAAGGCTCACAGCAAACTGGCTGACTGAGCCCTGCTCTCCCACCCTATCCCCTTCCACAGTACTGAGGTCACCACAGTAAAAAGGGTCTCTGGTCTCAGCAAAGCAGACCAGCACAATGGGCCTCTCTGCAGCCCCTTGGAGCACCAGGCCATGTGTGGGCATTTCACCAGGAGCTAGGGACTACTCCTAGGAAATTCTTACCTTCTTGCTCTGCGACTCCAGGCCAGCCCCATATCCTCTCTGGGCTGTAATTTCATCAGAGGTGATATATAGAATAACATCAGTAGCCTGGGCTGTTATTATCCCCATTGTTAGTTTATCATTATGGTTAACCTGGCCTTAAACCCATTCTAATGGCCCAGGAGCACCATTATGATCTTGTATCCTTGGGTAGCACTTAGAGGCTCTGGGCCTCAACTTGGGCAATGGTAATGGGAGGATCCTTCCAGCTCTGACAGCCTGTGATTTAAAGATAGAGATCTCCTGGTGAGGTGCCAGGCCAAGAGGAAGACAGGCCTTCTGACTTCCAGCCAGTTACTACTGTTATTGTTCAAATCCAGCCCCTGCTCCCAGGGACAAAGCTATATATGCCCGATAAGCACATTTCCCCTTCCTTTTTGCCCTCCCCCTGCTCAGATAATACCAGGCTACCTGGGAGGTGCTTAGCATGGGAGAAGATAGCAAGGCCATCCCAAGGACAGCTCTTGCATCTAGGGCTCATGTGCTTACTATGGCCTCTGGCTCATTTCCTGAGCAGACCAGGGCCACTGGAAACAGCACTAACCTTGGACATGGTCAGCCACCAGGTTCCATTACACAGGCCAGTTCTCTGACTCCAGGTCATTACAGACATGGAGTGTATAAGAAAGCCTTCGAATGCCTTTGCAACAAGCCAAGTCTCTGTCTAGAATGTCTGTGGGGGGCTCTTGCTGAAGCCGCACAGTTATAGTCTCTCTAGGGGGCCCCTTGGGTATCTGTGACCCACAAGGCTTCTCAGGGAGAGTTGGGCAACCTCTCCCCTAGCTAAAGTCAATCACAGCTAACTAAGCCTCAAAATGCAGGCTCTGAGAGCAATTGAAGTCAGCCAGATGTGATGGAGGAAACACTAGTATCGCAGTGATTCCAGTTGTGGGGTCTGCGGTGTGCTGCCAGGGTGTGGAACCCCAGCTGGTTACTTGGCTTCCCTGAAAGATGCAGATTGAGTTCCTGTTTAAGGAGGCTTTCAAGATGTATGAGGTCAATACAAGTAGAGTGCAGAGAACAATTCTGACATACATGGGGGCTACCATGATGATGGACTGTTAGTAACATCAAGTCTAAAATTAAAAGAAACAGAATCATGGACTCTCAGGCCGTTAAATGAAAAGAAGCTTAGCAGGCCATCCCAAACTCCCCTCCAGGCAGGAATCTCACCAAAGTCTTCTTTGGGACTTGAGATCCTTGAGGGCTGGTACCAAGGAGCTGGCCTCCGTCAAAGGAAACTTCTGGTTTCTCAGCCACAGGTGTTCTTGGACGAGACAGAAGGATGGCCAGAAATATCAAATATGCCTCTGCTTTCCCCTGCACCCATTCTCCCCCTGGTCTCTTAGCAATGAGACTGAATGGTGGAGGTGTAGTGCGTGCGGTGTATGGAGGGGCAGGAGGGTGTGTCTGCTGGGCAGGGAGGAAGTCATTGCTGCTGGCCTCTGCTTAGCCATGACCCTAATAGGAAGCGATTGTGTGGGCCCCTTGGGAGGCCAGACTCTGAAGGAGCAGAAGGCAGGATAAGGGATGGACCTCCAGGCTTCGCTATCTACACCCACCCTGCTGGTCCTGTGCCTGTCCTTGAGCATACCAGAGGCAGACCACACACGTCATCTCCACAGCTGGGATCACTGGTTTTTGGAGGCACTACCCATACCCTGAGAGCTTTATTATTGGGGAAATTGGGGTCCTGGGGGGGAGGGGAAATTAGGGGTCAGGAGGTTATGTTAGCAGAGGAATTATAGTGTCCTTGGTAGCAAGTGGCTGGTCTAGAGCCAGTGAGTAGAAGCCAGAGGAGGCAGATTTGGGCTCGACACCAACATCTGTCCGAGTCGTCCAAAAATGAAGCAGGTCACACAGCAGGAGAGTGAGAGTGCCACTTGGGAGTGGGGAGCAGAGGTTGGCATGTGAGAAGTGCAGCTCACAATCTCTGGGGCTCTTTGGGAACAGAGCTTCGGGAAGGGGAAGAGAGACCATGGGGCAGGAGGTGGGGTGGAAGGGGAGGCTAGTGCAGCAGGGGCAGCATCTAATGTGCCACCCTGTCTCTCTTGTCTAAAGCTCCCAGAGCCCAACTGTCCTACCTCCAAGCACCCCACATAGGGCACCTGTTTATTTCTCCATGAGCCCAAGGCTAGTCTCCCCCATGGAGCAGGCAGCTCCCCAAGGGCAGGCCTGGGTGCACACAGAGAAACAGGAGAGAACCCCCTGAAGCTGACCTGAGAAATCTGGGCTTCAGGCTCACCCTGGAACCCTCTGACACCAGCTACTACACATGGCCCAGGAGCCTGCTGTCTACCACCCACCCCGGAGACACCTGCTCTTGCACTGCTGAACAGAGAACGGGGTGGGTATGTGGAGTTGGCTTTCTAGCCTGGGCCCTGTCCAGCTTAGCACCAAATACGAATATTAGCATCAGGAGGGGTACAGTGCACTTCTGAGCACTTCTTAAGGATCTTCCAAGTGAACCTCGGGGCCTTCCACAAGGTAGAACTGCTTGTGAGGGGGAAATGGGCAGAGTAGTGAAGTGATCTGCCCAGTGACACACACGGGGGGTACTCCTAACTGCTCAGCAGGATGGGGACCCGCAGCCTCTCACCCAGCTGTCCCTTGTCCCACCTGCCTCATGGATAAGTTGACTAAAGTCAGCCTCATTCGTCCTCTGTGCCCTGGCCTTCTGCTGCTTCAGGATCCCCTTCCTCACTACTAGGCTCTCCTGGCAGGGTGTCACTGTCGACCTTGTATTATGGAAGATATTCCCCCTTCCCAGGGCTGCTGCTAAATAAAACTCACATGTTTCGCAAATGTCGAAGACCTGGAGGACAAGAGTGAGTATGAGCGGCAAAGCCTGGGGTCACAGGAAGCCTCTTGAAGACAAGTCCACGGGCTGGCCCTGACCAAGCCTGGCCCTTCAGTAGCCATCGGCACTCTCCAGAACAGTCTAGCCCGGAGTTCCTCAAGCAATCCCTTCCTGAGGCTCCAAATGCCCCGAGACTGGTGTTTTATTAGGAAGCGGGCTTTCCATCTTGGGGGAGGGGGTCGTGGGGCCCATGCCAGGACTGTCTTATTTTTAATGATCACACGCCTGTTTATTTAGTTTCTGAATGGCCCCTGCTTTCTGCCTGAGGGAGTTACAGGCAGTCAGGCTATTTGTGGTGAAGTTAATGAGGTGACATAGTAGAAGCCACTTTCTCTCTCCTGCCATACCGTGGGAAGACAGAGAAGGCCCCTCCGTTCCCAATTACCTGCCCTACAGGGGCCTCTCCCACCTTCCTCTTCCCTCCCAGCCTGGTTACTATCCCCTCCTCCCCCTGATCCACCCAACTCACCACAGATGAGGAAAATGGACTGGTTGGCATTTTATTGTTTTTATTTGCCTTCAGGTAAGCATTAAAAGTTTCTTCAGGGAAAAAGAAAAAAAAGAAAAGAGGACTTAAGGAGCCTCAGTAAAGACCATTCCTGCCTCCAATAAAATTGTCCCTTCTTGACCCTTTAGAGGCAAGTTGAGGAAGGAGGCTCCCAGTGCAAACTTAACCCTCACCTGCCATATATACACTTCATACTCTGCACATCACACAACATCAAATCCTCACTTCTCTTAGTCTCATTTTACAGATGGGAGAACTTGAGCTTTGAGAAGTGAAAAAATCGCCCAAGGTCGCATGGTCAGTAAGAGACAGAACTGAGTTTTGGATCCAGGCTACCAGATCCCAGACCCCTTAACCACTAAGTGATATTGTCCTCTGTACATAATCTCATTTAAGCTTTACATTGACGGATGTAATGGGGGTAGACTGCTATAATTCCATTTTGAGGCTGAAGATGAGTCTCAGATGGGCTAAGTAACTTGTCCATGGACACATGGCTAAGGAGTGGGGAAAGTGGCATTCGAACTTCTTTTGTTGCCAAGAGCTTGTCTGCATAAGCGTGAGTCATGGTGACTGAGGGAGAGGGATCTTTGGGGAATGTGCTCACCATGCTCTGTGGCTCTCATAGCCCCCAAGTTCAGGTCCTGGCTCCTTGGCCTCTGCCCCTCTGTACCCACTCTGTGTTCCTAGCTGTCCTCTACCCAGGCAGGCCCGCTTGCCAACCCATCCCCAGATTCCCCCTGGCGTCCCATCCACATTGCTGCCTCCTCCAGGAAGCTTTCCTCCATCTCAGCCTTGAAGACTCCTCCTCTGAGCTAGAGAAAATGTAAACTCTTTTAGGCATCCATCTTCTCTTCCTAACTGAAATTTTGTGAGGGGCAGATTCTGGGTCCCCTTAGGCTAGGCAGAGAGAAAAGAAATAGAAATAATGGGAGTTTAACTGTTCTTAAGACCTATAGGAGCAGGGTCCCTCTCTGACCTTGTGGGGCCTCCTCTGATCTTTAAAGAGCTCTGGGGACTCCTGAGCCTGGACCTCCCGATCCATCCCCACAGAAGAGAAGCACAGCGAACCTGCTTTGCACAGAAGAGAAATCAAGACACAGCAATTGGTGGGAGTAGGAAGGGAACAGGAATGACTAGTAGTTGGAATAGGGGCTCAGGCAGAGGGAACCCAGCATCTACTATCAAGGAGGCCGTTGCCTGTCAGGCGGGGTGGGAGAGGCCTGGGCCCAGCTCTGAGGAGCTCCGAGAAGCACTTTATGACTTTCTAAGTGGGCGCTCTGTTGACAGCTTAACGGCCAGCTCCTCCCAGCCCTGGGCTTCATATTTATGAGCTGAAGGCTCTGAGGGGGAGGCTCAGGAATCCAGCCCACACCACAGCCTCAGCCCTCTGGCTCTCAGGCCAGGAAGCCATAAAAAATGATCTTGCATTGCTTCCCTCCCCTTACATGATTTTAGGGGGTGGGGGAGGGAACGGAGGTGGTAGTTGGGGGCAGGGAAGGTGTAGGGCCTTTTCCAAAGCTGGCAGAAGCAAATACTCATGGAGGAAAATGGTGGACCCCTCGGCCTCCCGACACTCCACTACCCAGGCTCCTGTAGCAGGCTTTGCCAGTCCTGGGGTCCTAGCCTGAGCGGCTAAGGGCTGGATGTACTCATATTTATGGGGCGCCCACGCCAGGCCAGGGTATCAACTCCTACATCTCATTTAACCTTCACAACAACCCTGGGAAGTTTGACAAGGTTTGGAAAGGTGGTATCCGTGGGCTCAGGTATCCGCTGCTCCCTCCTGCCCCTACCACACAGGCTGCCTCCCCAGTTCACAGCTGAAAAGTATAAGGCCCAGCGAGGGAAAGAAACTTGCCCAAGGTTACAGAGCATGTTAGGGGTAAAGCATGAACCTGAATCTAGGGCTCCGACATCCAGTTCAGTGGGGCCCAGGATGCAGACTCCTGACCCTTGGAAGGTGGAAGAGTGCCAGTGGGTGAGATGGACCTGACTCCTTTTCTCTCTGAACCAGTCTCCCTGTGTCTATATTGCCTGAATGTGACCGGATGTTCTCTGGGGGCAGCCCTTGCACTCTAAGGCTGGGGTTCTATGGTGGTGCCAGGTCCTAGGCCCAGGTAGTGGGGAGTCACCCTTCCTTTTCAGGCTGAGGCCAAGAGATAATGCCGGCCCTCTGAGACCAGTTCCCGGAGTTAAAGGCTGGGCTCCAAGAGCCTTCTAGCACCCTCCTTTCCCTGTCCCTAAGTGTCCTCAGTCCCCGTCTGGTCTGGGAAGGGCCAGTATCTCCCACAGGATGTGGCCGTCTGGCTGGCTGCAGCCTTGACCACATCCCCCCGCTGGGCACTGTCCAGGTCCAAGGCTGAAGAACGCTGACCACGGAAATGACCCCACCCTCTGTCCCCCTCCTGGCCCACTCTGGCACAGACCCCAATCCACATATCCCTTCTTCCCACTGAAGTGGGTCAGTCCACCAGGGAAACCAGTCCTCAGCTCTCCACTAAGCGGGGGGCTCAAGCTACAGTGGGGGCTTAGGAAATGGCCACCAAGCCCCCAGATGGGTGAGGGGGGCTAGCAGTGTCTGGCCCGCAGGGCCTGTTGGTGGCTGCAGGACTCCCGGTTGCCTCCCCCTCCTGTCTTTCTCTGTGGGGGTGGTGGGGGCCCTCCCTGGTGGCCCCCTAGTGAGGGACTGTCTGCAGATAATCAGGGAACAGATTCCAAAAGAAGGAGGAAAAAAGGCACTCAGGCGCCAGACAGGATCCTTATCTTATGGGGCGGAATGTCAAAGGCAGGAGTCCTGCAACAGAGGCCCTGCATTTGCAGCCAGGGAGGGGAGGAGGGGAGGAGGGGAGCAGGGGAGGAGGAGACCCGCCCTGGGCACTGGGGAGGGAGGGGGACGGGATGGTCTGTTCTGGACTAGCAGAGCCTGAGAACCAATAGAAATCTGGCTCTGCTCAGGAGGGGGTCTAGTTACCAAATCTCCCCCTGCCAGATTTCTGACTAGCCCTGGGACCTCTGCAAGTGAACAGGGAAGGAGGTGGAGGTGGAGGTGAGTCCACCACGTTCCCAGACTGGGCCACTGCCTTAGGTATAAGACTCTAGCCAAGCTCCCTGACTAGTCATTCTTCCAGGCTCTTTCCTGTAGAGTGGGAATTAAAACCCTCACTGCCTCTTACACCGAACTAATGGGATCCTCCATGGAGATACTGTGTAAAAACCAGAAAGGGCCATGCAAAGGGAGGGCTTTGCCTGGTGCCGTGAGCCTCCCTCCCCAGGAGGCCTCCCTGCAGTTTCTCACACAGCTTGGGAGCCTTAAGGAAGGCCATGTGAGGGGCTTCGCTTCTTGGACTGGCCCCCATACTTTCTTTGAAACCTTACAACATGGCAGCAGTCTCTTTCACAGAGAAAAAAGCAGATTTTCTGATGGGGCACTGTTGTCCCAGGGAGGTCCATCAGCCGAGAACAGGACCAAGGAGGCTTGATCCCCTAGCCTGGGACCAACAAAGGTCCCCAGAGGAGAGCACTGACACAGGCCCGAGATGTGCGTTCAAATCCAGGCTCTGTCATTTTCTGGCTCTATAACCCTGAGAAGATATCCTCACCTCTCCATCCCTACCATGGTGTCTAAGTTTCCTCATCTGTAAAATGAGAGAGATGTCTTTTTAGGTCTAACATTCTGTGACTTTATGCTTGACCTAACAGTTGGGACTCTGCTTCTGAACACTTGTACTATAACAAGAAGAGACAGAAACACACTCATGCACACATCAAAGAAACATCAAGCTAAGTGTGACCCATGCATCCTGGAACATCCTGGGGCCATCTTTGTGCACCCTAGTCCTAATTTCCTGGTGGCCTCAGCCAGGAGCAGTCAGAGTGGACAGCCCCCTGCTGGAGTTAGGCTAGATCATCCCCCAGGGAGGGGGCCAGAAATGCCAGCGAGTGTCTGACAAAGAAAGACTTCTGGCTGGCACTGGGAATTAAAGGCACACTCCTTTTCGCCCCCACCCCCAGCCACATAAGGGCCTGGCTGGCCTGTCCCCCAGCTGTCATCTGCAGGGGCTGGTCCTCATTAGCTGCTGTGGCAGCTGTGGGGTGGAAGGCAGGCTGCAGAGCCATGAACTAAAGCCAGTCTGAGACAGCGCCCGCCAGCCTTTGGGGTCAGAGTGGGTGATGGACCCGGGACAGGGAGGGAGATGGGAGGGTGCGGGAGGGAGGGGGAGGGAGTAGGAGGAGGAGGCACAAAGGCATGGCCAGTGGGAAGGGTGAAGGTGAAGGCTGGCTGGAGCCCCAGCATTTTCTGGGCTGTTATTCTGGGCAACTTTTTACTTATTCAGAGGCTGAGGATGTGGCTTAGCATCTGTCAGCTCAATATTTATTACAAGCCTATCTATCAGACTTGGACCAGGGACCCTATGACGGGGCCACCGCAGACCTTCTTCCTCTATATCCTTACTGCCAGGGCCCACTTGAAAACCTGCAAGGAAGAGCTGAAGGGCAGTTCCTTCCTGAAAGACTACCTAATCCAACTCTTCGGGTTTGCCTTTGGGGAAACTGAGGCCCAGAGAGAGAAGCAGCCTTGCTCAAAGTCGTAAAGCACTCTGGTATTTAATCTTTGATCTCTTGGCTTTCAAGCCACCAGAACAGACAAACACCACTGGAGTAAAAACACCACAGGCCACATTGAGAGATGTGACAGTGACCTACTCTCCAGTTCCCCACCGGGTGCAGGCAGAAATCTTGGAACAAGGTCACAGCTTTGCCACAGGAGTCTTTTGCAAGGTTCTCAGCACCCCGAGCCTGTTTCTGTCATCATACTCACCTCACAGAGCAGTTGGAAGGACTGCAGGAAAACACCCTGAAACTGTAAAGTCCTAGAAAACTGGAATTTGTTTATTGCTTTAGATGCTGCATAGGCTGGGGTCAGAAGAAGTGAGGCAGGATGGCCATGGGAGGATGTGGTGTCTGTCCATGGCCACCAAATTCCTTCCTTATCATTGCCTCCAAGGCAAGGCAGGAGGTAACTAACAGATCGACAGCAAGAGCATCATCTTAACCAACTGGAGACATGTAAATGACCCAGAGCAGGGCAGGGGTGCCAGTTGGCAGAGCTGGCGGTGACATCACGCTCCCACCCAGCTCCGAGCCTTCCAGCAGCGCGAGGTCAGCTTTGCAGAGCGGTGGCACCTCCCCCACTGGCCACGCGCTGAGCCTAGAGGAGCATGGCACTGCCAGGGCCGGGGCAGGGTGCCAGCCCGGATTCCATGGCTTCCTCCTTCCTCCCTCATATACCCCCTCTGCCATCGCTTCTCCTGGAGGCCCCCCCATCCCGATTTCATCTCAGAGCATTTCCCCCATGAACACAAGATTGCTGCTTCTCATATAACACATAAGCTGTGGTGTGAACTTCTGGTAAATGAAGATCTTATTTAAAACTGTGTGCTATCAGGGGAGGGGGAGAGACAGGTTCCAACACAGCTCAGCTGTCCTGCCAGGAAAAGGAGGTGCTGGGTCTGTGCACAGAGCCCCCAGCCGTTCCTGGGAAGTCACTGAAGAGGGGCAACCCTCCCAACTCATCTATGAGGGTCAAACAGGGTATCACTTTCTTTATCTGTGCAGGAGGGTAGGGCAAGGAGCTGACCTCCCTTGGAGGTTTGAATTGGCCATGTGGAACAAAGAGTGGCTTAACATTGCAGGGCTTTCCAAGAACTGTGGACCAGAGAGGCCTTGGAACTGATCGGTTCCTGGAGCCCCTCTACGTTAGCAGCACAACGCAACCACCCGGGTTACTTTTAAAGCCCCCAATGCCCAGACCAGACCCGAAGACCAATGAAGTCAGAATCTCTGGGTGGGACCCATGCAAAGGTGATCCCACTGTTCGGCCAAGGTTGAGGACCTTGGAGTGTGTCTCTTTTCAACAAGAAGTGTGTATCTGAATCATCTCGGGGTACTTTGTCAAGATTCATATGCCCAGATTTCCTAAACCAGAATCTCTAGAGTAAAGGCCAGACATGTGGATTTTGAAAAAACTCTAAGAGGTTCTTATGTACAACCTTGATTATTCATTCACTGAGCACCTGAGCATCAAGGGCCCACTCTATGCCAGGCACATGTTCCAGTACTAACTACAGTACTGACCCCATCCTCATGGAGTTCACACGCTAGTGTGGTGACAGAAGATAAACTAGCAAACACATAGGTACACACGTAAATAATAATTCCGGGTGCTAATAAGTGCTAGAAGATAAGTAAGAGGCAGGCGGATCAAGGAAGGGCTCCCTGAGGAAGGGACATTTGAGCCAGGACCTGGATGACGGGAAGGAGCCAGCCATACCAAGTTCAGTGGGAACAGCACTTAGTACAGAGGCATGTTTACTGACGTGGGAACTGCAGACTCTGTCAGCTGCAGAACCCACACTCTGGTCAACCCCTCTGTTTACTGGCTAGACAGGAAACGCTGGGAAGAGGCCAGTGGTGTCACAGTTGCCTTCCCTGGCCCCCAGGAAATTCTACAGACTGTTGGGCTAAGTCTTAGAAAATGTGTAGCTAGAAGCTGTAAGGGGCCTCAGAGTTCACTAGTCTAATCCCCTCAGTTAACAGATGGGAAAGTGAGGCTCAGCGAGAGAGTGCTTTGCCTTAGTGGAGGTTTCATCTCTGAAAGGGTTAAATGGGACAATGATTCTACTATGGAGCTTGCTTGCTCTGGTCAGGCCCATTGTCTACCCCTCCCTGCTCTCCCAAAGTCCCTGCTGTTTTTTGCTCTCTGTATAAACAACCTGTGTGTTCCAGCCATGGTATAAGCCTGTGACACACCCAGGGAGCTTGGGTGGTGGGTAATAACCTCTCTGAGGGTGGGGAGGTCTTCCTCCCACTTTGGGAAGCCCATCAAAGGCCAGACAGAATGGTGCCAGATAAGGCAGTGGAATTCGGAATTTAGTGGGATCTGGAATTTCCCTTATGGAGAAGGCTGGTCCCAGCTGTCCAACCATGATGAGCATCAAGGGAAGAGTATGACATATTCCAGGGAGGGGGCGGGTGGCCCAGGTACCCAGGGTCAGAAGCCTGATGTGGCACGGAAAGCAGAGTGGGCAGAGAGAAGGTGGCTGGCTGTCCCTGAAATATGACCAGGACAGACAAGCTGGGACACGGAGTCACTCTGTAGACAAACTACTGAAAGTGGCCACTGGCTGGCTCTTGCTGAGCCCTGCTCACCACCTTTGAATGTGGTGCAGCCAGGAGAGCCAGAGGCTGGGGCTCTGTGTTCTGGCGTCAGGAGCGTCCTTCCTTGGCCACAGAGTCGGGGAGAGCTCCTGTTCCCTGAACAGGTGGACACCTACCCTCTCTGACCAATC
The DNA here is from genome assembly GCF_000325575.1 of Pteropus alecto. Taxonomy (NCBI): domain Eukaryota; kingdom Metazoa; phylum Chordata; class Mammalia; order Chiroptera; family Pteropodidae; genus Pteropus; species Pteropus alecto. Next base: position 12,826,265 of record NW_006438113.1, read on the forward strand.
AGAGCTAAATCTCTGACAGCTCTTCCCAATCTCCTGCTGAGTTCCCCACAGGTATAACCTGGAGGCAAGAAGGGGTACCCTGGAAGGACAATCTAGAATGTCTAGAATGCTTCTTTTTTCAATCTTTCTCGGCCATGCAAGAGTGGACAGGGGCTGGCAAGGGTGGAAAATCAGGCTGCACAAAGCAAGTCCAGAGATAACTTGGGCAGGTCAGCTCCCCACCTCAGCTTCCCCATCTGTAAAAGGCAAGTGAAAATGCTCCCCAACGACCTCCTGGGGTTGTTGAGAAGCTCAGATTCACATGTGAAAGTGCTTTTTGCACGAAGTGCTCCACGCCTGTGAGCAACTGGCACCACCCTGATATTTGGTGGGTGGGAAGCCAGAAACAACATGAGACAGATTCTCACAATCAGCTCTTACCTAATATCCCAAAGGGGATGTTAGGCCCTCATGTGCCCCTTCATACAGTCTGTCAGGCTGTGGTTCCTAAGAAGCTCTGAGGACTGCACTCCTTCCCCCATCAACACAGTTCCCTAGAAGGAGCCTTGAAAAGGAAGCCCAGGGCAGTGAGATGGAACGCTCAAGTACCTGGGAACTCCTTTTCCGCAGTGGGGTTTTGGCGAGCACTCTGGTCCGGTGGGCATGACACGGAGGTGGGGAGGATGGCTTACTTCAGGCTTCCAGCAGGCCCTCTCCCTAGAGAGGCCAGCCCCTCAGCCAGCCCTGCCCTTCCCTCTGCAAGTTGTACAGGACCCGGGGGTGGGAGGCAGAGGAGGATGCTGTCATGGGTATAATAAATGACTTATTGACTGGTAAGCAGAGCTCTCAGGGCTTGGAGCATGACCTTCCGGCAATTATGCTCTCTACTGCCCGCCCAGGGCCCACTCCTACTCTGTGGAAGCTGAGGTCTAGCTTGGCCCCTTCCCCCTACCACTCCAACCTGCAGGGGCCTGAGGCATGCAGATAAACCCCTGCAGGGCTCCAACTGAGGTGGCCTTAGGGTTGCAAATGATCCTCCCCATGGGTCCATATGAACAAATATGCCCTCTTGGACCACTGCTTAAAATGGCACAGGTCAGGGAGAAAGGGGCTGACTGATGCTGGCTGTGACAGGCCTGTGGGAAAAATCCAGTTCTGTTCATCAATCAACCACTCATTATTAAGACCAGAATTACATCATTGGAGGATTCTACACCATAAAGCAGGTCCCAGTTCTTCTGTTCACCCACCATGCAATCACCACAAAAGTCATCTCTGAGCAGCTGGCACTCACCGGGATAGACATCCAGGGAGGTACAGAGTGGGTAAGACCCGGCCCTGGCCCTGGAAAGTGGATGCAGAGTGGGCTCCTGGGAGGAGCTCTGAATCTGGAACCCAGAGACTAGGGTTACACTTAGACTAGGCTCTGACACAAAAGCTGGAAGATTAGGGTGGGTCACTTTACTTCCCTGGGCCCTATTTTGGTTCTCTAAGCCCTTCCTTCCAGAGTCATTACAAGGATTAAATGAGACAATTGGCCCATGTGGGCATGAGAGTGGGCCCAGAGTCAGAGGGAGGCCAGGGGTTCAGAGCTCCTATTCCACACCTGGCATGCAGGTGGAGTGTATGGCAATGTGTCAATGGGACCCTCATAAGTCAAGGCAACAGCAAATTAAGCAGCCACTTCAGAATCTTCCATAGCTCTGTACAGAATGCAGCTGTGTGTGTGTGTTGCAAGGGTCTGGAAAAGGAGGATCCAAGACTTATCTGAGGCTCCTGTAGATAAATAAATGACATTGTATTCCACATCATGTAAAGCCTTTTGCACGCCATTTACTCTCTTTGAGATGAATGGTATAGGATTCATTATCCCCCACTTACAGAAAAAGAAATCAAGTCCCAGGACCACATGGAGCCAGGAGTCACAATTCAAGTCCGGGCAAGGATGGCACTTGTGAGTCCTACCCCTCTCCCATTGTATTTAGAAGGAGAACAGGGAATGTATCCCTCACACAGGGCTCTCCGCTTGCATCTACAAGCAGAGTGGGGAGGGGCACCCAATGAGCAAGCAGAATGTATTCAAGAGGCCATGAAAAGACAATGAGAAGAGACGTCTAGGTCTGGCATGGTCTTACACCCATTTCTTTCATACATGACAGATAGCATGCTATAGATACTATTTTGTGCTTTACTTCTTTTATTTGTCAATATGTCCTGGGAATCTCTCCACATCAGCTCATGGAGACCCTTGTCATTCTTTTTCATAGCTGCATAGTACTCCAGAGTGTGGCTGTACCACAGTTTATTCAACTCTTCTACCATGGCCTTCAGGTTGTTTCCAATATTTCGCAATTACAAACAACGTTGCAATGAATCACTGTGTGCATGTGTATTTTTATACTGATAAAGGTGTATCTTAAAGGAAGACTTCTAGAAGTAGGATTGTTCGGTGGAAAAATAAAGTGTATGTGCAGTTTTAAGTATTGCTACATTATCTGTTGTACACGGGATTGTACCAATTTGCATTTCCACCAGCAATGTCTAAAAGTGCCTATTTCCTACAGACTCTGCAGTAGAATGTGTGGTCGTGATTAATTTTCTCCAGTCTTAATAAGTGAGAAGTGATACCTCAGAGTTGTTTTAATTGACATCTTTCTAATTATGAGTGAGTTTTAACATTTTTTTCATGTATTTGAGGGGCACTGTTATATCTTATTTTACGAATTATCTGTTTGTGTCTTTTTTTCTACCTTTTTATCAAATGTTTGGTCTTTTGTCCCTCAGTATTTTAGAGTGCTTTATGTATTAGGGATATTAGTTCTTTGTGGTATATGTCATTAACCTTTTCTCCCAGTTTGTCAAATATTTTATCTTTTGACTTTCTTTAGGGTGATTTATTGTCAAAAAGATTTAAAATTTTTTTTATGTAATAAAAATGATCGATTTTTTATTTTATTGCCTCTGGAATTTGAGTCATAGTTAAAAAGTCTTCCCTACCCCAACACTGCAGAGGAATTCACCCAAGTTTTCATCTGGTTCTTATTAGTATCACTGTTTGCTTTTGGATCCCTAGTCCACTTAGATTTTAGTTTTCCATATGCTGTGAAACATGAATCAAATTTTATCTGTTTCCAAAAGGCTACCCAGTTGTCCCAGCACCCTTTATTAAAAAGTCTGTCTTTATCCCAGTGATCTGAGATACCACCTTGGTCACATACCCACGTCCCACGCTTTTGGGTCTGATTCTGGACTTTCTCTCATCTTTGACCAATCTATTTGCCAATTCGTGCACCAGTTCCGCACTGTTTTAATTACAGAGGTGTTATAGTATGTTTTAACACCTGGTAGAGATAGTTTTACTTCTTCTTTACCCATTCTTATGCCTCTAATTGATTTCTCTTGATTAATCACGTTGGCTGATACTTCTGGCACAGTGTTGAGTGGTAGAAGAGATGGTGGGTCTCCGTGCTTCATTACTGACCTTAATGGAAACGTCTGTAGTGTTTCCCATTAAATAAGTCATTGGCTGGAGGACTGTGGTATATTTATTTTATCAAACTGAAAATTCCTTAATTCCTATTTTCTTGACTGTTTATACCATGAATGGGTACTGAATTTTGTCCCAGGCTTTTTCAGCATTTACAGAGATAATCATATGATTTTGTTTACTTAGATTCATTAATATGGTATGGAATATTAATTTGGCATGTTATTAATATCAATACATTAATTTTAATGGGTTAATTTTAAACCAACCTTGCATTCCTAGAATAAGACATATTTGGTCATTATGTATTATTTTCTTTAAAAAAAAAAGGGGGACATGGAATTGGAGACCATGTTTTAGAGTGCTTTATGTATCAGGGATATTAGTTCTTTGTCTGTGGTATACCGTTTATTGAACACTTTCTCTGTCCTCTCATGTATTATTACCTGATTCAATCATCAGGATAACTATGTGAAGCAGGCTTTATTATGCTCATTTCATGGATGAGGAAACCCAGACTAACAATGGTGAGACAGCCTGGCCAACATCATACAGCTAGCAAATAACAGAGACAGGATTGAATATTGGGTCTCAGTAACATGTGGACAGTGTTATTTGGCTTTTATATTAAAAATGCTTATTATTTGACAATAATAAGCATTTATTATGGACGGGTAACATCTCTGTAGGAACTGGGGAGTCTGCCCCTACTTCCCAGAAGCTTGAGCTGCCCTCCTGAATCTATTCCACCAAGCTCAGCAGAGAAACGATGTGAGAGGCTTGTGAGCACCACCAGCAGGTGTGCTGTCAGCAAGCAATCTGCGGGATGCCTCCGGGGTCTGCGAAGCAAGGCAGCAAGCAGTCCTCGAGGTCCGCCAAGTCCCCTCCCTCACTGTCTTGGCATTTGTGTCTCACGTGACACGAAGTGTGGGAGCAACCCGGAGAATGAAGACTGGTCCAGGGAGGTGGTGGGCTGTGAGGGAACAAAGTGCAGAGAAGAAAAGCCTACCCTTTCACTCCCTGCTGGTCCCGCCTGCCTTGTTTTCTAAGAACGGGCAGCCGGCCGAGGGATTATGTAACTTCTGGTGGGCATGGCAGATGGTGTGCTGGCTTGGACACATCAAACCCAGCACTGACACTAACCTTCATTGACGTGGCACCCCAGCCTCCTCTGCTCTGGGGTGTGGAGCACGGAGAGGGATGGGAAGTGACCCAAACTCTTGTCATCTAGCTCAACAGCCATGGCCAGCCAGGCCATGGGGAGACGCCAGGGCCCACCCACCAGCAGGAGGTTCTAGTCAGGGATATGGAAATGTGGGCGCTCTCCTGCCCACCCCACAGCAAACTGCTCTCAGGATGGACTGCAGGCCCTGAGGTAACAGACCCTGATCTGCAGGCCTCCTTTCACCTCAGATTTCACCTCAGAAAAACAGTTTCCAAAGCACCTCTCGGGGTGTTTTCTCCCTCAGCCCTGCCTAGCATTCAGCTTTTTTTTTATTCCTTTTGCTGAGGGGAAACCGAGGCTCAAAGAAGGTGAGTGATTTGCTTGTCACACAGAGTTGGTCTTATAGCTGAAGCTTCTGGACACTCCTAGGCCAGTGCTCTTTCCCAATGCAAATGCAGGCTTTGGCCCTCACTATGACTCCCAGACAAATCACCAGGTCACTTTGTGGGCCATCCTGAACCTTATGTTTCTAACACACCCCATGTTCAGGGGACTAGTGGAAAGAAAGAAGGTATAACCAGTGATTTGTGGATTGATTTCCTCCCGGATAGAATGACCTTTATGGACCATGCCCCATTTTGTTTGACACCCCTTTGCTCTGATCTCTCCATTAACCAATAAGGGTCCCTATTTTATAGCGTGGGGGTGCCGGCTCAGGGAACTGCAGTTAGTGACAGATCCAGGACCTAACTCAGTTTTCTGATTCCAGAGTAGACTCTCTCATTTGGACAGAGGAGGGTACTGAAACCAAGAGAGAGAAAGGGACTAATTCAATGCCACGCAGCAGATTAGCCGCATGGGCAGGATTAGAATTCAGGCTTCCCAATCCTCAGCTCAGGGCTCTTTCTGTTGTCTCCTCTCTGTGTGTGTACAAAAGTAGGGTGCGCCAGAAAGAAAATGTGGGGCCAGATCAGATCTGCAGAAGGAATTACTACACCTAGCAGCGCTGGCTGTCTTGGGCTGCCAGGCAGGAATTTCAGATCAGCCTGTGGTAGGGGATCCTGGCAAGGAATTCAGATGCCCAGCTGTGAGAGTGGTAGCTGGGCCAGGCCTACCACTGCCTCGGCCAAGGGCCTAGGGGAGTTCATCTCCCGGGGATGCTCCCTGAATGTTAGTACTAGATGCAGTGCCAGGTAGAACCTGGCTCAGCCAGACCCTGCAATAAAACCGCTCCCCTAGACCAAGCCCAGCTCCTGCCAAGAAACTGGTGGCAGTTGCTCTGGAGGGCTGAAGGCCTGTGGTCAGATGCTGCCTATGGGCCTTCAAATATATTCTCAGGCCATACCTGCTCCCAGACCTCAGGGCCAATGTCCATGCAACAGGCATTGTCCTGAGCCACAAGAAGGCAAAGGGGAGAAGACGGATCAGTGGGCTTGGGAATACAAGTAGGAAACAAACATGTTAAAAGAGCATGGACCGGCCGTGCCTTGTGAAGTCGCCTCGCAGGTAAGTACAGAGTTTACCAGCCCAGCACATGCCTGCCAGTCTGCTTTCTCCACACAAAGAGGCCAAGGGCACTTGACTGTAGTACTTCATTAATTCGTTGTGGATCCACTGGATTTAGTGAGTAAATTCTTTCCTACCTAGGGGCTCTGACCACTGAAGACTTGGCTCTGACTTCCTTCGTACCTGATACATAGTAAATGCTTGAAGACAGAAAGCAGGAGAGAATGAAGGGAGAGAGGAAG
>NW_006438113.1:12832903-12842287 GCF_000325575.1 Pteropus alecto
AATGGAGGCTGTAAACAAAGCAGTGAGAATCTTCGAATTCTTTGGTTACTCTTCCGCACTAGCAAGTCCAACACAGAGAGACTGAATCACAGCAACCTCTTGGGTGAGTAAGGTCGCACCATGAGTTCCTCATTCGTCCATTATACAGTGTTTATGGAGCACCTTCCGTGTGCCAGGAACTGTGCTGGGCACCAGCACCATGCACATGAGCAAAATCAGGCAAATCGTACTCAGTTTCCTAAGTCGCCGAGTGTCACAGCTGCTCGCCCATCACCTAGTTGTTTCAACCCCATCCTACTTCCACCCACTGACCCTGCCTTCCCATCCCCAGGGCCCTGGCTCGGTGACAAGTAAAACGAAGGGTAAAAGGCTGCCCCACAGGATGTGTCTCATTCCATCCCAGTCACTGTTCACTCTGTCTCTGAGTCTCTCTCTGTGCTGCTGCGTCAGAGAATGACCAAAGGTGGAATGGGGGAGGGAGCCAGGAACAACTTTCCTGGATTTCTGACTCCACTTCTTGTAAGCTCTGCATCCTCCATGGGTGCTCAAGCCCCAGGCTAGGCAGGCGGGCACCTCTGATCACATTATAGAGCTGCTTTCCTTCAGCTCTGTCTCCTGGCCAGTAATACCTCCAGACATCCTCGGAGTCTCTAGGGGTTGCAGGCTCCTATGTGATCTCAGCAGAAGATGGTCCTCTTAGACCTTGAGGCTGTCTCCTGGTATCTACCAGGCCCAGGTGGGCACCAGAGACCAGAAAAAGCAACCTCCCTCTTCCTGTCCCTCTCCTTGGCTCTCCACTCAACCTGGAAGATGCCACCTGGAACTCTGTCCCCTTGCTCTCCCGCCTAGAGATGTACAGAGAAGCAGAGCCCAGCGCCGCCCAGGGGTCGTCCAGATCGTGCGTAGGGGAGAGGCAGGAATGAGAGAGGGCAATGGAAATCAATGGAACCTACTCTGTGCCAGGACTGCATGTGCTATGTCATATCACATCACTCTCAGGTGAAGGCAGTAGAGTCGTCCCCGCCAGAGATGGTGACGCCGAAATTCAGAGAGGTTGAGTCTCCTGGCCTAGGCACACAGTAAGATTCAAAACCTTTTAATCCCAAAGCCTTGTCTCTTTCTATGGTACTAACAAGGAACTTCTAGCCCCAGAAGTCTTGTTTGACCAAATGATCAGATAAGAGCCAATGGCTGAATTTGGAATTTGTTTCCTGGGAGGATGTGCCAGAAGTTTCCATCCCACATCTTCACATACACATCTCCTAACAGGAACACCCTCTCTGTTTACCCAAATTCTGCTCATCCTTCAAAAGCCAAATGCCACCCTTCCCTCCTCCAGGAAGCCTTCCCTGACCAGCCACCCACAGGAGCCTTCTCTCAACAGCTTAAGCATTTCCTGTCATGCCACCCAGTATTTAGCACCAATGATAATGATGATGAGGATCACAGTGAAAGTTATTGAGCTCTTGGAATGTGCAAAGCACTTATATGCATGATCTCATTCAGGCACGAAACAATCTGATGAGATTGGTGCTATTACTACTCCCATTTTACAAATAAAGAAACTAAAGCTCAGAGAGGGTAGGCAACTTGCTTTAGGATACACAGCCAGACGACTGTACAGTCAGGATCTGAACCCAATTAGTCTCACTGCTCAGCCTGCCCTCCAAGCACCATGCCAAATCCCTCCCAGCACATACTCATCTAGGCCAGTCCTTGAATGGCTCCTCTCTGTTGCACCATCATATTCTTTTTGCACCCCCAAACCAGCCACCCCCAGCGCTGAGATATGAAACAGTAAGTGGTGTGGCCAGGTTTGGGCAGTCTGTTCCTGCTACACCCTCCAAGGGGCCTCCTTAAGCCTTGGTGAAGATGGCAGGGTTGGGGGAGCGAGTGCCTCTTTTCTCATGTGCCCAGACTGCCTCTTCTGATGGGGTTCTTCTCTGCCTCCTGGACCCTACTTGATGCCTGGGGTTCTCGGATTCTGAGGCAGGAGATGCTTATGGAGAGAGGAACCAAGGTCCCAGAGGGTGATTTATGGCTTTAGAGAGAGAGAGACACCCAGGGCTGCATACCGCTCACAAGGGCACTGCAGTCGATATATTGACTTTCTGGAGGGGACTCTAAATACAAGCAGCTTGGGCCTCGGCTACCTCTTCTCTTGCTGGCTGCTGAGGCCTCTTCAGAGCAAAAAATCCCCTACAGCCCTTGAGGATCATTCTTCTACCTTCCCCAACCCCAAATTTACAGATGGGGAGACCAACCAGGACCACAGAGGAAAAGGTACTTGCCCAAGGTCACACAGCAGAAGAAAGGCAAGAACCAGAGTCTCTGCATTCCCAGGTCAGGAGCTACTGGGTCTCTGGGCCCTTAGCCTCCCTGCTTTCTCCCCCATCCCGCTCCCCTGGAGGAAGATATCTCAGACACTGCAGGGTCTCTCTGAGGGAGGCTGTGTCTCAGTGTTTCCTGAGCTCTCACTGGGTGCAGGCACCACACTAAGTGCTTTATTGTACATTAGGTCATGTGATCCTCAAAACAACCCTGTGAGGACAATATTATTATCCTCATTTACAGATGAGAAAACTGAGGCACAGTGCAGTTAGGTGAGCTGCCCAAAGCCACAGAGTTAGGAAGTGGTAATGCTGGGAGGCCATGCTAACCCCCTCGAAATTCTCTATACCCTCTTTATCTGTAACTGAGGCCCTAGGGAGGAGCTTCTGTAAGGTGGGGTGTATAGAGAAGCTGGAGGTCCTAGAGGTGGTGAAGACAAATGAGCCTTCCCTCTCTGAGTGGCTCCAGAGAGTGGCTGGGCTGTAAACTCTACCTTTCCCTTCTTATCCACTCTGCATTCTCTGATCGGGGCACGGCAAAAGGCAGAGGAATATACCTCCCCTAGCGCCCACCCCCAACATAATCCCTACCAGTGCATAAAAAGTATTTTCTGGGTTCATTCCATCTTCAAGAGCCACAGAGAAAGAATCAAAGAATAAGAAATCTTCTCCCCTCAAACCCCTTCCTTGTAGTCAGAGGTAGCTGAGAGGGGCAGCTCCCCATGGTGCACCCCTTCAGTTGAGCCTGCGAGGGCCAGGAGTGGAAATACGGCCAGGAGTTGGCTCACCAAAGGTTGGCGCCCACCCAAGATGGCAGCCAAGCAGATGCTGACAAAGCCAGTTCCTGACAGTGGGGGAGTTCTGGGGCTAGGCACCTCTGCCCAGATGCCCCAGGTAGCTAGCCCCCACCCCAGTTTTTCTTCAGGACATACTCTTAGAAAGACGTGAAAAGGAAAGAGACAAGGTCTGGTTCCTATCACCCACTCCAGGAAGCCCCAAGGCTTGGAATGGTCATTCCCTGCCATGCTCTTCCCTATATTACCCACACTTGGCATCCAAGACACTCTGGATTTCATTTACCAATATTAGAATGGACATTAGCATCCCACAAAGACAGTGACCTCCCTTGAGGGCTGGGGTCAAAGCCTGAGCAGCTCAGGCTCTGACCCAGGTCCTAGGTCAGCTTCCTAAGTGCGCACCCACCCACCTCCCTGTGGGGTTTTTACAAGGACCAAGTAAGGTCCCACCTATATGAGGGTTTTAGAAACTAAAGCAATATGCACATTGGTGGAGCTGTGGTTTCCTCTATGTTGCTCTACTCCACAATGGCACATCTTAGAATTAAAGATGGCAGTCCACAGCATGGGCAGAGATGGAAAGAAGAGTGGCCTTTGTGACTGAAGAGTGGTAAGGACAGTGAAGTCCAGGGCTAGTGTGTGTGTCTATGTCATCTTTCATTGCTTCCATGGTGAGTCCCAGCCCAGTAATGCCTGCCTGGGCTGCTCTGCATCAGGGATACCACTCACCCAAGCTCTGCTTGCCTCTTCTCAGCAAATTCTAGAGGACATTGCTTCCCTGTGAGGGCTAATGTTTGAGGCCCTGCCACTGCGCTGGGTAAGCTGGGAGATGACTGCAGCAGACCCTAGGACTCAGACCTCTGTCCTCATCGGGGCAGTCCCTAAGCTCTTGGGCTGGCTTTAGGGCCTACCCACGGCCACTGTTCTGCCCTGTGGAGCAGTAGGACACTTCCTCAGGCAGGCCTGTCTCATCTGTCCTCAACAGGGAAAGCTAACCTCTGCCCTTCCAACTCTAGAACCTGACATTGGGACCAAATCCTTCTCACAGCCCTCAGTGCAGGGCAAAACAAGGTCTCCTTAGTGCTGAAGGGCAAATGGCCTGGGTCCCATCTGGAAGAGGCATCTCCAACAACAGAAAACAATGGATGGAGCTTCCCGTGCCTGCTGGTGACTCACCGTCCCCCGCACTACACACACCTATTTCTATTTATACACAAACACACCACAGCCATGCCCATGTGCACACTGTACCCACACACACACCCAAACACACACACATAGCCATCTACGTCACACTCTGTATACAAAAGATACAACCTTCTCAACAGACACATCCATTCCTCCTCACATATCACCTCCACACACCCGAACACCCCACACAACACCACACTTAGCCTCACCTCCACCCGCACACTCCCACCTCCACGGGCCTCTTTAATACATATCCTCACCTCCCTCACACACCCTTAATACACACTCTTACATCCACAGCCCGCCTTTCTCTGAGAAATGAGCCTCGCAGGGGCAAGGAAAGTTGTGAGGCGCTGGGGCAGCCTGTTCTGGGAGGTGAGAAGGAGGGAGGCTCAGAGGGCTCACTCCTTTGGTGGCGTTAGCGCTCCCAAGGCTCCTGTAGACAGATTTAGCTCAGCAGAGGAGAGGGGAGGAGGATGGGGGGGATGCTGGAGAGAAAGAGGAGAAGGAGCTGGCCTGCTGAGGTGCTTGGACAGCGCAGTGGCAGTGAATGACCCCCACAGGCTGCTGGAGATGCTAATTAGGTCTATTGGTTGGCAAGAGTAAATTCGGTAGGTCCCAGCTACCTGGTGCTTTTGCAGAAAGAAGAGGAAACAAAAGAGGTAGGGGAGAGCTGGAAGGCCGATGATTTATGCCAGCATTTCAGCAAATGTTTTCCCTGCCATTAGCATCTCCGAAGCAGAGGATCAGAGAGAAAGGGGCACCATGGGGGACCTGTGGCTTGACCTCACTGCCCCTGCCCTGTGGAGGCACAGTGACTGGGGTGGTGCTGGGCCAGAGTTCGAATCCAGCCTACCACCCAACTGCCAGCCAGACCAGTTCTGGGATGCCAAACTTCTCCTAAAAAGCCCATAGGGTCTCACCTGGCTGCGCTCAGGCTCACCAAAGTGCACTGGTCAGGGAGAAATTCCAAAGTTTCCCCAGGCACCTGGCTGAGTGCAGGCCCTAAAGGGGCAGGAGGTGGTACCCCAGCTCCAACTTCACAAGAAGATTAAAAGGGTGAAGTGCATATTCCCTCCAGCCTCTTGGAACTGCCCTTCTTTGTATTATTCTAATTATTATTATTTTTTAAAATTTTCCTTTAAAAAAACAAAAAACAGAAAAGCATAGAGCGCACTTGTTTGGTTTCATTTTGCCTTCACAGCTTTAATGACTCATTTTGTGGAAGCTGTTTAGGAAACTGAAGAGGAGGAGGAGGGAGCAGTGGCCAGAAGAAGTGCTAGCCCCTGCTTCTTCTCTCCCCACTGGGGGCCATTTTGCATAAGCGGCAGTTTCTCTTTACTCCTCAGACCATCCCCAACAGGCAAACTCCAAGTCCCAAACTACGACCCTCTCCTATCCTCCCATTCCTACAGGCCTTGGTGGGCTCCAAGGTGTCTCCTTGCCATCTCAATGCCAGTGCTGAGGTTCAAAAGACCATATGTTTAGACAGCGGGTCCTAGGGGAGGCTCTAGTACAGGCCATTAAGAATCATCAACCTTGCTCTCTAAGCATTTAGAATGGAGGGGCAGGGGCTGAGGGGGTGGAGAGGTGGGGGGTGGTGGCAGACCTCATTTTAGGCCTAACAGCCAGGAAGAAGGTCAAAGTACCACCAGTCCAAGAAAAGCTCAACAGCAAAGGTGGGTGGGGAGGAAGATGGGTCCAAGGGAGCTCGGTTTGTGATTTATCTCACCTGGGGCAGGTCAGGGCAGTTGCTGAGAAGATAGGTATTCGGGGACCAGGGGTAAAGCTACCTTTCTTTGGGCATTTACCTAGACTCAGGGCCTTACCTCTGACCTCTGACCCTACCCTGTTCTACCTCTCCTGGGTCCATGCTCCCAACTCCCCTCTTCCCCCAATCCTGCTATAAGTTAGTCTAATGCAGCTACCAAACCAACCTTCTCTTTAGCTGTCTGCCTTAGGTGGTCCCTGGATTTCAGAATCTCAGTGTCAGGTCCTTGATGACGGGTCTGCAGCCCAGGTAGAAAGAAGGAGCCAGAAGAACTAGACAGGTTTGTGAGGCCCGAGTTCCAACACCAGCTCTATCCCTGAGCCCCAGTGTAACTCTGGGCAAGTCAAGGCCTGTCCCAAAGCTTCGGTAGTTAAATAAGTGAGTTGGAAAAGGGGGAATTGTTTTGTCCTACAGAATTCCCAGTTTGGGGGTGGGGAGAGGAGGGAGGAGAGATTGCATACGAAATTCCTCCCCTGCAGTGGTACTTGCACTTTAATGAGAGACCCATTAAGACACTTGATTTTCCATTTAAGTGAGATGGGTGCTTGTTATGGTGCAGAGGGAGCCAAGGACGACCACCACACACACACAGCAGAGACACTAGGAAAACGGATTTTAATTGCAGCTTAAAAAGAAGAGTTATCATGACACCTCGGTTCCTTCTCAACCATCCCAGCCAGAGGCCAGGGAAAGGCTCATTAAAAGCGCCAGGAAAGGCTGAGGGGTGGGGCGGGAGTTGGCTCCTAGGGCCAACCCTGCTTTTGAAGTGGCCTCTCCTGGTCAGTCACTTGCTGACATCTCTTTTTAAGGGTCTGGGGTTTCATAGTTGCAGGTTTGATTTCTCCATCAAACTTCGTGCCTTAAAAAAAATACTCATATTCACTAGGGCTGGGGGTGGGGAAAAGGAGAGAGGTACCTGGCACTTGAGAGGAGGTTGGACAGCACCGACAAAGAACCCCCTTTGTAGGCACAGCCTTCTCTGCCTCAGTTTGATCTCAGGCTCATGGTAGAGGGGTGGGTGGATGGGGCCACAAAGAGAAGGAGTCCAACGTGGCCTGAATCAACCTGGCTATCGGACAAGAGCCCCGCATACAAGTCTGTGATCTGTGGGCAAGTAAAGGCAAGATTTGAGGAAAGCCAACACTCTGGCCTTGGTTTTCCCCATCATTGAAATGGGACTCGGAAGGGATCCACTGGGAAGACCCGAGGAACATTTTAAAAGATGCCTGTGCCTCTGGCACTGGAGTTGCAGAGGAGGAAGGGGCATCTTCTCCCTCCTGAAGGCAGGTTTCAAAGGGCCGCACATTCTGGGCAAAGGGAGGGCTGCAGGCCAACCCCACCCGTTGGCCCCTCTCCAGGCTGGTGGGCTGGCAGCCCCTGCTGCGCTAAGTAATGAGCACAATTCCAACACCAGTTCTGCTCGCTAGTGAGAAATCAAAGCCGGGTATTAGAGGCCATTTCAGGCTGGGCACTGTTCGTGCCCAAATCCATCAAAGCCCTGGGCCTGGGGTTTCTTCTAGGGAAGGTGGGGGCTGGAAGCTTTGTTAAGCAGGAAAGGCAGGCCACCCCCAGTCTCCCCAGCTGAGCTTACTCTGCAGCTCCAGAGAACTCTAGGCCAACCAGCCTTGTCTTTCTCCTGCCTCCTAAACCCCCCACCTCCAGTAACTTCAGCATTTCTTCCTGCTCCCATTGCCCTGCTGCTACAAAAACAGCTTCTCAAGACCCGACTCTGCCCATGTATCATTTACAGAAACTTCACTCTACCCTTCAATCACCTCCCCTCAAACACCCTCAAACCAGAAACCAACAGCCCAGCCCAGCACCTCCCACATCCAACTGCACTCTTTATAACAAAGTCGGTCATTCAGCAGCCTGCCCCCCACTCCCATCATTACGTTCCAACTTCAAAACACTGCTTTAAATACCAGAGTCTTCCCAAATCATAATTAACTTGGATCAAATGATTGTGTCGTAACTTTACAGCACAGAGCTGAACAAAAAAAAGGCGGGGGGATGTGCTAAAACCAAGCCCTCACTCCTGGGCCGTGGGAATCATTAATTCCAGAGTGAGGAATCTTTGTCTATTGGTTGGATGGGGGGCGGATGTCAACATCGCAGCGGAAGGTGGAGGGGGGAGGACTGCGTCATCTCGTCCACTTTCTGCACCAGTTTTCCTGCCCCATTCTCAGCTTTAGATCAGAGGACTCGGTGCAGGATGCTCCCCACCCCCACCCCGCCCTGGGAGCCCAGGCACCCAGCGGCCGCGGCCGGTCCACCTACTTAGGTTCCGGCACCATGGAGAGGTTCGTTCCCGTGCGGCCGCAGGCTCCTGGAGAAGACGCAGCGACGCGGGGCCCAGCTACAGACTAGCGAGACATGTACAAATCCATGGAGGGAGAAAGGGATATAGAGACTGCGTTTTAGGAGCCTACCAACTCCCTAAAGGCATCTTGCTGGGTCCAGAGTAGGAGCTGCATCCAGGTGAGCGCACCTTGTCTGCCCCCCGGACGGAGAAAATGTCAGTGACCCATTTAAAAGGAAACTCGGCAGGATCATTACGTACTACCCCCGCCCCCGTACTACCAACACCCAGAAAAAATGTCCTTCCAGACATGTGGGTCCCACGACCTCGGAGAAAGCTGTACGTGCAAGATTCAGCCCTACCCACTTCAATAGCCAAAGCCCTTCAAGCCCGCCTCCTCGGCCGGCGGAGCGGACCCGCGCTTCCCGTGCTCCGCAGGTCTCTCTCCCTTTCTTTCGCCTGGGCGAGCTGGGACCCGGACTAGGAAGTTGCCGACGAACCGCAAGCGAGCGCACACCTAGCCAGATAGTTTTCCTGAGGCGCCGCCGCCGCCTTGCGCGCAGGGGAGCCAGGGGTCCCTTGGAGGCGGGTCTTCGGGGAAGCGCAGACCCCGACTGGGACACCGGTTCCAAGGAAAAGAAGCGATCCCTTTCAGGTGCGAGCAGGCTTTCGCTTTACTTTGAAACCCCTGGCCTGCGCCCCAGCAAGGTGGCTGAGCCATCTCTCACTTTGGTGGGGAGAAAAAATCTGCCTTCTAACTTGGGTGCCCATGCTGCTTCCCCTGCGCGCACCGACGCGGCGACAGATCACCTCAACTTCGGGCCAGAGTGAGAAGGAACGGTTCGTCCCTTCGCTCCCCGACCCCATGCCCAATCGCTCCTTACCTGCTAGACTCAGCCTCGGGTCCCAGCAGAGCAGTAGCGCCAGCAGCAGCGCGCCCCGCGCTCCGCTCCGGGCCCACATGCTCCCGTGGCCCGGCTCGGGCGCCTCTCC
>NW_006438113.1:12842940-12859601 GCF_000325575.1 Pteropus alecto
GTCAGCTTTCTTCTCTGAACTCAGGACTCTCACTTTTAGTGCCCTGGTGTATATTAAGTTCTATGCCTTCCACATGTGGTGGTTTTTCCAAAAAGGCTCCCTAAGTGAGAAAATCTAACACTCAAGTCCTGGTTAAGCTGCGGCTGGCTTACAGTTGTGTAAATTTGGGCACAGATTTGGATTATCTTGGTTGGACCTACGTATCTGTATGACCTTGGGCAGACCCCTCTAAACCTTCCGCAGCACTCAGCTCCTAGGGATGTTAAAAACCCAGTCCCCAAGTGACAGTGGGGCAGCCATTTTTGGCTCAGTGTGAATTTGGGCTCTGCCCCTTACCTTCTGTGTGACCTTGAACAAGTTCCTTAACCATTTTGATGTCCCCTTCATCGTTGTCTGTAAAATCGAGAATGATAATAGCTATCTTATAAAGGGATGTAAAATTGAATGGAAATACACACTCACTCACACATAAATAAGCCACGGCACGAATGTCAGTATACTCTCCTTCCAAGATCTCCCTTCTCAGCCAGTCTGATTCCTGGGGGAAAGTCCTGGCCACCCAAGGGTGGGCAAGGGGGCATGTGGGGCCAGGTGGAGCTTGAGGATGAGTTTCTTGAGATTAAAATCCAAAGACGTCAGAAAGGGTGGATCAACTAACATTGACAGAGACCATCTATGTGCCAGGCACAGCGTTAAGCACTTTAAATGCAGTGACAGTGAATCCTCACAATGACTCTCTGAAGTAAGTACCATTTGTATCCTCACCCTACACATGAAGGAACTGAGGCACAGAGATGTAAAGTTTATTTGCATCACATAGCTTTGCGTGAGTGAGTGAGTGAGTGAGTGAGTGAAAGGGGCAAGAGAGATGGGATTAAAAAGAAATCCTCTTTGCCCCCGAATTAGAAAGAGAACCTCACTCTCATACCTCCTGTGAGGCTAGATTGGACTATGAAAAGGGACTGGCGGCCAGTAGGAATGCCTCTTCCACCTAGCCCTGCTCTGTACGCTACTTGGGCTTTTTCTGGAGCTGGAATCTAAAATCACTCCTCAAATACAGATATAGCAGGCTGCTTCTGGAAGGGGTGAAGGAAGTCAGAGAGTGGTCCAGCCAGGCCCAGGAGCCAGTAGAGAGTAAGCTAGAATAGGGCCAAGTGTTCCCAGGGGTGCTTCCTAGATTGGGGGAGAAAAGACTTAGGGCTAGACCTGCAGGCTGGAAGGAGACCTCATGCAGAAGGAGAAGCAACAAGGGCTTGCCCCAACTGTTTCCCCAAAAGAGATATAGGTAGGACTGCCCAGTACTCCACTCCACACACACTCCCCCACAGGTTGAGGTCTGGAGCATCTAGGGGAGAGTATGTGTAATCGGTCCACCTCCCCAGCCCTCTTCAGGCTGGGCACCCAAGGTCAGGAAGGTGGATATGGAAACGATCTTTAGCCAACTAAGAAAGGGCCCTCTGGGGAAAGGTAGGTGGATTATTTTTAGCTTGGCCCACGACGGCCCAGGCAAGGGCAGTGGATGAGAGAGTCAATAGCTCATTATACCCAGCCAGCTCTACCCATCCACATAGCTAAAAGCACCTATATATACACCCCTAGACACACTTACAGAGAACACTATAAAGGTGCATGCAGGTAAACATACAACAAAGACACACAAAATGACCCTCCCAGAAACAACAATGTACAAAAAGGTACCTAACTGCAGAGATGACCACATACCTAAAACCCAGGAATCAAAAAAGTACACACATACACCTTATCACAGACACAAATGCATACACAGGGACAAACGGATATTTAGAGACTTAACTACCACCAGGAAACACATATAGGGACACAGGTACCAAGACCCATATCTGCCTGTCATCTCCTGAACATAGGCACATAGGCACAAGGACACTACACTGAGTAACTCAGCCAGGACCTCAGCAAAGACATAGCATGCAGGGACCTAGCCTGCATCTCTCTCTCTCTCTCTCACTCTCTCTCTCTCTCTCTCTCTCTCTCTCTCTCTCTCTCTCTCTCTCTCACACACACACACACACCCACACAATTACCTTTACTTTGTGTTAAACATACTAAAGTATATACATTTTATTTGCCTTCAGAATTATTTTAGGTACTTACTTTCTTTCTCTCTAGGTCAGTGAGATATTGGAGATTCTTCAAAAAAGTTCCAGCCCTGTTCACAAAAGAATTGCACCAGGCAGGCTCTTCCAGTCCGTGTGAGGTTTCATGACTTTGTTTAATTTCTGGCTGGAGAGATGGAGGTCTGGGGGGTGGCAAGCCAAGGGAAAGTGGTCATTTCCCCCTCTCCTGCAGGTCCCTGCCCCACTTCCCTCCCCAGCCTAAAAACTCTTTTAATTCTTGAAATATACCCACAGGAGGTCCTAGACCCTGCTTTCCCTCTAAGACTCTGGTACTGGGGTGGAGGCCTTACCATACTGAGGATCCCTCCATAACTTTCCCACACCCCTTCCCATGCCATTCAATGGGAGAATGCCCCTTTCGTAACCACCTGTAGCTAGGAAACCCACTGCAGATATGGTTGCTCCCCAGGCTGGGCATTTCCTGGGTCCAGGGAAAGGGCTTCAGAGGGAGTCAGGTTGCCCTGAGCCCATACCTTTCCCAGGGATGTGTGAAGAATGGGTCAGCCCCAGCCCTGGGATGACAGATTGGAATAGCTGGCTGTTCCCACAACCGGTGTCATCAGACTCACAGCAAAGGAGTCTTGCTGTGTGTTAAAAAAGAGAACAAGTAAGTGAGCAGCTTGGAGGCAGAGGCCCCCCCCCCACCCTTTCTTGTTCACCGTTCTATAACCAGCACCTAAGACAGTGTCCTGCACATAGTAGACATACATCAGCATTGGTTGAACGGATACACAGGATTGGTTGAATGGATACATCACTGAGGCTGGGAGAGAAGGGGTAACTGGTCCAAGGGCCTACAACCTTGATGAGTGAGCCCACAATGAGCCTCCCACCTCCCCTCAGTTTCCTGGGCAATTGCGGGGCCCGAGGCTGGAGGTGGTGTAGCCTTTGTGCGATGTAGCTGCTTTATAATCAGTCCCAGAACCAGTTTTGACCCTTAGTGGGAACTGCAAATGCTTCCACAGGCTCCCTCATTTCTCCCAAAACAAAAGAGTTTGTGTCGGAGACAGAGTTCTGGAATCCGGAGCTGATGGGCTTCTCCTACCTGCTGGGAGACCTTAGGCTGGCTGCTGACCCTTTCCAAGCATCAGTTTTCTCAATCGTAAAATGGGAACAATCACTAGCTCGTAGAATTAAAAAGAATATACAGAAACCCCTTACCCTGACTGAATAATACAAGCTATCTACTTTATAGTAATGAAGATTTTAATGATTCCCTGCAGCGTGGCGGGTGGCTTTGGGTGGCGCCTCCCTCTGCGGCAGGTACTCTAGTACTCACAGGTGCCACTAGGCGGCGCGCTGCAGCTCACACCTCCTCTTCTGAGGCTTCAGTCTTCATCCTGAGGCGGTGGGTCCGGAACAGAGAAGCACTTTCGGCTTCCAACTGGGGGCGGCCCAGGAGTAGGTCCTGGGCCCCGAATTGTCAGGGCTCTCAGATGACTGGGTTTGCAGTATCTTGAGTGGGAAGATTTGGTGATGAGTTCACAGCCCCTCCCCTGACCTATCCAGTCCAGAATGGATCCTAAGCGCCTGGACCCTGGGGAGGCAGGTACATTAGGTTGAAGTCTTTGACGCTCTGCCATCTCTTTGAAATATTATTATAGCTAACTTTGAGCGCTTTCTTAGTGCCCAGTACTGTCTTGATCCCTTATATGCTGACAACCACCTTATGAGGTAAATATCGTTATTACCTCCATTTACCAGATAAAGGAGTGAGGTACAGAGAGGTAACTTGCCCAAGGCCACATACAGCTAGTAAATGGTGCTGTGGCAAATCCAGACACGCTGGATCTCAAGCTCGTACTCATTTATTTTTAATTGAGACAAAATTCCCATAACATAAAATTAGCATTTTAACTATTTTAAAGTGTACAATTCAGTGTTTTCTAGTATATTCGCGATGTTGTGCAACCATCACCACCATCTAATTCGACATTTCATCATCACACAAACAAACAAACAAACAAACAAACAAAAACCCCCATAATGTTAAGCAGTCATTCTCCATTCTCCCCTTTTTCACCCCCTGGCAACCCCGTATCTACTTTCAGTCTCTATGGATTTGCCTATTCTGGGAACTTCATATCAAAGGAGTCATGCAGTATGTGACCTGGGTCATCAAGCTTAGAATCTTAACCTCTACTAAATACTATGACAACTCTCATCTTCCCATCCCCTACCCCCCTACACATTTCTCTTCTTCCCTAGGGGAGGGCCTTCTCTCCCTGAAGTTCAAGAGTTCTAAGCAGTTAGTCACAAAAGCCTTGGGGTCATTTAGATCCAGGTTCAAATCTTGGCTCTATCTTGGACAGTTTACTGTGCTTTCACCTCTTCAAAAAAATTTTTTGGGTTGTTGATTTTTTAAAATAAACTTTGTATTTTAGAACAGGTTTAGATTTACAGAAAAACTGTAAACAGTGCAGAGAGTTCCAATTTACCCTTCACCCAGTTTCCCCTATTAATGTCTTATATTATTATGATGCATTTGCTACAATTGCCAAACCAATATTGATATATTATTATGAACTAAAGTTCAACCAGATTTCCTTAGTTTTTAACCTAATGTCCTTTTTCTGTTCCAGGATCCCCTCCAGAATACCACATTACGCATTGTAGTCAGGACTCCAAAGGCTTCTTTTGGCTGTGACAGTTTCTCAGACATTCTTTGTTTCTAATGATTTTAATAGTTTTGAGGATTATTGGTCAAGTATTTTGTAGAATGTCCCTCAATTGGGATTTGTTAGTCCTGAAGTTCTTTATAATATTTGAATAAGCGGTCCTGTTCAAAATAATTTTACACTGGGTTCCACAAACTTTGTAGCCTATCTTGTTTATGGCTTACGGGGCACAAAAAGGCAGGCGGAACCAGGGCTGGGACATGCTGCACACTGGCCAGCATGCCTGGTACTGACTGGGGAGGGTCTTCTGTGCTCTGAAGAGAGAGCTGGGAGGTAGACCTGGGACCAGCAAGAAGAATGCCACAAATATGGAAGAGAATGCATTCCAGGCACACAGAACAGTGTGAGAAAAGATTAGGGTCAGCATTCAGGCGGTGTGGCCAGGTCCTGGTCTTTCCACTCAAACAGCATATTCACCAGGGGATAAAATGGCAGAGAAGGCAGGAGGGGAAATCTGTCAGGGAGGGCACAGGCTACTATGCTAGAGATTGATTCTATAGGAAATGGGAAGTCATTGGTGCTGACTGAGCTGGACAGAGGGCTTTATGGGAGCTATGCTGCAGGAGCATACTTCAGGCTGGGGTGTGGGGCAGGCTGAGGGCAGTTCAGAGCAGCTGGGGAAGGCCACTGAGGCTTGGTCTTGAGGCAATGCAACCGGGCCCAGGGCTGCAGGTGGTGGGGCCAGAGGACTCTGGGAGGGAGGAAGAAGTCTCAGGATTTTGAGCCTCATTGAGAGTGTTGATTTGGGGTTGGGGGATGGAACGGGGACAGGGGAGGGAGGGTTGCAATGGGAGAAATAGTGAGATGAAGAGGAGGGGCGGGTTGGGAAGAAGGTGGAGAATTTGGATTTGGACTCTGTGAGTTAGAGGTGGCTGTAGATTTTCCAGCACACAGCTGTGACTGCAGGACTAACCAGTGCTTACAGGAGTGGTCACCGTCTTAAAAAATAAGAGCCAGCTAATGCACACTGAGCAATTACAGTGAGCCAGACACCTTGCCAAGAGCTCTCTGTGAATTAGCTCCTCAACCTCCATTATAACCCATGAGGTGGATACTATGATTATCCCCATTTGAAAAATGGGAAAACCGTACCTCATGTTCTCTGCTTAGCTAGAGACAGAGGTCAGGTTCAAACCTAGGCAATCTGGTTTCAGAGCCTGCATTCTAACAAATACAAGGAACTGACTTTCCAAAACCCCCGAGTGTGCTTGGTTGTTTTATCTTGACTCAATTTCCCATTCTCCATTGTTCTTAGAGCTATGTGTTAATCCTGGACCTGTTAAAATGGAAACTGAGGCTCCCAGAGGAGAAGAGACAGCTGGTAACTACTGACTAAGCTATGAACTCACATTCTTCACACTACTAACCACTTTCAGATCCTGCCTGGAGTTATGAATGGGGAATTATCTGTGTAGCAGTAAGAGGAGGAGACAGACAGTCTAATAGGGTTTTAATTAGCAAGATAGACCATTTAAACTTTCTCCTATTTTATTGTTTTAAACATTCAATTTAAATTATTCAGGTAAACATCAAGTTACTTTGTCTAATAAAAACTTGATCAAGACACTTCACATTTGTCCTTGAACTATTATAATAATACAACTCTTGGCATATACAAATGCCATTGCATTTCAAATATGTCCAATTTCAGAATTGCTCCTATGATGCTTCCAGTCATGTAAAGTGGACTGTTAATCAAATTAAACACAATATTTATACTATCTAGAGAGTACAAGAGACTGTAAATAATTTACTCAATGAGATTCACATTTACATTAACTGTACAAAATGCTATCTTGATAATTATAATTCTGTAAAGCTTTCATTTGGGCAAAAGTATAATCACTTAAGTTAAAGCAGTTCCTTATACTAAAAATGAGAGATAATTCTTAATTAATCTGAAAGAGAGACAGAATTCCTTTGTTTCTTGTGGTTCTGGAAATTCAGTAGCAGGTTCTTTTGGTTGCATTGGCAACAAAGATCTTAACTGGAGGAAGAGGCAGAGGAAAGGAACCCAATAGCAAAGTAGAGTGTGTGTTTTCGTGTGTATTTGGGTAGCAGGGGATAGTGGAAAACTTTCCTTTGAAGACTGACTCCTTGATGAAGGGCCAGTTGGGGAGGGCTCCTTGTCAGATCCTCTGCTCTGTCTTTCTTGTAACATCAGCAGTTAACTCATCTTGTTCTGAATACTTAGATGTCTCTTCATTCATCTCTTTTTTCATGAGCTATGAAGTTGGACCCATTTAGCTTTTCTTTGGTTGCTTCTAGATCTGCTGTTCCTGTTGACTCTATAATTGCTGATATCTTTTAAGCAGAACTTGAGGCTGTCAGTGTGAATGTGTATGCAGAGATATGTGTTTTCTTACAACATGGCTAAGCTTTTTGAGAATTTTACCTGTTCTTTCAAGTTGTTTGGTAAGTTTTATGGTGAGCAACTTTTAAACAAGTGGAAACTTCTGCTCCAAATTAAGAGAGCTATAAAAAATTCCTATAATTGCTGCCCAGAACAGCATCACCCAAGGACAACTGCAGAAATCAGGACTTAGACTGATATCGCCTGGTTCGTGTTGCTACTAGAACCAGGAGAGCCCAGTGGTGGAGAAAGTCAAGGCCAGTGAAAGGGAGGGAAAAGAACTAGCACATCCATGTTCCTGCCCAGTGCTTCCTCTGTTTCTTTTTAAAAAATTGATGGAAGTGTAATTTGCATATGGTGAAATGTACAGATTTTAAATGTGAATTTTTATGACACGTGACAAGTGAAAACACCTAGTAACCATACTCCCAATCAAGATATGAACATTTCCATCATCTCAAAACTTCCCTCCTGCTTCTTTCCAGTCAGTTTTCACCCTGAAGAGGCAACTACTGTTGCGATTTCTAATACCACAGATTAGTTTTGCTTATTCCTGAATGGCGTATACCTGGAATCAGATAATATGTAGTCTTCCGTGACTGGCTTCTTTCGCTCAGCACACTGACTGATATTCATTCCAAGTTGTGCTGTTGTGGTGGTAGAAGTTCATTTCTTGTTATTACCAAATGGTATTAATTATTTGAACACATTATAATTTGTTAATTCTCTTAAAATGGCATATGGATTTTTCCCATTTTACTCCAGTGTGAAACTGCCATGAATATTCTTAAACAAATCTTTTTTATTTTTTATTTTTTTGTGTGGACATGTGTTTTCATTTCTTGGTAGTAAATACCTAGGAGTGAAATTACTGGGTCATCAGGTAAGTATATGCTTAATTTTATAGAAAACTGCCAAAACTGTTTTCCAAAGTTCTTTTAACATTTTACACTTCCACCTTCAATGTATGAGAGTTCCAGTTGTTCTACATCTTCACTGACACCTGACATCATCAGTCTTGTTAATGTTACCCAGTGGGTGTGAAGTGGTTTCTCAATTTAGTTTTAATTGGCACTTCCCTGATGACTAGGGATGCCGATCACCTGTTTATTTGCTTATTAGCCATTTATGTATTTTCTTTATGAAGAATCTGTTCACACCTATTGCTCAAATTTTATTGAGATGTTTGTCTTTTTATTATTGATTTGTAGGAGTTCCTTAAACATTCTGAATACGCATCCTTTGTCAGGCATATGTTGTGAATATTTTCACCCAGTCTATAGTTTGCTTTTTCATTTTGTTAACGGTGTGTTTCGAAGAGCTAATGTTTTAAATTTTTAATTGATAAAGATCAATTCTACAGTATTTTCTTTTATGGTTGCATTTTGTGCCATAAAGGTATTCTCCTATGTTTCCTTTCAGAAGTTTTATAGTAATTAGTCTTTATCTTTAAGTCTATCCACCTTTTTTTTTACTGAGGTGTAATTGACATTTAACATTATATTAGTTTCAGGTATACAACATAATGATTCTATATTTGTATACACTGCAAAATGATCACCACTCTAAGTCGAGTTACCATCCTTCACCATACCAAGTTACGATTTTTTTTTTTTGGTGATGAGAATTTTTAAGATCTACTCTCTTAGCAACTTTCAAATATACAATACGACATTATTTACCATAGTCACCATGCTGTACATTATGTCCCCATGACTTATTTATTTTATGGCTGGAAGTTTGTATTTCTTGACTTCCTTAAGTCTATCCATCTCTAATGATTTCTAATGTATAGTGTGAAGTAGAGGTTGAAGTTCATTTTTTTCCCACATGATTACTCAGTTGTTCCAGCATTGTCTTTTTGAAAAGACTTTCTTTTCCCTCATTGAATTGCTTTGGCCACTTTTATCCAAATCAGTGGACTGTATAAGTGTGGATCTATTTCTGGATCCTCTACTTTGTTTCATTAATTTATTTTTCTTTTCTTACCCCAACATCACGCTATCTTTATTACTATAGGTTTATAGTTAATATTTAAGCCCTCTAACCCTGTTCATCTTTTTCAATATTATTTTGGCTCTTCTAGATCATTAACATTTCCATTATCTTTAGAATCAGCTTGTTAATTTACACACACACACACACACACACACACACACACACACCCCTTGAGATTTTGATTTTATGGCATTGAATATATAGATCCATTTGGGGAGTATTGACATCTTAATATTGAGTTTTCCAATCCACAAACAGGCATATCTCTTAATTTTCTTAAGTTCTTTCAGTGTCGTTTATAGTTTTCAGGGTAGAGGCTTTGTACATTTTTATTAAATTTATTCTTATATATCTCATGAGTTTTATGTTATTAAATTATTATCTCATTTTCCAATTGTTTGTATAAAACTATAATTGATTTTGTATATTGACCTTACAATTTAATAAATTTACTTATTAGTTCTAATTGTTTTATTCTTAGTTCCTTTGGATTCTATTCATACACAACACTTCATCTATAAATAAAAACCATTTTACTAATTTCTTTCCAATTGTTATGAATTGTATTTATTTCTCTTACCTTGTTGTAATAGTTGTAAAATCTACAGTCCAGTGTTGAACAGAAGTAGTGACATGAACATTCTTCATTCGTTCTGCGTCTTGGGGAGAAAGCATTCATATTTCAATATTAAGTATGATGTTAACTGTTGGATTTTCATGGCTATCTGCTATCATATTGAGAAAACTCTCTTCTATTCCTATTTTGCTGAGTTTTTTTTTTTTAATACCATGAATGGGTATTGGGTTTTGTCAGATGCTTTTTCTGCATCTATTGAGATGATCAAATATTTTTCTTCATTTTTCTGTTAGTGTGGTGAATTACGTTGATTTATTTTCAAGTGTGAAACTAGCCTTGCATTCTGGGAGTATACCATACTTAGCCATGCTATATTATCCTTTTTATATATCTCTGGATTCGATTTGCTAATATTTTATTAAGGATGTTTGCATCAATGTTGGTCTGTAATTTTATCTTTTTATGATATTTTTGTGAGGTTTGGTGTAGGTTATACTAGTATCAGAACATGAGTAGGGAAGTGTTGCCTCCTTTTTCTAGTTTTGAAAGGAGTTTGTGGAAGATTGATATTATTTATTTATTTTTTTTTATGTATTTGATAGAATTCACCAGCGAAGCCACTTGGGACTAGTATTTTATTTTTAGGTTCTTAATGGTTTTTAGGTGTTTATTGTTATAAAACTTCACTCTTAGAACTGCGTTTGCAGCTTCCCATAGGTTTGGGTATATTGTATATCTGTTTTCATTTGTGTCAACCTATTATTTGATTTTTAAAATTTCTTCTTTGATCCATTGGTTATTCTGGAGTGTTTTGTTTAAGTTCCACATATTTGCAAATTTTCCATCGTTTCTCCTGTTATTGATTTCTAGTTTCATACTATTGTGGTCAGAAAAGATACTTAGGATGATTTCAGTTTTCTTAAATATGCTAAGACTTGTTTTGTGGCCTATCATATGGTCTATTTTGGAGAATGATCTGTGTGCACTAGAGGAGAAAATTATTCTGTTGGATGGCATGTTTTTTATAAGTCTGTTAGGTACATTTGGTCTAAAGTATGGTTTAAGTCCAATGTTTCTTTGTTGAAAGTAGGCAATGAACTATTATCGTATTATTGTCTATGTCTCCCTTCTGATTTGTTACTATTTGCTTAAGATATTTAGGTGCTCCGATGTTGGGTGCATATATTTTTACAATTGTTATATCTTCTTGATAAATTGACCCCATTATCATTATGTAATGACCTTCTTTATCTCTTGTAACCATTTTTAGCTTAAAGTCTATTTTGTGTGATATAAGTATAGCTACCCCTGCTCTCTGTCAGTTTCTACTTACATGGACCACAATCATCTAAAGATCAAAGGATACACACCCAAGAACATTCACTCACATGGCTGCTGGCAGTGGGCATCAGTTCCTCAATGGTTGTTGGCAGGAGGCCCCAGTTTCTCACCATGTGGACCTCTCCATGGGTTTGCTTAAGTTTCCACATGACATGGCATCTTACTTTCCCTGTAGTGTGTGATCCAAGAGTGAGCACAGAGGAAGTCATTTCTTAATGACATAGTTTTAATTTATATACTGTCTCTTAAGCCATATTATGTACTAGAAGGGAGTCACTAAGTACAGCTTACACTCAAGGGAAGAAAAATTAGACATTACCTCTTAAAGGGACAGATATCAAAGAATTTGTAGATACATTACAAAACCATACTTTTCATTTTTTATTTTCATCAATTTGACTATGATATGTCAAGGTTGTTGTTTTTATTTTGGATTTACTCACTCTGCTTAGGGTTCATTGATAATCTTAGATCTGTGACATTAATATTTCTTATCATTTAGTCACTATTTCCTCAAAAAAATTTTTTGCCCCATTATCTATCCTTTCCTTTTGGGACTCTACATATATCTCATCTCAAAGGTTATTGATACTCTATTCACTATTTTTCTATCATTTTTCTTTCTCTGCTTTTGTTTGGATAATTATATTGACCTAGCTTCAAGTTTCACTTATCCTCTTTTTTTTTGTCTAAGTCTATAATTGAATTCTCTATTTCATATAATAGATTTTTCTTTTCTATTACTTCTGTTTAGTTCATGTTAGAGTTACTATTTTTCTTCTGAATGCCTCCATTTCTTCCCTCTTTATGCCCATCTTTTCCTGAATATCCTTTAAAATATTCATAATACTTTTTAAAAGCCCTTTTCTGCTTCTTCCGATAAGTAGGTCATCTGTGGACCTACTTCTAGTGGCTATTTTTTCTCTTGGTTTTGTGTCATATTTTCACTGGTATATTATAAATGTTTAACAACTAGCTCTCTGGAGAAGAAGAGGAGGAGAAGGAGGAGGAGGAGGGGAAAACAAAAAAGCAGAAGCAGCAGCAGCGGCCCTGATTTGTAGTGTTTGCCAATATCCATTGTGTTAATACTTCCACCATAACCGAGTTCAAGTTATCAACATAATAACATAACTAAATACAGCAAAAAAAGTGTGCACAACTGGCTCTCATGAGCAGAGATGGCTCTATCGCACCATTCAATATTTTCCTACTTCCTTATATGTATTAAAATATTTTTTTCTTATGAATACTACCTAGAAAAAACATGAGGACCGAAATATAATTTCGCTTTATATGCTTATGTCTTACATAGAAAGTCTAAACACTTTCCTCTGTCTTACAGTAAGGAGTAGACCAATCAGATTCTTCCTAGGTCGAGTTGATTGGTGTTAGGCTTCAGTTTTAATTAGATTGAGCTCACCTGTGATTAGCTCTATCCCCAACCTCAAGTGCAACGAGCAGCTTTCCAATCTTGTTATTGAGCTGAGGAAGGGTTTGGCTGCTGTTTCAGGTGGTTTTTGGTTTACCTTTGGATTTGATTCTGATAGGACCTTGGAATTAAAGTGCTGGAAGAAGGCATAGCACCACGTGATTCTCTCTTGTGAAGGCAAAGCAGCTTAGTGATAAAACCCATAGGCTGAGGAATCAGTGCTTGGATTGAGATCCAAGCTTCTCTCCTTGACAAGTTGTGTGACTTTGGACAAGACCCCTAGCCTGTCTCACTCTTGGTTTCCTATCTTGGAAATGGGCTTGATGCCTATCTTGTGGGGTTATTATGAGGAGGAAATGAGATAGGCCATCTGATGAGAGTAGTGCAGTGCCTGACACACGGTAACTCCTTTTCAGGATTAATTAATTCCAGCCCTCTGAGGTCAGAGTACTTGTCTCTCCTGGAGGAGGTGCCTTACCAGTGACAAACAACAAAGGGGACCGTGTAGGGGCTTTAGTCCACCCATAATTGCCAGCTGCCCCACCTCCAAGCCATTACCCCAAACAATATTGCTTGATATGAACAATTGGCACTTTTTTCAAGCTTATACGAAAGTGTGCCAAAGAGTATTTTATGGGTTGAATTGTGTCCTTTTTTCAAGACAAGATGCATTGAAGTCCTACCCCTGAGTACCTCAGAATGTGACCTTATTTGGAAATCGAATCTTCTGCAGTTTAACCATGTTAAGATGAGGTCATTTAGGTGGGCCCCAATCCAATATGACTGGTGTCCTTATAAAAGGAGAAATCTGGACACAGACACAAAGGGAAGATGACATGAAGACACACAGAAAGAATGCCATGTGAAGACAGAGGGTTGGAGAGATGCAGTGGCAAGCCAAGAAACTTCAAGGACTGCTGGCCACAGTGGAAGCTAAGGCAAGGCAAGGAGGGTTTCTAACCAACCTCAGAGCATAGGCCTACTCACACCTGGATCTCAGACTCGTAGCCTCCAGAATTTCAAGACAATAAATACCTGTTTTAAGCCCCCTGATTTGTGGTACTTTGTTGTGGTAAGCCTAGGAAAAGAATACAAGCCCCTTTAGAAAGTGTTACTTTATCGGTCCTACATACAACCAGGTACGAGTCTTCACACCCTCTCTGTGCTCTCTCAATATCTGAGTTTCTTCCTCCAAGTGCCTCCCAGTAGGGACTCTGGAGCTGCTACCACCCCTGCCCCATGCGGTGAAGAAGCTACTGATCCTCCCTCCTTATTTGCCCCCAGTCTCATCCTGCACTCACCTTCCAGGAACCATGTCTCCCCTCACTCTCGAAAGGGGGGACCTGGATCCACAGGGAAGCAAACAAGTCTTAAGTCCCCTTGTGCTCCTGGGCTCTGCAATATGCAGTCCCATGGGATTCTTGCAGCCCCACCTTCACAGCCCTGTGGTTGCAGGAGAAGACACTGAGGCTCTTAGTGGTTGGATAACATCCTGCCCAAAGCCAGATGGCTCCTCAGGGGAATGTCAGGAATCAGGCTCATCAGCTGCTCCAAAGCCTTCCTCTGTGCACTGCCCCAGGCTGGCCCCTTGCTGGCCGCTTTTCTCCCTGAGGCTGTCCCAGCAGGCCTGCCTGGTTTGGCTGATGGACTCTTCTGCAGTCCTCTTGCATTCTTGCTAAAGAAACAGGTTCTCTTTCTGGTGGCTCTGGTTTTGCCGGAGGACTCCCGTGGGCTGGGATGGTCTTTTCCTGTTGAACAGTAGTTTATTGTGTCTCCCACTGAGCTTACCTCAGGGAAAAACATGCTGGGAAATGGAGAGTAGTGGCTTGTGTGTGTCTTCTTAGGCACTTTCCTTTTTTTTTTTTTTTTAATCACTTATCCTGATGCTAGTCAATTGTGTAATATCCTATAAATTTTTTTCACCCTTCATCGAAACTCTGCCAATAGCTGACTGGATCTTGGTAGGGTGAACAGGGTACTGCAAGGCCTGGGGTCCTGTTCTGACTTGTCCCCTTGCTCCCTGTGTAACCTTGGGCAGGTCACCCTGATGCCAATAGCAATAATAATGGCTTTGTTTACTGAGTACCTACTATGCTCTGGGCTTTTTGCACAAGTCATCTCATCCACACTTATAGGCACCTACAAGGTGGGATGGGTGGGGGACACTACTGTATGTGGGAGATGAGACTCAGAGAGGCTGAGTAACTCCAGTGAGGCCACTCAATGGATAACATCAAGGCTAGGGTTTAAGATGAGGCCAGTCGGCCTAGGTTGTTTTCACTACACCACACTCCTGCCACTTCCCCCTTCTGGGTTCTGGTTTCCCCAGCTGCAAATGAGGGATTGGACTAGGTGGTCATTAGTCCCTTTCCAACTTTATGGGCAAGTGGCTCCATTCTTGGAAATCCATTCTCCATCCAGCTGTCAGTGACTCTAAAGCATAATCCAGATCATACTACTTGCACAGTCTGCAGGGGTCTTGTTTATTTGTTTACTTGTTTATTGTGTGTCTTCTTGTGATGGCCTGGGGTCTTGTCTGTTCTCTCATGGCTGAATCCCTGGCTTGGAGCACAGTGCCTGGCAAATAGTAGGTGCTTGGGTGGTAGCTGTTGGTAGAGTGGAACCAGCACAGCACGGTGGCTGGGCTAAGAGGCAGGAATGGGGCTGGTGAATTTGTAGGGGAAGCTTGGCTGCACTAGGTTGATCTGCAGTTGGTTAGAATTTCAAGCTCGTCTGCCTGAGTATCAGTTACAAAAATGATGACATTGGTGAAGTTGGTCTTTGGTTCTTGGGCTGAGCCCCTTGACTGTCATCCTGAGCCCATCTCTGCCAGATGCCAGCTCACTGTCACCAAGGTCTTATTTGATGAGCTGCTTTTGTCTCTTATATATAGCTACCTGTATTGTCGCAGATCTGAGTGGAACATAAAGTACTGGGTATCCAAAGGGATGAAGTGCTTATGGTGGAATTTTAGACATAGTGAAAGACTAGAGGAGATATATTTTGAGGCAATCAGTGACTAAGCAGGACCTCAAAGCCTTCCCTGTGTGCAGTGACTCACTCTGGAGGGAGACTGCCACCTGAAGAGATGTGGCTGCTCTCAGGTCACCTGTTTCAGGAAGGGGGGCAGTGGTCTCGCCCATACTAATGGTAACTCTCCCCTTCTCCCCACTGTAGATTGAGGTCATCTCTTTAGCTTCCCCCATCCTAACCTCTTCATTCAACCAAAATGGACCTGATGCCCAGAGAGGGTAGTAACTTGCCTGAAGTCACACAGCAAGACAATGCCTGTGCTATATAACCCAATCCTTCGGACTCCCAGGCTTTTCTCCACCTCGGTGATTTTCAATCTATTTTCCAGGGAGTCCCATGGTTCTGTAGAGGAAGCTGCCATAGAGTGGGATGGTGAGGGGGTTATTGAGTAGGAGAATTCCAGAACCTTAACTCCCTCCTAAAGAGTAG
Organism: Pteropus alecto; assembly: GCF_000325575.1. Taxonomy (NCBI): domain Eukaryota; kingdom Metazoa; phylum Chordata; class Mammalia; order Chiroptera; family Pteropodidae; genus Pteropus; species Pteropus alecto. The sequence goes on from NW_006438113.1 coordinate 12,858,932, forward strand.
CTGGTTTACACGTTAGAGGATCTGTATAAAGGTTTTCACTATTAAAAGAAATACATTTAGAAACCACCATGATCTTGGTAAGGGGCATGGGTGGGTGGGGACTTTGGAAAGATGGAGGCAAAGGCTGGCCCTTTCGCGAGGCTGTGCAGGAAGCATCTGTATCATCCCCTGGGCTGGTTTGGTCCAGGGAGAGAATATTTAGTTGGTGATAGTCCTCAGCGAAGCACATGGTCTACAGGGGAAGAATGTGTCAGCACCTGGCATAGAAGAGGACAATGATTGTAATAATAACACATTTTAGTGTGCTTTCGAAATCAGATCAGGCATTTTTCACAATAGATGCTAAATGATATTTGTCGACTGAATGAACAAGATGGGCCTGTTTCTGTATAGAGAGGCAGGTAAGGTGCCTAAGGAGGAGGAGGGGTGGAGAGAGAGAGAGAGAGAGAGAGAGAGAGAGACAGAGAGAGAGACAGAGACAGAGACAGAGACAGAGACAAGAGAGAGAGAGAGAGAGAGAGAGAGAGAGAGAGAGAGAGGAGTCTCTGAAGAGAACTGGAAAGCAGAATGTTTGCAGCCTTCACTTAACATCTGGGTTGCAAAGGCAGCTCTCCATAGGGTAGCTGCTTCCTTTTGGGAGCTGGGCCTGTGACTGGGTCTACCTCTGCGT
>NW_006438113.1:12859634-12878619 GCF_000325575.1 Pteropus alecto
CCGGTCTGATTGACACCAGGTGTGAGACATAAGAGGGGATTCCAGGAGAGTCTTCCCACTGGGGAAAACAGTGGGCACGGAGAAGCAAAGTGACTCTCCCAAGGCCACACAGCAATTCCGGTCTAGCACTGCAGCCCCTAGAAACTGTGTTATCTTGGAATTTTGGCTTCTAGATTCTCTCCCTGTGACAAGGAACAGGTCAAAGTTGATTTCAAGGACTGAGTGAAAATCTGCTCCATGAAAAGGGTTCAGAGATATTAGGGACAGAGAGAAATATAACAGGACAGGCAAGTCGATCTGGTTCTCCTTTGGCCCGGGGAGAACTGGCCCCAGCCTTCTTTCCCCTCAGGCATATCTGAGGTAAGGTGTTTCTGGCAGGCTGGGGAGCCCTGGGAGCCTCCATGCCTGGGTAGCCCTGCATGCTGGTGACTCAAGCCCAGACATTATGAAGCAGGAACAGGGGTCGTATTTCACTGGCCTGTATATCCCTCCTACAGCATCAAGTGTCACAATGTGCTCCCTCGGGAGCTTCCTGCCAGCACCTAGCCACAGGAAACCTGCAGAAGCCTGGAGTGATGACACTGCCCTGGGCCTGTCTGTGTTGTGATTATGTGACAGTCAGGGAGGTGGGAGAGGAGATGATGCCTGCTTTTCATGCCTGGTTGCATTTAAGACACTCTGGGCATGGGCCTGCTGGCAGCTCAGGGTGGTAGGGGGCACCAGAGCCTAGAACCAGAACCTCAAACTCACACGCTGCAGTCACAGATTCTGGACATCTTGAATAAAATATACTTATAAAGCCTTAGTATCATAGTGTTTTTTAAAAATGTTGAGATGAACATGGGGTACTCTGGAAGTACACAAGAGGGGCCCTACTCACTCTTGGAGAGCAAGGAAGACATCCAGGGCTACTCACATCTTAGACAATGGATAATGCATATTCTAATGCTAAATTTAGGCCAGCATTCAAGACCTTCAGCTCTGTCTGGCTGAAATATAATGCAAGATGCAAGTCACATATGTAATTTAAAATTTTCTAGTAGCTATCTTAAAAAAAGTGAAAAGAAACAATTGAAATTAATTTGGATATATTTTATTTAACTCAATATACCCAACATATTATTTCAACATGTAATCAATATAAAAATTATCAATAGTTTTAACATTCTTTTTTTAAATACTAAATCTTCAAAGTCTGGTGCATATATTACACATAAGCACATTTCAATTCGAACACTACATTTTCATCAGAAATATTTGATCGATGTTTAGATTTCATAAAAGCTGAAGCAAAAAAGAATCCATGTTGTTCTAAATATGTTTTCCAATGAGTAAATCAAGTATTGGTTTTAAATTTAAAACTTAATTTTAAATTCAAATGAATTAAAAATTTTAAATTATTAAATAAATTAACATTAAAACTGAAATTTTAGCTCCTTGGTTATTCTAGCCATATTTCCAGCACTCAGTAACCACTTCTGTGGCCAGTACCTACTGCATTGGATAGCACAGATACAGACTACCATCTTAAATTTCATTTCCAGCCTTCTGCTATGCTCCCTTCCCTCCAGCCTCTCCTGAATGTGCTGTTACCTGCCTTTCTATCCCTTTACACAGGTCACTTTCCAAGATACCCTCCCCTCCTGTCCATACCTCTAAGCCCTGCCCTAGACCCCACAGTGTTCACTCTTGCCAGCAGGGGATTTCAGGGAGGATGAACACCCCCACCCTGACAGTCCCTGACTCTCACTGTGGCCTGTCATTTCCTGTCCCTACAGCCTGTGAGGGACATCTGTCACCATGTGGAAAGTTGGCAGCAGAGCTGGAACCCGCCCTTCCCTTTCCCCAGATCTCTTCCTATGCCCCATTCTCCCTCAACCCCCTGGAGCTGGGCCAGGCGTGCAGGGATGCAGATACAGCCATGATGACCTAAGACCTAATGCTGGTGCCCTCACTCACACCTTTCTCCGGGGCTTTCCAGGCCTTGCCTGTGGGAGGGAGAAGGCCCACACAGCCTTGCGCCCCTTTTTCAGATAGCTGAACTCAGAGCAGGGAAAGAAGCAACCAGGGCCGGGGCAGGGGGTGGCGGAGGAACATCACAGGAGGCACTGAGAGGGTGTGGTAGTTACCTCAGGACAGCCCCTGCCTCCACTCCAACTTTGGGCCACCCAGCCTCTCTGGGCCTCAGCTTTTCCATCTGCTTGATGATGAGATCTCCTCATTCTTTGAAGATGGTGACCTCTGGGAGGAAAGCAGGGTAGACTTGCTAAATCCAGCACATATCTGTGATTTCCTCCATTAACACCTGGAGCATTTGCTCAGTCATGTCCCAGAGCCAATTCCTATAGAGGCCACTGTTCAGTCCAAAGTGGATCCGAGATCCCTTGTATCATATATACTGGCCCCCATATCACCTCCGTCTCCTCCTCCGTCAATTCTCCATCAAAAGAAGTACCAGCTCTCTCTATCCATCAGTTTCTTCCCGTTGGGAGACTTTTTTTGCCCCATTCTGGTCCATGAGCTTGGATGGCGTCCTACGAACTCCAAACATTAAACAGATCAGTGTCTCCAACTCTTTCAAGTGAACACTCACACTCCCCGCTCTGTCTTCTGTGGCTTCTGCCAGCCCAGTTTTTCTTGAACCTAACTTTGTGCAGTTGTTATTGCAAAAACAATAGATATGTTACATGTGCATTTCCAGATTAGACTAGTCTACCCCACCCCTGGCTGTTCCTATATCTGTCCATCCTTCTGCCCAGAGAAGTTACACAACCATGTTAAGATGGGAAAGTGGAGTATCTAGCATAATGCCTGGCACTCATTGGGGGTTGATAAGTCGAACAAGGCATGGACTATGAGGGATAAGTCAGAGGTCCCTCTCTGATCTTTTAGGGCACAGGATGGAAATGTGGTAGAAAGATCCAGGCAGGGAGGCAGGCACATAGGAGGTGCCTGACACAATTGTTGAATGAATGACTGAATCTTCCCGGAGCTGAGGCTAGTCTTGCAAAGGAGCACAGAGCTACCTGGCCATGGTGCCCTGCCAGCTATCAGTCGTCAAGGGTGTACCTCCAAGGGTGCCCTGGAGAGGAACACTGCTCCAAGGCAGGAACATGTGGGCACCTTATCTCCAGCTACAGGACTGCTGTACAGTTGCTGCTAGCATCTGGAGACATGAATGTGCCACCATGTTTAATTTTTTTAAAGTGTTATTTATTATGGGTAGGAAAAAATAACCCATAATGTCATCAGTTCTTTTTGTGCACTGTGTAAAACAAGGTGCGTTAGTTTCCTCCTGGCCTATTCTTACTCAGCCAATGAAGGTAATTAACCTCCGAACCTCTTTCAACAATTTCTGGGTGCATGACTCAATCAAGTGCTATGATTGCAGAGATGTGTCAGTGGCTAAAATATCTATTTTTAAAAACAAAAATGGGTATATGTTTTATACTGGGACAACTTGCTTTTCCACTTGACATTATCATGTTAATGTTATTGGAGGTCAGTGCATGAAGATCTACGTCACTCTTTTCAGCGGCTGCCTGGTGTTCCACGGACTGGATGCACCATGACTTGGTTAGCCAATCCTCCACCAGTGGTCCACTTGAGTTTTTCAGGTATCATGTGTGCATGAGTGTGTACACAAGCAATGCTTCAAGGCTCCCTAGGCCAGTCGGCCTCGCAAAATGCCTTCTCTTGGCTGTGCTTGTGTCCCTGCCACCAGCCTTGTTAACGGGTATTATAAGTCCCTGGGATGTTGGAGGCCTGGGTGAGTGTGTGGATGGTGCATCACCTTCTGCCCACTTCTGAGAAGGTGGGCGAGTAGGGCATGCAGATTGGTGGCAGCCTCCAGCCTTTCTTCTGAGACATCACCCCTTACAATGGGCTCTGGCTCCCTCCTGGACCCTTCCCAGTCTTTCCGAGGGGAGAGCGGGAATGGTGAGGCGTAAGAGAATGTTCTAGTTGGAGCTGCGAGGATGGAAGTAGAGCAACATTCCTGCAGCTCTGGTCTGGGAACACTAATTAATCCAGGGAACTTGGTACCAAGAGTTGGAGATGGTATTCTGGGAGACACAGGAAGAGTTGGGGGTGGCTTACAGAGGGTCCCTTCCACAGTACTGGCCTGGCCCTGGGCCTGACTGCCAGCCCTGCTGCTGTGGGCAGATAGAACTGAAGTGGAGGTGGCTTGGAGCTGACCCTCAGTCCTTGAGAAGCCAAAGGACAACCTGCCAGGCTTGGAAGAGGGGCCAGAGGGACCCCCACACCCAGTGCCTGGGGTTGGGGTGGGGAGATAGGTTAGAAGCATCTGGGGACTTGGGAGGAGGGGAGATGCTATTAAAAATGTAATTTGTTGTGTGTGCTTTTTCTGATTACAAAAGCAATGCATATTCATGTAGAAAATTTGGAAAATAGAGATAAGCACAAAAAGCAAATAAAACCCCTCCTAATCTCCCCCATTTAGGGAGACTAGCGTATCTAGTATGATGGTTAAGAGCCCAGGCTTGAGGCTAACTACCTGGGCTTGAATCCTTGTTCTGCCACTGACTAGCTCTGTGACCTTGTACAAATTATTTAACCCCTTTGTACTTCTCTCCTGGTGTTGCTGTGAGGACTAAGTGAACATGCCTAAAGCTCTTCACATGTAGAAAGTGCCCACTAAATGTTATGTTAGCCACTGTTATAACGAACCCCACTATACCTCCACCTGAAGTATGAAAATTTTCTCAAACTTAACTTGCCTAAAACAGATTATTTGTTCCACCTCACCCAAATATCTTTTTCCCCTAACTTTACCCCTTCCTAGGACATGGCACCCCCTGAACGTGGGTGTCTGGCACTTGTAATTGTCCTTGAGGCCTCTTTTGGATATCAGTCCATCCATCAGAGGTCCTTTTCCAGGTCAAAAAGCAGGAGGAGGAGGAGGGAAGACATGGCAGTGCCTAGGAAGGGGGAAGTCAAGGGAAGATTGAAGAGTAGCCGGCCTGGGGCTGAACACAGCTGTACCCCTCCCCCCAACTTGGGTTCTCTTGACCAAATCCACCGCATCTCACCCTGGCAGGCTTTCTGCACATCTGGTCTCAGTCCTTTCCCCTTGGCCCGCAGCCCCCACCTCTCAGTTCTCTGTCCTGTCAATAATTTATGTCTTACAGGGTACAATAACTATCAATAATGCACAGGCAATAATGTTCTACAGCTCTCCACACAATTGTGTTACTCCTAATGTATGCAGGGCTGGGTCCTGGCCCTCGGCCTGCTCACCGTTCCTCCCCGAGCAAAATTCCCGCTGGCCAGGGTGGGGAAGGAGGGTATCAGGCTGGGGGGCCAGCTCTGCCCACCTCACAGAGTGCCTTTTCCAAATCCTTTGGCCAAGCCAGGTCTTAGACCCCTACATTCCCCTAAGTCTCAATTTTAATATTCAAATAGGCAGGGAGTGTGCCCAGAGCCCACACCAGTAGACAGCTATCAGTTTATTTAATTCTGGTCCCACACCCACTTGCTGATCAGTTTTTTCACCTGTAAAATGGGGCTGTTAATACCCATTTTTGCCCCCCTCCGACACACACACACACACACACACACACAGACACACAGACACACACACACACACACACACACACACACACCTCTCAGTGGTTTGGGAAACAGGCATAATATAGCTTTGAAAAGCTGGGAAAGCATTTTTTAAGCCAAGAAAGACAGGGTGAAGGTCTGAGGGTGCCCATTATTGTCATTTGGGCAGCATCTGGGCCAGACACTTTGGGGGCTGGAGAGAATGGGGGTGAAACACAGGGAACACACAGACCTTGCCCTCAAAGGGCTTCTCGTAGGAGACAGGCAATAATATGCAGTGAATGAAGGGTAGCTGGGTGTGAGGGTGAGTGGTGGGGATTATGGCAAACTGAAGGTGCCTGTCCTATCTAAAATAGGGGGCTACTAGTTGGCCACAGCTAATGATGCCATGTGGGAACAGGGTCTAGGGTTACCATCTTCACTGACCTATCAAGGGGAAGTGGGAATGTGGATTTTTATGTAAAATCCTGATTTTTAAATGTGGGTTAAAATTTTTAAATATTGAAAGGAGGGGTACTAGAAAAGTAAATCTATCAGTAAGCCAAATCTGGCCCCAGTTACTAGTTTGGCCTACGAAATGATAGTTTTTTTCTGTTTTCTCAAGAAAAGAACAATTCTAGCAAGCACAGCACAACTGAGTGAACTTTGGAATGGGAGTCAGGGAAGCTGGGTCTGGTCCTGGCCACTCCTGGGTATGTGGATGGTGTGATTTCTCTTCTCTGAGTCTCGTCTCCTTCTCTGTATAATGGGAGCACAGGACTTGGTGGATGATGAGGCTCCTCTCGGCTCTATGGCTAGTGTGGAAATATTCCAAAGTTCCAGACAGGGTGGCAGAGTCTAGGGTCTTGGCTTTCAGCAGGTGTCACAGGCCAGGCAGCTTGGGGTGGGGAAGGCAGAGGGGGTCCCAAAAAAGTAAAGGAGGCGGCAGCAACACATACCCTCAGGCAACACATTCCATAGGCTTCATCCCATAGCCCTTGGGTCACCCTTTGGAAGTCATTTACAGATGAGACCACATGGGCAGGGCATCTCTGATCTTTGGTAATTAGGCCCTCTAGGTAGTGTGTAGATCAGCCTCTCTTCAGCTAAATTCTGTCTAAGGCAAGTTGATGTTGCTCATGCTAACATCAGCTGTGAGCCTGCTGAGTCTGTTATTGCATTCTCATGTCAAAGCCTCAGAACAACCCTGTGAGGTAACATGATCCCCACTTGAGAGAAAAATAAGCAAAAAGCCAGTATGCCTCAGAGAAGTTAAGCAACTTACCAAGGCCACACAGGCAGTGGAAGACCATGAATGTGAGAGTCGTAATGCAAACCAAAGTGTATTGAGCTGTAAATCTCAAACCCTCACTACCTTCTTCTGCCCTAAAGTAGGTTTGGAGTTTCTGGCATGCGCTGTCTGAAGTGGGACTCGTTTCCATGGGTGGGAGAGGAATAGGGGAGCCATGGAGAGAAGCCTGCCCGCCATCTGCAAAGCTGGGATGAAGCTACAAGGAGGTCTGGTGGGGATCTCTAGGTCATTGCCTCCCCTCGGCTCCTCAAAACCGCCCTGTTGGGGGCAGGGCAGAACAAACCATACCTGATGTCCGGAGGAGGATGTTGAGGCCATAGTGGAGCTTTGCCCTAATAGTGACAGAGCCACTGGGGACAAGCACAACTCAGAGGATTGGGATCTTGGCTCAGCCAGCTCTGTGACTCTCAGAGCCTGGGTTTCCTGCTCTTTGGTGGGGCTGTTGTGAGCATTCAGGCAGATGACATATGTAGAAGTGACAAGGTCATATTAAATACTCAATAAGTGTTTGTGTAAAGAAGAAAATAGAGAAGACAAACTTTTAAATTACGTTTTCATTTCCCTGGTATCTTGGTTGGGGACAGGAACATGGCAGTTGTTAAAATAAGGTGACTTGCATTGTACGCTACTAGGTTGTTTGATATGACATACTAGTTAAAAAACAACAACACTTTTTTTTTTTTTAAAAAGGAAAACAACAAAGAAAAAAGCTGAAGTGAGGCTGTGGTTCCCCGACTCGCAGCCATAGAATTAAGGGTGGGGATCTGGTGAGCGATGGGAGGGTTGGAGACTGAGGACTTACAGCGGAGGGGCCTTCTGGTGGGGCTGCTGGCTGGCTCCCTGGATGTATAATAACTGGTGAGCTTATCCTGGGGACAAGACTTTTATCTGGGGATAGCCAGTCTCTAGAGTAGGGCGCAAAGAACTCATCCCAGGCCAGGAGCTAGATTCAGGCAGGTCACATAGGGGCTGGGCGGGCTGCCCTAGGGCTGGCCACCTGGAGAGGGCCCTGCTGGCTGAGTCTCTGGGGCCTGAGGCTGAGGTGGGGCTGGGAGCCACATGAACCACTTTGAAGGATTCTGGTTATTTAAGTTGCTCTTTTATTCTCACCACTCATTTTAGACTCATATTACCACTTTATACCACGTGGTCCTATATTGATGCCAACTTGATCAGAGCAATGTGTTAATAACCCAAGCAAGGGTTCGAGTTCTAGCCTAATTAGGGAGAGCAGGTAAATTAGCACTAGAGGCCCAGAAAGGTGACACCATGTGTCCAAGTCACACGGCAAAACTGGGGCTTGAATTCTGAAGAGGAAACTCCTCTTCAAATCCCCCAGACCCAGCCCTAGCCCCTTCGTTCTCAGGTGGTTCCCTTTAAAGCCACGGGTGCAATTGCACTCTTCCAGGTGAGTGGCATCTGGACGGGGAGCCCTAGGGTCCTGCCTCCACAACGGCAGCCTGGCCCCTCCTGCAATATTAATCTGGTTCTTATCAATGTTTCATCTGCTTTCTACCCCATATCACCCTGCTACCGTCTTCTCACATTTGAGCTAGAGATTATGAAAAATAGATGTGTTTACTCCATGCTTCCTTACGCTTTTCCCAGGTTTGGGACTTAACAGGAAGTGATCTTGCTCAAATGTTCTCCCTATCATCCAATTCCCTGGCTTCTCAGCACCTCCTGACCCAGCTGGGCTCATCAAAGGATACTAAGGAAGCTTGCTTGTGGGCCAGCTTTCACCTTTTCAAAGCATGCTTCTGCACGTTGTCTGTGAATTCCTGGGCAGGCAGGAGGAGCCATCTTTGACCACTTGGGCTCAGAGATGTTAACTCACCTTTCGGAGGCCACAGAGGAAATTTTTCATGGTTGCAAAGAGTGGGCATCAGCTCTGACAGTTGTCATCCTTTGATCTCCTGGTTTGGGGTATCCCTTCACCAATGTCCCCCCAAAGCTGCATCCTTTAACATGATGGGCTCCCAAGGCCCAAGCCCTTTCCTTTTTTATCACATGATTGAAACAATAAAGTCTAGGAGGCAGGGAAGAAGCAGGAAGAAGCTGAGGTTGGTACTCAGCTATGATCACACTGTGCCCCTCCTCAGAGACCTTCAATGGCTCCCTTTTCGCCAAGAAGGAAAAGCCTAATCGCTTAGTTCGAAAGGAAGGCCCTTTGTAAAATTGAGCCCGACTCACCTTTCCACCCTCTCTCACTGCCCACTCCAGCAGTCACACAGGGAGCTTTATCTTCTGAACCCTCATCTACACTGCCTCCTCTCTGCTGGAACTGCCCAAGCCCAGCTGGTCTCTGGAAATCTTTTTCCTCTTACTCTAGAGCAGTGATTCTCCAACCAACCAACCAACCAACCAAAGATGCTGCACAGAGAACTTCCAATGCCTGGATCTTGTCTCCGGAATCTGCTTAAATTGCTCTGGGATAGAGCCCGGGCATCAGCATCTTAACCTGTATGACACTCGGTAAACTATAAGCTCAGTATAAACAATAAAACATATCAGGCTTCCATAGGCCTGCAATCTGCCTCAAAATGAGCTTCACGGGAGTTGGGAGGATAAATTTTTAAAAGCTTGATTTTGCATCTAACTTAAATAACACTCTTCCCTCTGAAAGTTTATTTTCTAGAGCTTGGACCACCCTTCTCCTCTAGCTGCCTTTCCTTTTCTTCAGGTCTCAGGTAAAAGGATACGCAGAAGGCGATAGAAGGGGCTCCCCACTGTCACCTCACTTGCCCCTGTTTTTCTATCACTCCCTCAATAGGCTGCAAACTCCTCCAGGCAAAGGGGTGTATCTTTTACTGCCCCCTTCCAGCACTTAGCACAGTGCCCACCATACAACAGACCCTAAATAAACATTGATTGAACTATGATAGATGTAGTCCACCCCCAGCAGGTGACCCTGAGGGACTCGCCTGCTCTAATTATTAGGATGTGCTCCCCATACTCTCCATACCCTCTTTTCTGCCTGTGTTCCCCATCTGCCATGACTCTGCTCCAGGAAGCCCAGATAGGAAAGATACAAATACCCAGCACTGCCTTCTCATTCCCAGGAGACACCTGTACCCCTTGGGGTTGGCTGAATTTAGGGACCCTAGGACCCTTCAAAACCAAGGCGGGCCACTCTCCTTATCAACCTCCTAGCACTAAAACTACCCCTGTAAACCCAGCTCCACCTGTACCTTTATTACAGGGGGAGGCACAGGCCCTTTTCATCTCTGGAAACTCTAGAACAGTGGTTTTCGGCAAGTGGGCCTCACACTAGCAATACATTTGAAATGCAAATTCTCCGGTCTTATCCCAGACCTACTGAATCAGAAATTCTTGGGCTGAGGCCCAACGATCTTGTTTTAACAAGCCTTCCAGGTGATTCTAATGTATGTTAAAGATTTGAAAACCACTGTTCTAGAAGAGAATCCTCCAGGGCCATATAAAGACCTTCACACACAGACTTGGCTGGACTGGCAGATGGGCCTGCTGCCATGCCTCTTAAGGCCAAGCAGAACCCTTGGAGGATGCATCTTTAGCAACCCAATCCCAGGCCCAAGAAGGTCTCCAGTGAAGTGATGAAGTGATTTGTGTCTGAGTGAAGCCAGTAAACCCCTTGGGCCATGGCCAATGGGCAAGGAGTACTGTCTGAACTGGGAGGTCGCCACACCTGCCTGACTCTGGAGAAGACTCCATGTTCTAGGAGAGCCATGACCTAGGGAACACATGCTCACTTGTGGCTGAAGATGAAGGTCAGAATGAAGGCTAAGACCACCAGAATTGGTATCCCAACAGCAGGGGCTGAATGCTGCCTTTCCAGGTGTTGTGCTTGCTTTGGACTGGTTGAAGATGACTGACTTGGTGACTGGCTATGCCTCTCTGACTTGGGCTTGGGAACAACGTGGGAACTCCGCGAATCAGCCTGCCCTCAGCATGATGTATCCTAGTGGCCACTGTTCAGAATGGGAAGCTGTTGGCTTGGGCATAAGTCCTGAGAGGATGCAGGTCCTGCCTTTATCAGCACTCTGCACCCCCCACTCCAATGCCATTCCAATTGGATGAGGCCTGGAAGCTTCCCCAAGGGGAGGAGGTTCTAAGGTAGCACTTCTCAAGGGAAATGGGGGATATGGTGCTCAGGTCAGCAGCCTAACTGGGGCTTCCAAGCCACTTTGGGAAAAGGACTGTGGGGCTGAGGAACCCTTGGGACACAGCTGTGCAGGGTTCCCACCTGATGATGGTTGGAATAAGAAGAAAGGAAGCTGGGCCTTGAGCCAGCACCTGCAGGCCTAGCTGGAAAGAAATCTGATGTTGGCTATGGAGTGTGTGGCTGGAATAGGACCCAGAGAGGGAAGAGAATGGCTGTGGGGTGCAGTCTCTACTCAGCCCTGGACTCAGCCTGAGGAAGACCCTAGGCCTGCCTGAGTTCCTGAGCCAGGCAGCTCTTAGGCAGTTGACTGGGAAAAAAGGTAGAGTCTTGGCCTTGGTCACTGACATGAGACTGATGCCCCCAGCCACTGCATTTTGCTCTTGAAGGCCTGCTCTTATCTAGTGCCTTAGATATGCAGGCAATATCATAGGCAGGATCCCAGTGGAGGCCACTGTTAGACCTGGGATCATATATTTTGTATCTGGCTACTGGGACTAAGGGCCTTCTTTGAGCAGGGCTGGGTTCTGGAGAAGTGATCAAGAGCTTTAAGGAGCTGTCTGGCTCACTTAGAAGCTAATGACCAGGTGGTCTTAAAATTCTCCAGTAACCTCTATGTCACCTGAACCCCTGGGAACAGTCATGAAACCCCAGATCCGGCATTAGTCTGGCTTGATCTGTGGCTCAGGAAGGAGCTGAAGTGCACAAGCTCAGAACACTCGTTTGGGCATCATGAGTCTGGTACCTGGTGTAAGGGGCTAGGCAGAGCCCTAGGTCCTGTGTGCAGGTCTCCTATGTAAGAGCCCCAGTCTGAGCTACCTACTGCCCCAAATCGAGGCTGGTGGCCTAAGGATTTCTTACTCTGTGGCTGTGGCCAGGAAACATCACTTTAGTTGGATACACTTAGGACCTGCATCGCCATGTTCACCTCTAGTGAAGAAATAGCTTAGAGATGCTTGACAAAGAGGAGGCCAGGCTGCAGTGTCCCCATCACTGATGCTTGTCTTAGCAATGCCTTCTTACAGCCCTTGCCATGCTGCTTGTATATACTTCCTTGGCAGGAGAGCCCTCAAATACTGGATAGGGTTCTCTGTTGCCACCACCCCACTTGTTCTCCCCAGCACAAGGCAGGCTCTCTGACTGTTGGGAAGTAGACAATGGCTCTGTGTTCCCTGGGCATGCCATGTGATACAATAGTAGTCGGGTGGGCAGTGACTCAGGAAAGTTCATGAGCTGGGTTCAGGACCCGAGGCAGAGGCTCTTCAGTGAGCTGGAAATGTTTCTAGTCCAAAGTCCATTAGCCTGATCCTTCAAAAGGCCCAAACTCAAAACATCAGAGTTTGGAGTAAGAAAAGTTTATTGATCAAAAAGATGCCAACTGAGAAGATGGGAGACCTAGTCCTCAAATCTAAAAGTAGAGTTGAGATTTTTTTATGTCAAGGGAAGGGGAAACAGAAGGGACAAGAGGTGACTGACAATCGCAGACATCTGGGCGCCAGGGTCCGAGGAAGACAGTGTTTCGTCTGTTGATCCTAGTTGATGTGAGTCTGGTCATGAGGTTCCTGCAAATCTTTGATAAACAATACATACTTCCCTATCTCCTCAAGCTGCAAGCAGAATTCCTCTAGTGATCAGTATGTCTATATGCAAGTCTAAGCAGAAGTTATTAGCCTGAAGGCTATGGGGACAAAGCAGACATTTCACAAGATGGAGTCAGAAGAGAGACCAGATGCTGGCTGATCACTGGGGAAGGCAGGTCCACATGGCCTCTATACTCTGAGTGGGGAGGAGGTGGGTAGCAGTAGGAATATGGGCTGCAGGTGGGAAAAATGTGCTCTCTCCCTTGCAGCAATGAGGGTTACTGCCTCTCACTCTCTAAGAGGCCAGGCCATGGTAGAGACTGGACCAAAGGCTGAAGTCAAGCTGAGAGGCTGGAGTCTCTCTAGAGCAAGAGCTCAGGGCTAGGAGAGTAGGTGGACCATGCATGGAAGGTCAAGTTATTATGAGGGGCTGGAGTGAAGCTGGTACCTAGGTAAAGGAAGCAGTTGGCTAAATGGCATCTAATGTCTTGAAGGCACTCCTCCCCAACCAGCTACAAAACCTCCTCGGCTGGGCTGCCTTGGCCCTCCCAGGTCTGAGGTCTGCAGGTAGGGCTTCACGGGCCAGGCTGCCCTGCTTATACCACTGCCCCTTGCTGCCCCTGTAGTTGTTACAGGGACTCAGGGTGTTCCTGTCCTGGCCCAGGACAAGATCCTCTGACCACTGTGTGGCTGTGATGGGCCCTTACTCAGGTGTCTGGATATTGTCTCAACTGTTCCCTGAACTTCCTGCTGGGGGCAGTATCTCTAGGCAAGGGCAGCTTTCCGTGTGTATCCTGAGAGCCACCTCCCAGTTCTGTTCTTTAGAAGGTCGCTTCATTTAAAGAACCCGGTTTTGCCCCCTCTACTCAAAGTTGCTGTGGTGCGAGTCTGACTTCCCGTGTGTGATCTGCCTTCCTGCAGCTTCTTTCTCTTTCCAGTGGACTATAGGAATATACGAGCCAGCTCCTGAAGGTCTTGGGGTCTTCCTTACCTCTCTCTTTTTGGGCTTTCTCATTCTGTGTTCCATATCTCTAACGTTGGGATGTTTCCTTCAAATATTTCTATTTTCTCTAAGACTCTTTTCTGGGTGTTGGCACATCCGTCCTGCATATCTTAGCTTTTCTTTTCAATTACTTTTGCCCTTCTGTGAGATTCTTCAATCAGGACTTCAAGTAAGTTTATTCTTTAACTGAGTCGATTCTCTCAGATCTATTGTAGCCTTCATTTTAACTCTTTTCATGCCGAATTTAATATTGCTAATACCATTAAAACTCTTGGTCTGTCTTAACACTTGTACCTCTGGAATCTGTGATCCAGCTAACCATCTTGAAAAAGTTGCACTCCTAATGTACCACTTTTCCTGGGGGTCAGGCTGATGGGGGGAGTCCTGACCATAGTCCTCAAAGGATTTGGAACCTGGGGGATTCACCCCAGAATAGGCCTTCTTCAGGCAGGGCCTGCCTTCGCCTCCCAGGCAGAGGGGCAATAGGACACTGTCAGACTATAACTTCCCAGTCAGGGGGGAAGGGTGGCAGAGGTGGGAAGTTTCCTTGCTAAGGAAATGCCATGAAATTCATGTTCTTCCTTAGCTCAGGGCTTCTGCCACATCCTGATTTTATTGCTGAAGGCATCTGGCCCAGAATAGTGAGTTGCTGCAGATCCAAGGCAGACCCTGTCTCGAGGTTATGGGGAAGTAGACGCAGAATTCAAACTACCTTGGTTCCTAACTCCTTCACAGCCAGCCAGGCTGCCTCCTGTCCCGGAAGAGAGCCACCCACCCCTTCACCAGGTCGAAACAGCCCCCGCCCTGGGGGCTGCTTGCCTTTTCTCCAGTTTGTTGACATCTTAGTCTTTTGCAGACCAGTCCTGGTGGAGAACCTAGCAATTGTGATCAGCATTTTTAGAACAAGAATTAGACCCAATCTCCTTGTTTCACAAAGTTCAATAAAAGCATTGACAGATTACAAACCTCACTGCACTGGTTCTGGCAGTCATAGCAAATAGAAACTAAGTACTTAATTAAAACACACCAAGAAGTCAATTGTGAAATTCCTAGGTCCTTGTTGCTTTTCTGTAATATTTTATTTTTTTTTCTGATATCTTCCCATTTCTAGTCTCAGACCTTTCTGCTTTTTGCCACACATTCTCAAATTATTTTGGGATATTAGTCTAGATAAAATACTTAGGTTTATTTATTTTTACACAGATATTTTATTTTTATTTTTAAAACATCTGTATTGTTTATATAGAAAGTAACAACAATTTACTAAAAAATATTGATTTTTCTTTTCAACTATCCTCCAACTCCTCCCTTTTGGCAACCATAAGTGTATTCTCTATATCTGTGGGTTTCTGCTTTGTTTATTTTTAGATTCCACATAAGTGAAATCATATAGTATCTGTCTCTCTGTTTGACTTATTTCACTTAGCATAATACCCTCTAGGTCCATCTGTGTTATCACAAATGGCAAGGTTTCATTCTTTTCATTGCTGTGTAATATTTCATTGTATATATGTGCCACATTCATTTATCAATTTATCTATGAATACCTGGGTTACTTCCATATCTTGGCTATTGTAAATAATGCCGCCGTGAACATAGGGGGGTGCACATTTCTTTCAAATTAGTGTTTTGTTTTCTTCAAATAAATACCCAGAAGTGGAATTGCTGGATCATATGGTAGCTCTATTTTCAATTTTTTGAAGAAGCTCCATACTGGCTCCATAATGGCTGCATCAATTTATAATCCCACCAACAGTGTACAAGGGTTCCCTTTTCTGCATAGCCTCACCAACACTTTATTGATTTTTTGATGATAGCCATCATGACAGGCAAGAGGTGATCTTTTCATTTGAATTTCCCTGATGATTAGTGACATTGAGCATCTTTTCATGTCTGTTGGCCACTTGTATGTCCTCTTTGGAGAAATGTCTATTCAGGTCCTCAACCTATTTTTAAAATCAGATTGTGTGTGTGTGTGTGTGTGTTGGATGAGTTCCTTAAATATTTTGGATACTTACTCCCTATCGAATGTATCATTTGCAAATATTTTTTCACATTCAGGTTTTCTCGTTTTGTTTATGGTTTCCTTCACTGTGCAAAAACTTCTTAGTTTGATGTAGTCTCATTTGTTTGTTTTTCTCTTGTCGCCATTGCCTGAGGAGACATATCCAAAAAGATATTGCTGTGAGCAACGTCAAACAGTTTATTTACTGTGTCTTTTATTTATTTTATGGTTACAAGTCTTTTAAGTCTTTAATCCATTTTGAGTTTATTTTTGTATATGGTGTAAGACAGTGGTCCAAATTCATTAGTTTTTTTGCATGTATCTGTCCAGTTTTCCCAACACCATTTATTTAAGAGCCTGTCTTTACCTCAGTGTATATAGTTGCCTCCTTTGTTGTAGAATAATGAACTATAGAAGTGAGAATTTATTTCCGGGTTCTCTATTCTATTCCATTTATCTATATAACTGTTTTTATACCATTACCATACTGTATTGATTATTGTATCTTTATAGTATAGTTCGATATCAGGGAGTGTGATACCTCCTACTTTGTTCTTTCTCAAGATTTCTTTGGTTATTCAGGGTTCTTTGTGGTTCCACATAAATTTTAGGATTAGTTCTTCTAATTCTGAGAAGAATGCAATTGGTATTTTAATAGGGATTCCACTGAATCTGGATATTGCTTTAGGTTGTAAGGACATTTAAACAGTATTAATCCTTCCAATCCATAAGCAACGTATATCCTTCCATGTATTTTATCTTCTTCAATGTCTTAGGTTTCAGAAGACAGGTTTTTCACCTCTGTATAAACTTATTCCTAGATATCTTATGCTTTTTGATGTCATTGTGAATAGGATTGTTTTCTTAATTTCTTCTTCTGATCATTCATTATCGCATATAGAAATGCAACAGATTTCTCTATATTCTGTATCTGCAACTTTACAGAATTCATTTATTCTGATAATTTTAAAACTAATTAGTTTTTTTTGGTAGAGTGTTTAGTACCATGTCATCTGTAATCGTGAGGGTTTTGCTTCTTTCTTTCTGATTTGAATGCCTTTTATTTTTCTTGTCTGATTTCTGTGGCTAGAACTTCTAATATTATGTTGAATGGAAGTGGTGATAGTGGACATCCTTGTCTTCTTCCAGATCTTAGAGGAAAAGTGTCATATTTTCTTATTTTTGGTTATGATCTTTCATTTTCTGCTTAAAGAAGACCCTTTAACGTTTCTTGTAAAGCTGGTTTAGTGGTGATAAGCTCTTGTTTTTGCTTGTTTGGAAAACTCATTTTCTTACCTTCAATTATGAATAATTCCTTGCCAGGTAAAGTATTCTAGGTTACAGGGTCCTTTTTTTCAGCACTTTGAAAATGTTCTGTCACTCCCCTATGGCCTATAAAGTTGCTGCTGAGAAATTAGCTGATAGCCTATGGAGTTTCCCTTGTATGTAACTAGCTTTCCTCTTGCTGCCTTCAAGATTGTGTCTTTCACCATTTTTATTAAAATATGTCTCGGCGTGGCAATCTGAGTTCATCTTGTTTGGAACTCTCTATGCTTTCTTGACCTGGATGTCTGTTTCCTTTCTCAGGTTAGAAAAGTTTCAGCCATTGTTTCTTTAAGTAAATGTTCTGCTTTCTATTCTCCTTCTGGGATCACTATAATGCAAAAATGTGTGTGCTTGCTATTGTCCCAGAGGTTCTTTAAACTTTTTTTTTTAATTCTTTTTCTTTTTTTGCTGTTCTGATTGGTGGATTTCCACCAGTCTGTCTTCCAAGTCACTGATCTGTTCTTCTGTTAGCTAATCTGATGTTGATTCCATCTAATGCATTTTTCATTTCAGTTATTCTTCAGCTCTGCTTCGTTCTTTATTATACTTTCTAACTCTTTGTTGAAGTCCTCTTTAAGTTCCTCTATTCCATTCAAATTTGAGCATTTTTAAGTCTATTTCCTTGAATTCTTTACCAGGCAAATTATCTATCTCCATTTCATTCATTCTCCCTGCCCTGGGCATTTTCTTTGTTTTTTTGTTTGTTTGTTTGTTTGTTTGTTTGAGACATAGTCCTCTGTCTTATTTTGTTTGACTTTCTATGTTTGTTTCTATAAATTAGACAGAACAGCTATCTTACTGTCTTGAAAAAGTGGCCTTGCGTAGAAATGACCTCTAGGTGGGCTGTGCGTGCTGAATGGTTTTGGCAGACAAGTTGGAGCTGGGTGGACATGTATGGCATCGAGGACACTGGCCTACCAGGCTGTAACAGCTCTGGACAGGGAGGCCAGGTGCATGTGGTAATGTGCTATTGATCCTGCTTGTCCCCTTTGTTATGAGCTGAAATGGGTTCAGACAGTGTGGCCAGGAACACATGCTGGTGAACTTGCAGGTACACCAGAGCACCCGGGTAAATTTCCTACCTGCCCTATTGAGGTAAGGGGGGATGTAAATAATGGCACTCACCAGCGCCTTTGATCCTGGAGCATTCCCACTGTTCCCAGAGAGCTCCCGTGGCTTCCCAGCTCACTCGCACTCTGGCTCTCTCGTTTTGTTGTAGAGATGCTGTTCAATCGCCCTTGACTATATCTCAGGAATTGCTCTGTATATCTGTGTACAATTCAGCTTTCTCATGGGAGGGGACAAGTTCAGCATCCTTCAACACTGCTGCCACCTTCCTTAGCTCTATAATCTTTTTAACCATGTTTTTGGAAGGTCCTTCTTGCTTTCCATGCCTCACTGGTAAGGCTGTCTACCCTCGATTCGAATGCTAGTTTCTTCCTTGCTTTATTCACTTTTCCTGATATCCTCCTAAGTCATCAGAGTGTTTGGGGAGGAGTTATAAGGATATCTAGACCCATTCCTGGTATCGTCTCTGCAAAATCTAAATACCAATCAATAATGGATACTGGGCCAGTCTGCCAGCACAGAAAGAGCATGGTGTAAGGACTTGCCTGTACAACCAGGTCTAACTGTTCTTTGGAAGATCCAAAGTCACTTGCAAGACCCAAAGGACTTAAAAATTGCCTTTTCTGTTGAAAGCTTACCACAGTCTCTTATGTCAAAAGTTTGTCACTGTGTCTACCAATCCTGGGGTGGGAAGTAATACCAGTAATTGGCATACTTGAATATACAACTTAGCTTTACCCAGGAATTGCTGTGTTAGAACTAGGTTTCCTTTTAGTTTTGATTACAGTCTTACTGCTTTCTCTGAATCTTGACTTCTATTTCTTCTGACTTTACCTTTCCTGTTACTCTATTCCTTCCAGATGTTTGGGATTCCATATGGAATCATTTGCCTTTTGGCTGAAATTCCTTCAGTATTTAGTGTGACTCTGTTGGTGACATTCTCAGCATTTGTCTAAATATATTTATCTTAAGTTTTGAAGAATATTTTTGCTAGGTATAG